>NC_088367.1:6127862-6135362 GCF_034508935.2 Berghia stephanieae | reverse complement strand
CTCTCTATCTCTCTCACCCGATTACTGTCTTATCCCAACCAATGTTATTCCTCCCCCCCCCCCCCCCCCACCCATTTCTTTCCATAGAATCCCACCAGATCCCCAGCCTTACCCCCCACCCCTCGTCATTTATTCATAATTCCACACAGCATGATTTCTCTCACACGTCTCCATGGCACGGTTACCAATTTGGCGTTTTAAATGCCAAATGACAAAAAAAACCTGGCTTTCTTTTTTTGAGTTGAATAATTGGGTTTGGCATTTGTTTCAGATATTTTTCAAATGGGCCAACATGGCTCAGTGGCACGGTCTTTTCTTCGTAAAAAAAAAACAAAAAACATTTAGCTTTTATATAGCGCAATATCCACTATACGTGCTCAAAGCGCTTTACAAGGGGGCCCTGGTCAACAGCATAATTAAACATGTAGGATGGGACATAACGCCTGTTAGGCGATATTACAATGTTTCGGACAAAGACAACGCTGTTAACGGCCAGGTACTCATTTTACACCTGAGTACGGTGAGAGAATATGAGTAAAGAGGACTCAACTGTGCGCCGAGCGTGGCTTGAACCCATGACCTTCCGATCCGAAAGCGAGTGTCATACCACTAGACCACATAGCCGCACGTACCAATACTCTCTATATACTTCGTACCCATAGCAGCCTAGAGACATATAGAGAGCATTATTCGTACCCGAAAGGTACAGAGTTCGATCACCCGCATCGCTGTGTGGCCTTGAGCAAGTCACATCACTCTAGCTCACTTTGCAGCGCTGCACTGCGGCTGAAGCCTGGGTTATTTCATTCTTACCTTGGAATAGACCCTAAATACAAATTCCCCCCATTGGGATGAATAAAGGGAATTTTTGTTTATTTTTATTTTATTTTTATTTATTTATAATTTCAAAAAGTGACAAAAACAAAAATCTCAAAATTTCTGAATATATCATCTATAAAATTACTTTTTTTGGCAACTGGTTCACCCAGACATAAAACTGTTTCGATACGATGTGTCACATTTATAGCTTTATAGTCTTTTCCAGACATAATCATTACTGCTAAAATGCGCTTAAAGGTGGAAGTTGATATTTTTGTTGTCGTTTTTCACGCTGTCATAAGTTGTGATTATCTGGCAAGGTGAGAAGAATTTTAAAATCAACTCCACACACATTCAATTCATCTATCTATTTATCTATGCCTCAATTTTGATTTATTATCAATCTGTCACATTCAATTCACTTATCTATCTATCTATCTATTGAATCGTGTTGGATACAAATCTGGTACGAATAGTGCTCGACATGTAGCAATGGAGCGAATTATTATTTTAATATTTACCACAATGTTGGAGTCAGTCTACATCGATGTTTCAGGCCTTTTCAGAACCATTTCAGCAAGCAACAACACACAACAAACCAAACTCATGTAACACATCGTCCTGACGATGGCTTAAAGGCCTGAAACATCGATGTAGACTGACTCCAACATTGTGGTAAATATTAAAATAATATATATATACATATATATATATATATATATATATATATATATATATATATATATATATATATATATATCTCGATCCATTTATCTCTCTCTATCTCTCTCTATCTCTCTCTTTCTCTCTCTCTCTCTCTCTCTCTCTCCTCTCTCTCTCTCTCTCCTCTCCCCCCCCCCCCCCCCCCCCCCCCCCCGATTCCTGTCTTATCCCAACCAATATTATTTTTATGAGAGCTTGATAAACAAAAGAAAAATACATACTTCCACTTTTACGCACATTTTAGCAGAAATAATCAGATACGTCTTGAAAAGTTTTGAATATTGTATTTTTTTCAGTCCGTTTGAATTTGTCTATGACTAGTTTGGCATTTTTTAATAAAATAAACCTGGCAACCCTGCTCCATAGCCATCAATAAATCACAGCCGTGATTTCATTAACTCCCCGGATATTATTGCTACCATATTGTGCTTACACCAGAGACTCTATTTTAATGACGTTCGGTTACTCTTATAAAGAGATGAATTACTTTGCGAGAGTGTTCCCCCTTTGTTTAGGCACGGCCACAGAAGTCTGTGGGCACGGCTGAAAGAGGTCCTGCTGTCCTGGCAATGAAACAAAACAAGCGGCTTTGTGGTCTAGTGTGGTTGGTATGACACTGGCGGCGGCCTTCGGATTGGTAGGTCTGTGTCCAAGGTTCGAGTCCTGTTCTGAGCGGCGCAAAGTTGAGTTATTGAAAAAGGCTTTTGACTCACATTCTCTCATCGTATTCAGGTGTGAATGGCGTCGACTCTTTAAGAGTTATGCGGCTATGTGGTCTTGTGGTATGACACTCGCTTTGGGATCGGAAGGTCCTGGGTTCGAGCCTCCCTTGGCGCATAGTTGAGTCCTTGGAGAAGGCTCTTTACTCACATTCTCTCACCGTACTCAGGTGTGAAATGAATACCTGGCCATTAACAACGTTGTCTCTGTCCGAAAAAATAAATGTAATATCGCCTAACAGGTGTCATGTCTCGTCCTACATGTTAAGTGTTGCCGTTGGCCAGTGATCCCTTCTAAAGCGTTTTGAGCACATTTCGTGGATATTGTACTATATAAAAGCTCTATTTTTTTTAAAAGAGTTATTTGATCGTTCTACAGACGAAAAGATCCATCCTATATGTTAAGTGTTGCTGCTGTTGAGATCCCATGTTCAGAACTCAGAGAACGTTTAGAGAATATTGCGCTATATAAATGAACACGTGTTTCTGAATAAACATAGGTAACCATTTTTCTCAAATCGGTAATAATATGTGGGGTTGAACCTGAAGCTTAAAACTGCATTTTTTAGTTGGTTTGTTGGTTTGTTGTTTTTTTTTTTTGTTGTTGTTGTCTTTGTTTTGTTTTGTTTGGGGGGGGGGGTGTTGTTGTTGTTGGTTTTCTTTTTGGGTTTTATTTTTTGTTTTGTTTTGTTTTTCTTGTTTGTTTTTAAACTGAAAATAAATAAAACCCACGGGGGGGAAAAGATACATGTCACTCTGACTCTAGGAGAGAAAAAAATAATTTTGTAAGTGTATTGTTTTTGTTTGTTTTTGTTTTGTTTTGTTTTTTATTAATCCTCTCTTTATCACGATAAGTAAAATCCCATTTCCAAAATACTGTTTTAACCTTTTAACAAATGAACGATTTGCTAACGCTAAGGGGATTAACTCATAAAATATGATTTGTGACGTGTGCACTTTCCCCCTGTGATCTTCAAATGTTTATATTGATTAGTGTGAACAATGTTTGTTATGCTTCAATGAAACTTAAATTTTATAGTTCTGATCATTTTGACCTTAAACTCAATTTTCTCAATCGAGTTCAGTCCTCCAAGATACTTGATTGACACAGTCGGGTCGGTGACAGCCATATATAGATAGTATGCGTTTGACTAAGAATCTCACAACATTGCCATCCGGAAGTTTAACGGACCAACACACAAAACTTTGTGTAACCTTGAACGTTTATAGTCTGGTTAATACAGTTTAGTGAGAATTACTCATAAAAGTGGATGATAACAAACAATAACAAAGACCTGAGTGACGTCAACTTCGAACTATCTATAGATAGAACGAAGATGTCACTCAAGCCGTTGTTATTGTATTTAGCCATCCGCGTTTATGAGCAATCCTCACTAAACTGTATTAACCAGACTATACAAGTTCATGGTTACACATAGTTTTGTGTGTTGGTCCGTTAAACTTCCGGATGGCAATGTTGTGAGATTCTTAGTCAAACGCATACTATCTAGAGATAGAGAGATGCGATACTTCTGATATTGCAATAATAAATAATAGCATAATATGCGTATCAAGGTCAGTCGTGTCCGGTCGATCAATTATAGATAGAACGAAGTTGACGTCACTCAGGTCTTTGTTATTGTTTTAAGACGACCACTTTAATGATTAGTTCTCACAAAATGATATCAATCAGACTATAGATAGTTCGAAGATGACGTCACTCAGGTCTTTGTTATTGTTTTTGCCATCCGCGTTTATGAGTACTTCTCACTAAACTGTATTAACCAGACTATAAACGATCAAGGTTACACACAGTTTGTGTGTTGGTCCGTTATACTTCCGGATGGCAATATTGTGAACTTCTTAGCCAAGTGCATACTATCTATAAATGTCCAAGGTTACACATAGTGTTGTGTGTCGGCAAGTTAAATCCGGCTGGCGGATATTGTGAGTTTATAGCTAAACGTATAGCATCAATAATGTCGACCGCCATTGTGAAGATTTCTTTCATTCCGAGTTGGACCATGGCCTTCGTAAAGTTATGGCCTGCTACTGACCAAAAAATGACGTCAAAATGCCAGTCTTTTGCCACAAAAGAAAACAAATCGTGAGTTGTATTCAATAGTTCAACCAATGAAATAACTTGTTTCCATGAGCTCTACTAACGACAACTCACTAGGCGGTGCAAAAACCAAATAATGACGTCAAACTGCCAGTCCTTTTGGATTTCAGTATCAGGCTATAACATAACGATGGCTACGGTTGGACGCATAAAGATAAAAATAAACGGCTAGATATTTCTATAGATAGTATGCAGATGACGTCACTCAGGCCTTTGTTATTGTTTTTGCCATCCGCGTTTGTGAGTTGTTCTCACTAAACCGTATTAACCAGACTATAAAAGTTCATGGTTACACAGAGTTTGTGTGTTGGTCCGTTATACTTCCGGATGGCAATGTTGTGAACTCCTTGGCCAAGCGCATTCTATCTATAGTATTTTGGGGTTTTTTGTTTTTTCTTGTTGTAGAGGGGAAAATGCGGTTTCCTTTTAATGATGAAAATGGGACTTAGTACGATTTGAAAGCCGCTTTCTCTGTTTATTTTCCATCATAACGAAGAGACTAACTCAACGTTTCATGATTTTTGATGAACTCAATACCGTTGGCCGGTGGATCAAAACTCTGAAGTCTAGATTTTCACCATCGGCGGATCAAACCTCTGAAGTCTACATACGAGCTTTGCGCACAAAGTTTTATTTAATGATGTCATCAGAGGTCTGATCGTCGCCATCTATGTTATAGATAATATGCGCTTGGCGAAGAAGCTCATAACATTGCCATCCGGAAGTATAACGGACCAACACACAAAACTGTGTGTATCCATGAACGTTTATACAGTTCAGTGAGCATTGCTCATAAACGCGGATGGCAAAAAACAATAACCAAGACCCCAGTGACGTCATCTTCGAACTATCTATAGATAGTTCGAAGATGACGTCACTCAGGCCTTTATTATTGTTTTTGCCATCCGCGTTTGTGAGTTGTTCTCATTAAACTGTATTAACCAGACTATAAAAGTTCATGGTTACACAGAGTTTGTGTGTTGGTCCGTTATACCTCCGGATGGCAATGTTGTGAACTCCTTGGCCAAGCGCATTCTATCTATAGCTTGACACTGAAATCCAAAAGGACTGGCAGTTTGACGTCATTATTTGGTTTTTGCACCGCCTAGTGAGTTGTCGTTAGTAGAGCTCATGGAAACAAGTTATTTCATTGGTTGAACTATTGAATACAACTCACGATTTGTTTTCTTTTGTGGCAAAAGACTGGCATTTTGACGTGATTTTTTGGTCAGTGTCAGGCTATAAGTTAACAAAGGCTACGATCTGATCCGCCCAAAATTCAATAAAACATGGTGGGCAAAGCTTGTATATATAGACTTCAGAGGTTTGAACCGCCGATTGTGAAAATCGGGACTTCAGAGGTCCAACCCGACGACCATCGATATCCAGCACCTAGTCCATTCCGCCGGGCACAAAAACCGGTCTTTGAGAGGACGGGTCACGTGATATGTTTCAGTATTTTACTTGGTATGTATGTGGTGGAAATCCGTCGATAATTTGCAGCCAATTTTTGTCGTTGTCTTTTCTTAGAAATTGGGACAACATTTCCCTTCCGCCTTGTGCGACTATATGGTTATGTGGTATGACACTCCCATTCGGAACGGAAGATCCTGGGTTCCAGCCCCGCTCTAAGCGATACATAGTTGAGTCCTTGTAAAAAAAAAGGCTATTTATTCACATTCTCCAATCGTATTCAAGTGTAAAATTTTATGAGTTCCTAGTCGTTAACAGCGTTGTCTCTATCGAAAAAATAAATTGTAGTATCGCATCACAGGCGTCACTTCTCGTTCTACGTGTTACAGGTTGCTGTTGGTCAGGGACCCCTTGTAAAGCGCTTTGCTTGAGTACTTTTAATGGATATGTCGCTCTAGATAGTTCGAAGATGACGTCACTCAGGTCTTTGTTATTTTTTTATTTTTTTGCCATCCGCGTTTATGAGTAATGCTCACTGAACTGTATTAACCCGACTATAAACGTTCATGGATACACACAGTTTTGTGTGTCGGTCCGTTATACTTCCGGATGGCAATGTTGTGAGCTTCTAAGCCAAGCGCATACTATCTATAAAAAAAAAAAGATTAAGATTTTTGGGGTTTTTTAAAAATGTACTGATATCTTCACTGACGGGTTGTCTTTCCTGAACTTCACTTGTGGTTTTCTGTTATTTCTTTTTTGAGATATGGGTCAGATGTCGAACAGTTTTTCCAGAAGACCTCAGGCTACTATACTGTATTGATTTTTTTAAAAATTTCAAATGATCGATTTTTGCTTGTGATGAATTGAATTGTGTTGTGTGTGTGTATGTGTGTTATGTGTGTGTGTGTGTGTGTGTGTTCTTTTGAGAGTCAAGTTGAATCAAGCGTGGCTGGAAGAGATTAATTATGTATCCATGATATATGCCCTGTACGTTTCGCCTCATTCGTGTATTGTTTTAAAAACCCTTCGGAGTCTTAGAGAAATACAGTTAAAAACTCCGTCTCGTGAATTCCTTTAGATCTGTTTTATGCCATTGATTTTCTTTTTTTTTAAAACAGCAATTGTTCCTTAATCGTTCATAATAATATGTTATTGGTATTGATAATTCTCTACAGTCTAAACGGATCGTTTTTGGTTTTGTTCTAGTTTGTTTTGTTTTTGTTTTTTGTTTTTGTTGTTGTTGGTGTTGTTTTTTGTTTTTTTTTTGTTTTTGTTTTTGGTTTTTTGTTGTTCTTGGTGTTGTTGGTTTTTTTTGTTTTCTTTTTGTTTTGTTTTTTTGTTTTTTTTTGTTTTTTTGTTGTTGTTGATGTTGTGGGGTTTTTTGGGGTTTTTTTCTTTTGGATTATTTTGTTTCTGATTGATTTGTTTTGTTTTGTTTTTGTTATTGTTGTTTTGTTGTTTTGTTTTTTATTTTTATTTTGTTTTTTTATTTGTTTTTTTCTTGGTTTGGTTCTTTGGCCTATCTATTATCACGAAGCATTGCACAGTGGAATGGCGATTCAAGATCAGACTCTATCTCATAAACTTGGCAGGTCCTATGCATGGGAATGAGGCTGTTGTGACGGAGGTCTCTACATTAGAAATTGGATTCAGTAGTCTGGTGTCACGCCGCCCGGCAACGGCGGCCATCTTGGTTCTAAA
>NC_088367.1:6120362-6122862 GCF_034508935.2 Berghia stephanieae | reverse complement strand
AAGCGAGATTTGAACGTTGTCAACGAATCCGAGCATCTCACGTGTGATGGGAGAGAGTTCCAAAAATGGGGGGCCGAAAATTGAAAAGACTGTTCACCTATTTTACGAAATGGCTTAGGTTTGACAAGGATTGATTGGTCATTGCTTGACCTCAAGTTTCTATTGGGGACATATATGTTTAGAAGGTCTTTAATATAGAAGGGACCGTTCGTGCTCAGGGATTTGTAGACAACAGTACAAATCTTATAGGCAACTCTTTTTTCCACAGGAAGCCAATGTAACTCACGGAGAAGAAGAGTTGCTGACGGGTATTTTTTGTTATTGCGTACAATGAGCCTGGCTGCGTTATTTTGAGCAACCTGAAGTTTGCTAATTTTGTCTTTAGCTAAATTCGCCCAAAGGGAGTTACAATAGTCCAATTTAGATAAAACCAGGGAATTAATTAAAAGTTCTGTTATATGTTTCGGTATTAAATTACGAATTTTGCATATTTTTTTCATTTCTATGTACATAGATTGTATGGTGTTATTCACGTGGCTTGTCATGGAAAGATCTTTATCAATGATGACGCCGAGGTTTTTTGCTTTATTTAAAAATTCTATTGTGCTATTTCCGAGAGTAATAGGTAGTTTATTTGCCTGTTTAAGGATGCTCGGCCTTCCACACATTAAAATCTCAGTTTTACTATCATTTAATTTTAACTTATTGTGGTACATCCAAGATTTAATCTCATTAAAACAGCTCGTAATTCGTTGTATTAAGAACTGTAAATTACTAAGGGGTGCTGAATCATATATTTGCGTATCATCTGCATAAAAATGATAACTCAGATTGAATCTGAATATCACACTAGAAAGGGGCTGCATATATACAGTAAAACGGACCGGGCCAAGAATGAGCCTTGTGGCACTCCAAAATTTAGTAAAACTTGTTCTGACTGAACACCATTCACCACGACAGTCTGCCATCGATCCTGTAAATATGATGTAAACCATTTAAGGGCAATTCCTTTTATGCCGAAGGTATTTTCTAGTCTTCTTAACAAAATGTCATGGTCAATGGTGTCAAAGGCAGCTGAAATATCTAAAAGGCACATTGATAGTAATGGTCTTCTATATTGTGTTCTAAAAATTCTGTCCAATATTGATGTGTTTTCTAACGCTTTTTACACGTTTTCTAAAGTTCCAATGAGTTTATCGTCCAATTTTCTGTCATTGTGTTGTTTTGAAGAATGAAAACAACTCACCAAGTCTTGCCACATGGTAAAGTCGATAAGATCCTATTTTGACTTATATAAAATCAAACCATGCTCATCCAGAGTGTCGTTTTTAACACACAACACCCTTAGTGAGTACACACGATCCAAATGCAGTATAGATAGTATGCGCTTTGCTAAGAAGCTCATAACATTGTCATCCGGAAGTATAACGGACCAACACACACAACTGTGTGTAACCATGAACTGTTATAGTCTGGTTGATATTTTAGTGAGAATCACTCAGAAACGCGGATGGCAAAAGACAATAATAAAGGCTTGAGTGACGTCATCTTCGTTCTATCTATATTTGCTTTGAGATTTTGACGAAAACTTTTATTGTGGCTTATTATTCAAGTTGGATAATTCATCACGTGATCGCGTCAACGGTTTGATTAATGGGCACGATCGATATTACAGTTCCATGTGCTCGAGGTCATTGGTCACATTGGAATATTTGCTCAAAGTGACCTACATAGTGAAAAGTGTTCACAGTTTAAGAAATATCCGACGTCACAATTGGTCATTTTGCTCAGCATGAATCATGCGTATGTTTACAACTTTCATAAACAAAGCAATCGTTGTAAAGCAACAAGTCATGTGATAGATGACTTGGTTGGACGAAAACATGAATATAGATCGCTCCCATTATGGGATTGAAGTTTCTGTTGTTTCCAGGCATTTTGGCGTGTGAGGATATTTATATTGGATTGAAAAGTGTACTTATATAGCTTTATTTATTGCTTTAATTGCAGAGGCTATGAAAGTAAATTTAATCTATTTGTTCTACATTTCGTCTCGAAGTATCGTCTACCAGATGGTAGGAGAATAAATTCATATTAGTCGTAGTAGTAGTAGTAGTAGTAGTAGTAGTAGTAGTAGTAGTAGTAGTAGTAGTAGTGGTAGTAGTAGTAGTAGTAGTAGTAGTAGTAGTAGTAGTAGTACTAGTAGTAGTAGTAGTAGTAGTAGTAGTAGTAGTAGTAGTAGTAGTAGTAGTAGTAGTGGTAGTAGTAGTAGTAGTAGTAGTAGTAGTAGTAGTAGTAGTAGTAGTAGTAGTACTAGTAGTAATAGTATTAGTAGTAGTGGTAGTAGTTTTAGTAGTAGTAGTAGTAGTAGTAGTAGTAGTAGTAGTAGTAGTAGTAGTAGTAGTAGTAGTAGTAATAGTATTAGTAGTAGTAGTAGTAGTAGTAGTAGTAGTAGTAGTAGTAGTAGTGATATAGTAGTAGTAGTAGTATAGTTAGTAGT
>NC_088367.1:6110362-6117862 GCF_034508935.2 Berghia stephanieae | reverse complement strand
ATAACGGACCAACACACAAACTCTGTGTAACCATGAACTTTTATAGTCTGGTTAATACAATTTAGTGAGAACAACTCACAAACGCGGATGGCAAAAACAATAACAAATGCCTGAGTGACGTCATCTTCGAACTATCTATAGTCTGGTCAATAATATTTAGTGAGAATTACCGTGGCCTTCGTAAAGTTATGGCCTAACACTGACCAAAAAATGACGTCAAAAAGCCAGTCTTTTGCCACAAAAAAAAACAAATCGTGAGTTGTATTCAATAGTTCAACCAATGAAATAACTTGTTTCCATGAGCTCTACTAACGACAACTCACTAGGCGGTGCAAAAACCAAATAATGACGTCAAACTGCCAGTCTTAGAGGGTTCTAGTGTCAGGTTATATGTTAACGATGGCTGCGATATTACTCATAAACGTGGATGGCAAAAAACAATAACAAAGACCTGAGTGACATCAACGGCGTTCTATCTATATGAGCCCCTTATGCACATCTACTTATACAACGTCACTATCACATGTTCTCATTCATCCTCATTGTTGATAAAGGGGAAACCCGAAACGTCCGTATTATTTGTTTTCGTTTATAACATTGAAGCTAACATTCACTTTCATATTGTTATCAATAAAGCAAATAAAATCTCGCAAGTTTTACATAATGTTACAATAAGTTCTATTTTTAGCATCAATACCACGTGGACATAATAGACAGATTGCGCATCAGGGCGCTAACGGGGCCGATTAGAGATAGACGACGATTGGGATTGTTTGGAAGCTTTAACCCTTTGCCCACTAGTCATTATGACATCCGAAATGCTATCGCCTTCTACATCTACGCCAGAACAGAAATAGAGGGTGGAGCCTACCATGATATAACATTTTATGGAGCCCTAATTTCGTCATATCAGTTCTGTCCACTGACAGGTGGGTGGATATCGCTTTCCAGAACTTGTGTCCTTATATGAAATTCTGAGTTTTTGACCAATCAACGATTGCTCTTTTGATAGCTCGCTTGTCAACATGAGTCAGCTCAACCATTGATTTATGAACAGGCATCACAGGCGGTATATGTTGTGTAACTTCAAAGACCACGATTGACCGAAAGCGATGAATGGAAGCCCTACTGTGGCGTGGAGAACGAGGTCTTGTATGTATAGTTACGTCATATCTCAACGCTCGTGAATTCTTAGTACGTCTGGACTCACAATCAAAACACGAAATATGTGTTTTAAACTCTTGACTCAATCGAGTTACATCAGTGCGTTCGTCTCATTGAGAAATGAAAAACGATATATAAATCAAGAACATCGACCGGAAAACAAGGAAATTATCATAAAATTATAAAATTTGAGAAAGCTGTTTTCAAAATCAAATCTATTACAAAAAAGGCTATTTCTAGACCGATTTTTATGAGACAAAGACAATTTTTCTCCACTTTTCAAGCTGATTCCAACAATGAGGTTTTCAAATTTATCGCGATAAGATTATTTGTCATTATTTTTTTTAAGACCCAATTGACTGCTCAGGAAATGAATACGTAATCCTTGGCGGCTAGCGAGTAGGTGTTAAATTTTGCTTACCCTTTCCCACGTAGACGCAACACACACACACACACACACACACACACACACACACACACACCGACTTATCGTCGTCTAGCATCCTATCGTTCGGCTCGACGATTAAAAGGGGTTCGTATCGTCGCTAAAATAATTACAAAATACATATATTTAAAATATATTTATAGTAATGTGAATTAAATATTTTAATGCTCTAATATATCAAGAATGATCATTATTATGATTTATTACGGTGTGAATTGAATTAGACCTTTAAGACTGAAGTTTAATCTGACACCCTACTCGCTGTTATCATTCGAGTCTAAGTTGTAATAAGGCAACTTTGGCCAGAAGTGAAAGACATACATTGTGTGTTCAGTCTGTGTGTGTGTGTGTGTGTGTGTGTGTGTGTGTGTGTGCGTCTGCGTGGGAAAGGGTAAGCAAAATTTAACACCTACTCGCTAGCCGCCAAGGATTACGTATTCATTTCCTGAGCAGTCAATTGGGTATTAAAAAAAATGATGACAAATAATCTTATCGCGATAAATTTGAAAACCTCATTGTTGGAATCAGCTTGAAAAGTGGAGAAAAATTGTCTGTGTCTCATAAAAATCGGTCTAGAAATAACCTTTTTTGTAATATATTTGATTTTGAAAATAGCTTTCTCAAATTTTATAATTTTATGATAATTTCCTTATTTTCCGGTCGATGTTCTTGATTTATATATCGTTTTTCATTTCTCAGTGAGACAAACGCACTGATGTAACTCGATTGATTCAAGAGTTTAAAACACAGATTTCGAGTTTTGATTGTGAGTCCAGCCGTACTAAGAATTCACGAGCGTTGAGATATGACGTAACAATACATACAAGACCTCGTTCTCCACGCCACAGTAGGGCTTCCATTCATCGCTTTCGGTCAACCGTGGTCTTTGAAGTTACACAACATATACCGCCTGTGATGCCTTTACATAAATCAAGGGCTGAGCTGACTCATGTTGACAAGCGAGCTATCAAAAGAGCAATCCGTTGATTGGTCAAAAACTCAGGATTCCATATAAGGACATAAGTTCTTGAAAGCGATATCCACCCACCTGTCAGTGGACAGAATGATATGATGAAATTAGGGATCCATAAAATGTTATATCATGGTAGGCTCCACCCTCTATTTCTATTCTGGCGTAGATGTATAAGGCGATAGCATTTCGGATGTCATAATGACTAGTGGGCAAAGGGTTAAAGCTTCCAAACAGTCCCAATCGTCGTCTATCTCTAACGGGACCCGTTGGCGCCCTGTCGCGCAAACTCAGTAATACCGTTTTGAGACGCTGGATCACAATCGTAATTTTTTTTTTTAAATTAAGCTTTTATATAGCGCAATATCCACTAAACGTGCTCAAAGCGCTTTACAAAGTGTCCCTAACCAATAGCAACACTTAACATGTAGAACGTGACATGACGCCTGTTAGGCGATATTACAATATTTTTCCGACAGAGACAACGCTGTTATCGGCCAGGTACTCATTTGACAACTGAGTACGGTGAGAGAATGTGAGTAAAGAGCCTTTTCCAAGGACTCAACTATGCGACGAGTGAGCCCCGAACTCAGGACCTTCCGATCCGAAAGCGAGTGCCACACCACTAGACCACATAGCCGGACAATACAAAATTTGAAGATAATATGAATATTTTTTTTCTATATTAATGATTTACAATAAAGATATATTTTATTATCTAAAAATGGTAATCGATATAGCAATTTGTGAAAGATAAATTAAATATACACGCATATGTCATGTGCCCGCCCCATCTCATCTAAAATCTGAAATTGACTCTGCCGTGTTTTCCCCTCTGCTCTTCTAATAAAATAAAAAAATAAAATTCCCTTAATTCATCCCCATGGGGAAATTTGTCTTTAGGGTCTATTCCAAGGGAAGACTGGAATAACCCAGGCGTCAGCCGCAGTGCAGCGCCGCAAAGTGAGCTAGGGCAAAGTGACTTGCTCAAGGCCACAAAGCGCGGTGGGTAATCGAACTTGGTACCTTTTGTGTACGGAGCAAAGACCCTACCGATGAGCCACATCTCTGAGACACCAGTGCCATTTCTGTAGTGTTTTGTAGTTCATATTTGGTCACTATTCAAGGGACTGAATTTGGTCACAAACGCATTCAATCAATAACCCAATTTATGATGTGCGTTTATCTAAAATACGCACAACATCCGCAAGCCGGATTTAACGTACCAACATAAAAATTGTGTGTAAACTTAAACATTTATAGTGTGAATGATAAAATTTATTTCATAAAAATGGCTGGCTAAAAAAAATAACAACAAGGAGCTGAGTGACGTCAATTTCGCCTCAATAAAACGAATAAAATCTCGCAAATTTGACATAATTTTACGATAAATTCAATTTTTAGCATCAATCAATGCCACTTTGTAAACATAAACTTTGATCGTGAGAGTAAAACGGTGACCGGCCTGTAAAGGGTTAACACTGGCGTTACCGTTAAGGTTAATCAACAAAGTAGTCGGTGATTGAATTCCACTGATTGGTTTGACACCCTGAAAGGGGTAAAGGTGTTGGCTTCTCTCTTACTTCAGAAAAGTGAGTGGAGCAGGCACTTATGTTGGTAACAACAAGATATGAAGTGAGTAGAAAAGTGCCAGAAGACAATAGAGAATAAATTTTTTTTTTTTTTTTCCGCGGCGGTGGTGGGGTTGAACCTGCGACCTTATTGGTACGACAACTCCGCCTGGCAGGTGAGAGCGTGGCTCTACCGTGTGAGCTATCCACGAACACAAAAATATTCGTTTCAAACCCAAAGTCATTTCTAGATCCCTCTCTCACCCACTTTTTGAGATCGCCGATTCGTTCGCCACCATCGCGAAGTAATTTTGACCAGCAGTTAAGCTTAATAGCAATATTCTCATCACAAACATATAACATAGAAACGATTGAGACATTGAGTATGCTCCGGTGTATGGGGTGAATTTTTAATTCAGAAAAGTGAGTGGAGCAGGCACTTATGTTGGTAACAACAAGATATGAAGTGAGTAGAAAAGTGCCAGAAGACAATAGAGAATAAAAAAAATTTTCGCGGCGGTGGTGGGGTTTGAACCTGCGACCTTATTGGTACGACAACTCCGCCTGGCAGGTGAGAGCGTGGCTCTACCGTGTGAGCTATCCACGAACACAAAAATATTCGTTTCAAACCCAAAGTCATTTCTAGATCCCTCTCTCACCCACTTCTTGAGATCGCCGATTCGTTCGCCACCATCGCGAAGTAATTTTGACCAGCAGTTAAGCTTAATAGCCAATATTCTCATCACAAACATATAACATAGAAACGATTGAGACATTGAGTATGCTCCGGTGTATGGGGTGAATTTTTAATTCAGAAAAGTGAGTGGAGCAGGCACTTATGTTGGTAACAACAAGATATGAAGTGAGTAGAAAAGTGCCAGAAGACAATAGAGAATAAAAAATTTTTTCGCGGCGGTGGTGGGGTTTGAACCTGCGACCTTATTGGTACGACAACTCCGCCTGGCAGGTGAGAGCGTGGCTCTACCGTGTGAGCTATCCACGAACACAAAAATATTCGTTTCAAACCCAAAGTCATTTCTAGATCCCTCTCTCACCCACTTCTTGAGATCGCCGATTCGTTCGCCACCATCGCGAAGTAATTTTGACCAGCAGTTAAGCTTAATAGCCAATATTCTCATCACAAACATATAACATAGAAACGATTGAGACATTGAGTATGCTCCGGTTTTATGGGGTGAATTTTAATTCAGAAAAGTGAGTGGAGCAGGCACTTATGTTGGTAACAACAAGATATGAAGTGAGTAGAAAAGTGCCAGAAGACAATAGAGAATAAAAAAATTTTTCGCGGGGGGTGGTGGGGTTTGAACCTGCGACCTTATTGGTACGACAACTCCGCCTGGCAGGAGTTTTTTAAAAAAAATTTTTATTCTCTATAGTCTTCTGGCACTTTTCTACTCACTTCATATCTTGTTGTTACCAACATAAGTGCCTGCTCCACTCACTTTTCTGAATTAAAAATTTCACCCCATACACCGGAGCATACTCAATGTCTCAATCGTTTTCTAGTTATATGTTTGTGATGAGAATATTGGCTATTAAGCTTAACTGCTGGTCAAAATTACTTCGCGATGTGGCGAACGAATCGGCGATCTCAAGAAGTGGGTGAGAGGGATCTAGAAATGACTTTGGGTTTGAAACGAATATTTTTGTGTTCGTGGATAGCTCACACGGTAGAGCCACGCTCTCACCTGCCAGGCGGAGTTGTCGTACCAATAAGGTCGCAGGTTCAAACCCCACCACCGCCGCGAAAAAAAATTTTATTCTCTATTGTCTTCTGGCACTTTTCTACTCACTTCATATCTTCTTCTTCTCTCTTACTGTTACCGTCTCGTTCTATCTATCCATCGGTCTTTGCTTATCTGTCTGGATATCTGTCTATCTATCTTTATCTGTTCTCTCTCTCTCTCTCTCTCTCTCTCTCTTTTCTTATCTTTTGCTATCTCTCTTCTTTCTCTCTCTCTCTTCTCTCTCCCTCTCTCTCTCTTATCTATCTATCTATCTTATCTGTGTGTCTGTGTGTGCGGTGTGTGGCGTGTGTGAGTGTGTGTGCGTGTGTGTGTGCGTGTGTGCGTGTATGTGGGAGGTGTTGTGTGCGTGTGTGCGTGTGTGTGTGTGGTGTGTGTATATGCGTGTGCGTGTGTGGCTGTGTGTGTGTGCGTGTGTGCGTGTGTGTGCGTTGTGTGTGTGGTGTGTGTGTGCGTGTGTGTGTGCGTGTGTGTGCGTGCGGGGGGGGGGGTGTTCTAGACATTTGGTCTCTTTATCTTTCTATATATATAGCTCACAATGTATTATATATATCAATCCATATATCTTTCTATTTGGCTATTTATCTATTAATTTGATATGTCAAAATTTATATTTATTACTCTCTATCTATCTACCTCTATATATCTATCTATTATCTATCTATCTATCTATCTTTCTATCCATATATCTTTCTATCCATTATCTTTTATCCATTATCTCTCTATCCCAATCTTTCTATCTATCTTTCTATCTATCTATCTACCAATCTATTAGCGATCTTCTTTCTATATTTTTTCCATGTTATCATTCCAAAACAGAACGAGAGGAAAACGAGGTCTTTAAAGTTCATGTCCATTTTGTAACTTTGGTGACGTAATGAAAATCGAGAACAAATAGACATAAATGTATGAGCCCCTTATAAGATGGTGAAAACGGATGTAAATATTTATAATGGTTTTAGAATAATAACTCTTTGAAATATGGGAAATCTTTATGGACACTCTCCATGATGAAACACTTTGCCTCCGGCACAAGCTGCATTGTTTGTTGATGTTAGTGTGTACCTGTTGGTTTTGATTCATTTTCCCATGCTGGTGTTGTTACGGTTACGGTTTCTGGGACGGTGTGTGGAGAAGAGACGGAATAGAAAAGTTGGTAACATCTGGGATGATCGAAGGAAAGAGAGAGCTAGAGGAAGACAAAGATGACATATCTAAATAACTAAGAATGGCCAAATGTTGACTTTAAAAGTAACACAGATTTCATGCGCACCGCAGAGGATCGTGATTCGTGGAGACGTTGACCGGAAACGTGCTCAAGTGCGCAAGCCACGTGGATGATGATGTGGGGTGGACGAAAAGGCTCCATACAAATCACGCCGGTTTTATCCAGGGCGATCGAAGGACAGTCACGGTGATGCAAATCGGAGAGGTGAAAACGCAATGTGTGTGGAACCAGTTTTTTGACATCACTTGTTCTTCCTATTGGGTTGATTTCGTTCTATTGTGTGGTACAGGGTCTGTTCTACCCTTGTTTTGGATTTGAGTTGTTGTTGTTGTTGTTGTTGTTGTTGTTGTTTGTTT
>NC_088367.1:6094002-6110262 GCF_034508935.2 Berghia stephanieae | reverse complement strand
GGCCCTTCCGATCCGAAAGCGGGCCCACACCCTAGCCCACATAGCCGGACTTTACAAAATTTGAAGATTATGTATTTTTTTTTTTTAATGTTTTAAAATAAAGTATATTTTTTATCTAAAATGGAAATCGATATACAATTTGTGAAAATAAAAAAAATATAACGTATGTCATGTGCCCCCCCCTCTCATAAAAAATTTAAAATTGACTCTGCCGGTGTTTTTCCCCTTGCTCTTCTAATAAAAAAAAAAAAATAAAAATTCCCTTAATTCATCCCCAGGGGGAAAATTTGTCTTTGGGGTTTACCCAAAGGGGAAGACTGGAAATAACCCAGGCTCAGCCGCGTGAGCGCCGCAAAGTAGCTAGGGCAAAGGCTTGCTCAAGGCCACAAAGGGGGTGGGTTTAATCGAACTTGGTACCTTTTGTGTACGGAGCAAAGACCCTACCGATGAGCCACATCTCTGAGACACCAGTGCCATTTCTGTAGTGTTTTGTAGTTCATATTTGGTCACTATTCAAGGGACTGAATTTGGTCACAAACGCATTCAATCAATAACCCAATTTATGATGTGCGTTTATCTAAAATACGCACAACATCCGCAAGCCGGATTTAACGTACCAACATAAAAATTGTGTGTAAACTTAAACATTTATAGTGTGAATGATAAAATTTATTTCATAAAAATGGCTGGCTAAAAAAAATAACAACAAGGAGCTGAGTGACGTCAATTTCGCCTCAATAAAACGAATAAAATCTCGCAAATTTGACATAATTTTACGATAAATTCAATTTTTAGCATCAATCAATGCCACTTTGTAAACATAAACTTTGATCGTGAGAGTAAAACGGTGACCGGCCTGTAAAGGGTTAACACTGGCGTTACCGTTAAGGTTAATCAACAAAGTAGTCGGTGATTGAATTCCACTGATTGGTTTGACACCCTGAAAGGGGTAAAGGTGTTGGCTTCTCTCTTACTTCAGAAAAGTGAGTGGAGCAGGCACTTATGTTGGTAACAACAAGATATGAAGTGAGTAGAAAAGTGCCAGAAGACAATAGAGAATAAATTTTTTTTTTTTTTTTTTCGCGGCGGTGGTGGGTTTGAACCTGCGACCTTATTGGTACGACAACTCCGCCTGGCAGGTGAGAGCGTGGCTCTACCGTGTGAGCTATCCACGAACACAAAAATATTCGTTTCAAACCCAAAGTCATTTCTAGATCCCTCTCTCACCCACTTCTTGAGATCGCCGATTCGTTCGCCACCATCGCGAAGTAATTTTGACCAGCAGTTAAGCTTAATAGCCAATATTCTCATCACAAACATATAACATAGAAACGATTGAGACATTGAGTATGCTCCGGTGTATGGGGTGAATTTTTAATTCAGAAAAGTGAGTGGAGCAGGCACTTATGTTGGTAACAACAAGATATGAAGTGAGTAGAAAAGTGCCAGAAGACAATAGAGAATAAAAAAAATTTTCGCGGCGGTGGTGGGGTTTGAACCTGCGACCTTATTGGTACGACAACTCCGCCTGGCAGGTGAGAGCGTGGCTCTACCGTGTGAGCTATCCACGAACACAAAAATATTCGTTTCAAACCCAAAGTCATTTCTAGATCCCTCTCTCACCCACTTCTTGAGATCGCCGATTCGTTCGCCACCATCGCGAAGTAATTTTGACCAGCAGTTAAGCTTAATAGCCAATATTCTCATCACAAACATATAACATAGAAACGATTGAGACATTGAGTATGCTCCGGTGTATGGGGTGAATTTTTAATTCAGAAAAGTGAGTGGAGCAGGCACTTATGTTGGTAACAACAAGATATGAAGTGAGTAGAAAAGTGCCAGAAGACAATAGAGAATAAAAAATTTTTTCGCGGCGGTGGTGGGGTTTGAACCTGCGACCTTATTGGTACGACAACTCCGCCTGGCAGGTGAGAGCGTGGCTCTACCGTGTGAGCTATCCACGAACACAAAAATATTCGTTTCAAACCCAAAGTCATTTCTAGATCCCTCTCTCACCCACTTCTTGAGATCGCCGATTCGTTCGCCACCATCGCGAAGTAATTTTGACCAGCAGTTAAGCTTAATAGCCAATATTCTCATCACAAACATATAACATAGAAACGATTGAGACATTGAGTATGCTCCGGTGTATGGGGTGAATTTTTAATTCAGAAAAGTGAGTGGAGCAGGCACTTATGTTGGTAACAACAAGATATGAAGTGAGTAGAAAAGTGCCAGAAGACAATAGAGAATAAAAAAATTTTTCGCGGCGGTGGTGGGGTTTGAACCTGCGACCTTATTGGTACGACAACTCCGCCTGGCAGGAGTTTTTTAAAAAAAATTTTTATTCTCTATAGTCTTCTGGCACTTTTCTACTCACTTCATATCTTGTTGTTACCAACATAAGTGCCTGCTCCACTCACTTTTCTGAATTAAAAATTCACCCCATACACCGGAGCATACTCAATGTCTCAATCGTTTCTATGTTATATGTTTGTGATGAGAATATTGGCTATTAAGCTTAACTGCTGGTCAAAATTACTTCGCGATGGTGGCGAACGAATCGGCGATCTCAAGAAGTGGGTGAGAGAGGGATCTAGAAATGACTTTGGGTTTGAAACGAATATTTTGTGTTCGTGGATAGCTCACACGGTAGAGCCACGCTCTCACCTGCCAGGCGGAGTTGTCGTACCAATAAGGTCGCAGGTTCAAACCCCACCACCGCCGCGAAAAAAAATTTTATTCTCTATTGTCTTCTGGCACTTTTCTACTCACTTCATATCTTCTTCTTCTCTCTTACTGTTACCGTCTCGTTCTATCTATCCATCGGTCTTTGCTTATCTGTCTGGATATCTGTCTATCTATCTTTATCTGTTCTCTCTCTCTCTCTCTCTCTCTCTCTTTCTCTATCTTTTGCTATCTCTCTCTCTTTCTCTCTCTCTCTCTCTCTCTCCCTCTCTCTCTCTCTATCTATCTATCTATCTCTATCTGTGTGTCTGTGTGTGACGGTGTGTGCGTGTGTGAGTGTGTGTGCGTGTGTGTGTGCGTGTGTGCGTGTATGTGGGAGTGTGTGTGTGCGTGTGTGCGTGTGTGTGTGTGCGTGTGTGTATATGCGTGTGCGTGTGTGCGTGTGTGTGTGTGCGTGTGTGCGTGTGTGTGCGTGTGTGTGTGCGTGTGTGTGTGCGTGTGTGTGTGCGTGTGTGTGCGTGCGGGGGGGGGGGGGTTCTAGACATTTGTCTCTTTATCTTTCTATATATATAGCTCACTATGTATCTATATATATCAATCCATATATCTTTCTATCTTGGCTATTTATCTATTAATTTGACTATGTCAAATTTATATTTATCTACCTCTCTATCTATCTAACCATCTATATATCTATCTATCTATCTATCTATCTATCTATCTTTCTATCCATATATCTTTCTATCCATATATCTTTCTATCCATCTATCTCTCTATCCATCAATCTTTCTATCTATCTTTCTATCTATCTATCTACCAATCTATCTAGCGATCTATCTTTCTATATTTTTTCACACTGTTATCATTCCAAAACAGAACGAGAGAAAACGAGGTCTTTAAAGTTCATGTCCATTTTGCTAACTTTGGTGACGTAATGAAAATCGAGAACAAATAGACATAAATGTATGACGTCCCCTTATAAGATGGTGAAAACCGGATGTAAATATTTATAATGGTTTTAGAATAATAACTCTTTGAAATATGGGAAATCTTTATGGACACTCTCCATGATGAAACACTTTGCCTCCAGGCACAAGCTGCATTGTCTTGTTGATGTTATGTGTACCTGTTGGTTTTGATATCATTTTCCACATGCTGTGTTGTTACGGTTACGGTTTCTGGGACGTGTGTGGAGAAGAGACGGAATAGAAAAGTTGGTAACATCTGGGATGATCGAAGGAAAGAGAGAGCTAGAGGAAGACAAAGAATGACATATCTAAATAACCTAAGAATGGCCAAATGTGACTTTAAAAGTAACACAGATTTCATGCGCACCGCAGAGGATCGTGATTCGTGGAGACAGTTGACCGGAAACGTGCTCAAGTGCGCAAGCCACGATGGATGATGATGTGGGTGGACGAAAAGGCTCCATACACATACACGCTCGGTTTTCATCCAGGGACGATCGAAGGACAGTCACGGCTGATGCAAATCGGAGAGCGTGAAAACGCAATGTGTGTGGAACCAGTTTTTTGACATCACATTGTTCTTCCCTATTGGGTTGATTTCGTTCTATTGTGTGGTCAGGCGTCTGTCTACCTCTTGTTTTTGGATTTGAGTTGTTGTTGTTGTTGTTGTTGTTGTTGTTGTTGTTGTTGTTGTTGTTGTTGTTGTTGTTGTTGTTTTTGCTGTTGTTGTTGTTCTTTTAGTTTGTTTTGGTTTGTTTTATTTTTGTTAGGGTTTTTTTTTTCATTTTTTTTTTCTTTGTACTGTTTTATTTATAGGATTTTCAGAGAAAAATCTTAAAATTAGATTCAACTTCGACACATCAACTTTTGGATGTAATGTATTTGTAACGTGTGACATATGCCAGTGTGAGGTATCGTCAAATCCTAATCAATAAAACAAAAATCCGATCCTTTCCATTTTTAACATCGATTTTTTTCAAATGTTTCACAACTTGAATTTACCATGTATTGGAATTTTACATTTATTCTCTCTGACTCGGCTTTTCGTCAACTCGTCAAACTGTTATTTACCGGCCACCTCTTATTTCTCTCCCCCTCTCTCTCTCTCTCTCTCTCTCTCTCTCTCTCTCTCTCTCTCTCTCCCTCTCCTCTCTCTCTCTATATCTATCTATCTCTCTCTTTCTCTCTTTCTTCCTGTCTCTCTCCCTCTCTCTCTCTCTCTCTCTCTCTCTCTCTCTCTCTCTCTCTCTCTCTCTCTCTCTCTCTTTCTCTCTCATCTTTTTTTGTTTGTTTAAATTTTCTCTTAATTCTTTTTCAGGCTATCTCTCTATCTACAACCCCTGACAAATTCTATTCACAGACAGTTGCAATAGACGCCTGATAAATTCTATTTACACACACACACACTTACACACACATACACACACACACATACACACACACAGAGTTGCAATAGCCCTATCAACAAAGCACACATACAACACCCGATTCCTCATTCCTCTAACATTGATTTTTTAAATCAATTTTTTTCCTCTTTGAAATTCGTCTACACCAACGTGTACCTATTTGCAGGTCTAGTAGGCAACACATTTATGGGTTTGATTTAACGCTGTTGTCATGGACACCATTTTCCGTTGATTCAACTCCCTCCTTAGCAACAATTTTCTGTGTTTTTCCCCAAAATGTCACCCATAAATACCCAAAACTAAAATTGATTTGAAATATCAAACCAAATAACATGCCAAACATAATTTTGTTCTACAAAACAATATTTAGAATTTTCATAAACTAAAAAAGATTTTTTAGATTGTTCTACAGAGAAGACCTACAAAACATCTCTGTCATCTATCAGGAATTTAGTCATGTATTTATTTCTTTATTGTTTTTGTTTTTTTTTTGTTTTTTTGTTGTTTTTTTTGTTTTTTTTGGCTGAAGAAGAGTATTGAGCCCGAAACGTTCCGTGTTTGGTATTTTGTTCTTTGTTGCAGTTGTTATATTTATTTTTGTTTATTTATTTTTACAGTACAAGGGATTTGATGTTTGATCCATCTCCCAATTTCTACATGACACAACCCCTGGCAAATTCTACTCAGATACATTTGGGACGGAGTCATCAGTAAAGATAGTATGCACTTGACTAAGAACCTCACAACATTGGCACCGGAAGTATAACGGACCAACACACAGAACCATGTGTAACCTTGATCATTTATAGTCAGGTTAATACAGTTTAGTGAGAATTACTCATAAACGCGGATGGCAAAAAAAAACAATAACAAAGATCTGAGTGACGTCAACTTCGAACTACCTATAGCGAATCTGTGCTTTTCAAAATAAGAGCTGTCGGAAAATCCTGAGAGTTCTATAATATTTGGAGCACAGGACGAATAAGTATATTGTAGGAAGAGGTAGAGGATCCAGCAGGAGGACAGGAACCACTGTTGTCAAAATGGTCAAAAGAAGGAAATTGTCATGGTTCGGACACACTGTCCGCCATGATACTCTGTGCAAGACTGTCATGCAGGAAGGATACTGTAGAGGGACAGAGTAGAAGAAGAAGACAGAAAAAAAATAACAACAAGAGATGAAGTTAGTAAGAAAGTGCCAGAAGACAATAGAGAATAAAAATTTCACGGCGGTGATGGGGGTTTGAACCCGTGACAACTCCGCCTGGCCGGAAAGAGCGTGACTTTACCGTATGAGCTCTCCACGATCCCAAAAAAGATCGTCTCTAACCTTAGTCATTATTAGAGCTCTCTCTCTCCTTCTCTCTCTCCCTCTCTATCTCTCTCTCTCTCTCTCTCTCTCTCTCTCTCTCTCTCTCTCTCTGTCTTTCATCCCGACTACTTGAGATCGAGGGTCCAACACACGCAACATAAACTATGGCAAGACAACATCAAAGACTGGACAGGCCTGGATCTCAATGGCCTTCTGGAAAAGGCCAGGGACTGTGACAAGACGAATCAGTACAAGTGATGGAAATGGCAGGAACGCACAAGGTCAGTGCAATTAATAGTGTGGCTATGTGGTCTTGTGGTATGACACTCGCTTTCGGATCGGAAGGTCCTGGGTTCGAGCCCCGCTCGGCGCATAGTTGAGTCCTTGGAAAAGACTCTTTACTCACATTCTCTCACCGTACTCAGATGTAAAATAAGTACCTAGCCGTTAACAGCGTTGTCTTTTTCGAGTTTTTATTTGTTGTTGTTGTTTTTATTATTATTATTATTTTGTTTGCTGGTGGATTTTTTTGTCATTGATTTCGTTCTTTTTTTCTATTCTTTAATTTTTAATTATTTCGTATCGATCATTGATTGAAGATGACAGTTTTCTCCCATTCTGCTTTTCGTTCGGCCTTCGTTTGTCAAAATGTTCTTTTTCTTACCCCCCCCCCCCCCCCCCCCGTCCCGTTCTATCTATCACATTCTTCCTATCTATACCCCCCCCCGTCCCGTTCTATCTATCACATTCTTCCTATCTATACCCCCCCCCCCCCCCCCCCCCCGTCCCGTTCTATCTATCACATTCTTCCTTTCTATACCCCCCCCCCCCCTTTCTATCTAAACATTCTTCCCATCCGAATTCTTCTCCCTTCTCTCCATCCCATTCTCTGTGTACAAACCCTAGCGTTTCTATCATTATCTCGTTCTATCTACAACCCCCCCCCCCCCCCCCCCCCCCCCTAGCATATTCTATTACAGTTGGTTGTAAATCGCGTAATCACCAACGTACACATTCCTCCCCCCCCCCCCCCCCCCCCCCCCCCTTTCCCTCCACCTCCCCTTATCCCATTTATTGGTTTTCTGAAATTGATTATTTAAATGTTTTTTTTCTTCGTTTTAATCTGTTTTAAACTGATAAAGATAGGACATTTGAAGATTATATTTTTGTCCTAATCTTCTCTTCTCTCTTTCATAGAATTACTTTTTCATATTCTCCCTTCTCTCTATCATAGAATTCCTTTTTCATATTCTCCCTTCTCTCTTACATAGAATTCCTTTTTCATATTCTCCCTTCTCTCTATCATAGAATTCCTTTTTCATATTCTCCCTTCTCTCTATCACAGAATTCCTTGTTTATATTCTTCTCTTCTCTCTATCATAGAATTCCTTTTTCATATTCTCTCTTTTCTCTCTCATAATTTCCTATTTTTAATCTCCGTTCTGTGTATCGCAATTTCCTTCTTCATATTCTACCTTTTCTCTATCACAATTTCCATTTTTCTTACTTTCTCTTCTCTCTTTCATAATTTCCTTTCTCTCTATTTATCTCTAGTTTTATCTATTTCTCAAATCACCCCCAATTATTCTCTCTATCTCTATCCATCTATCTATGCATCTCTATCTTTTCCTCCTCTAATTCTCCATCTCTATCTATCTGTCTATCTTTCTCTGTCTGACTATATTTCTATATCTCTCCGTCTCTCTCTCTCTCTCTCTCTCTCTCTCTCTCTATCTATCTATCTATCTATCTAACTATCTATCTCTCTCTCCCTCGCTCCTTCTCTTTCTCGCTCCCTCTCTCTCTCTCTCTCTCTCTCTCTATATATATATATATATATATATATATATATATATATATATATATATATATATACATTATTACGTGCGTGCGCGTGTTGTAAGTTTGCGTGTGTTTGTTTGTTTGTGTTTGAGAGTCACACTTAGTGACCTCTCCATTTCCACTGGCTAGCACGTCCTCCACCTCTCACCCCCACCCAGAGTGAGTGCTATCAATTCTGTCGTCGTAGGCCTTCCCATGTCCGACTCAATCAACACAAACACGATCCATTTCTCCCAAATTCAGAGTTGATTCTTGCCCAATTCCAGCGCCTTGACAACTTTGAAAAAAGCACGTATTTAAAATTTTGGCCAGAAAACTCTTCCTTCAAATATCGAACGATTAACTCACTCAACCCAAACACCGACTTTATCCGTTGTTTACCCGGGTTACCTTTACCCCATGCCTCTATTAATTTTTTCTGAGAAAATTATAGTTGCTGTATCAAAGCTAAAGTTTTTATTTTTTACATGTTAATGGTAGCTGAATAAAACTATCTACACACATGCTCATTTTTAATACATTTTTTTCCAATCTTGAAAAGTAGCAAAAATTTCTAGGATTGAGTGAGTTAACCCACTCCTTACCAACTAAAGGAAAATCGTCATATTCGTTACGATAAAACCAACATTTTTCTTATTCATATTTCTTGTCTACATCATCAAATTTAAAGAAATGAACAATGTGTTGTAGAGCATGTTTTGCTAAAGAAATTATTTATGGCAAGAACTTTACTGCTCTTGTGTTTGAGTGATAAAAGATATATTTTTGTGTTAGTTGGGTGTGAAGTTTTGGGGAAATCCTGAAAATGGCTGTCAGGAGAGGGTTGAAATACCTCTCTTCTTGGCAAAGACTCTCAAACCTGGGACTTGGGGGGGGGGGTTGTTTTGTTTGTTTGTTATTTTTTTTGTTCATAGACCGTAGGTTGGGTCTCTTTGCCTATAGATAGTTCGAAGATGACGTCACTCAGGTCTTTGTTATTGTTTTTTACCATCCTCGTTTATGAGTAATGCTCACTGAACTGTATTAACCAGACTATAAATGTTCATGGATACACACAGTTTTGTGTGTTGGTCCGTTATACTTCCGGATGGCAATGTTATGAGCTTCTTAGCCAAGCGCATACTATCTATATATATATATATGATTTATAAATTTTAAAGCAGTAATGTGCGTCTGTGTCTATGTGTGTGTGTGTGTGTGTGTGCGCGCGTGTGTGTGTGTGTGTGTTTCGGTCACAGAAAATACCAAACTGCTTTCTGCTAAGAAATTTTATATTAGCCATTTTGTTCACATTTTTATCCATTTGATGCAAGACGCCAATTTTTTTTTTTTTTTTTGATTTTGCTTGGTTTTACAATGGCCATAGAAATATTTGAATGAATTTTCCTCGATCTATCTATTCATATCTCTCTCTCTCTCTCTCTCCCTCTCTCTCTCTCTCTCTCTCTCTCTCTCTCTCTCTCTCTTTCTTTCTTTCTTTTTATTTTCTCTCTCTCTTTCATATATATATATATATATATATATATATATATATATATATATATATATAGCGATCTGTCTATCTATCTCTCTGTCTCTCTTTCTCTCTCTCTCTCTCTCTCTCTCTCTCTCTCTCTCTCTCTCTCTATCTATCTATCTTTCTTTCTATCTATCTGCCTATCTATCTAACTATCTATATGTCTATCTATCTCTCTGTCTCTCTCCCTGTCTATCTCTATCTTTCTCTGTCTCTATCTATCTGTCTCTCTCTATCTATCTATCTATCTATCTATCTATCTATCTCTCCATCTTTCTTTCCGGTAACCAGAAGATCTGAGGTTTAATCCCGAGTTGAACCCGACTGATTTTTTGGACTGGTTTGTTTTTTTCTTGTATTTTTCTTTCTTGCTTTGTCTGGCACCTTTCATACACACTTGTTCAGTTCTTTATCTTACATCGGTGCCTGCTCCTTAATTTCTTAAATGTGACCCTTCGTCTCAAAACGGTATTAAGTCGGGATGGTTAAGATGTTGAAAATTGAATTTGTAGCCAGAAATATCATGCTTAAGTGAGTTTATTTGCTTTATAGAGTAGAAGGAATATCATATTTTACTGTGCTAAATACCAACGTTTCATATTTTTGACCAGTTTGACTATAATTTCACTTTTTAGCATCTGGTCCACCCTGACATCATACTGTTTTGAGACGAAGGGTCACAAATTTGATATTCCAAAAAGACCTACCTCCACCCCTCCCCTCTCTCCCCGGTCCACCCATCCTACCCGAATTTCTTGAATATTATCTTTCACCAATCAGTGTCCATTATTTTCATCACGTGACAATGACAGTATGAATGATCAATCGATACAAATGCAGATTAGAATAATGGATGGGATTATCATTATTCTCTTCTAGTCTCCCAGTGATATGACAGGCGATTTCACAGAAATACGCCATTTTAAAAAAAGATATTTTGGCCAGAATTTTATTACTTCAACTTCAACTTTCAACTCGAGCTTTTATATAGCGCAATATCCACCAAACGTGCTCAAAGCGTTTTACAAAAGGTCCCTGACCAACAGCAACAGTAACATGTAAAACGAAACATGGCGCCTGTTAGGCGATATTATAATTCTTTTCAGACAAAGACAACGCTGTTAACAGGCCAGGGACTCATTTTACACCTGAGTACGGTGAGAGAATGTGAGTAAAGAGCCTTCTCCAAGGACTCATCTATACGCCGAGTGGGGCTCGAACCCATGACCTTCCGATCCAAATGCGGGTGTCATACCACTCGAACACACAGCCACAAACCTCCGTGAATTAAGATGATCCTCAACTTATCCAAAAAACAAAAATCTAAACACGAAACTTCTTCAAATATTCGAATAACATTTTTTTAAAACAAATTAAAGAAAATCTCAATTCATTGATATTTAACTCACTCAACCCTAACACCGACTATATCCGTAGTTAACTCACTCAACTCTAACACCGACTATATCCGTAGTTAACTCACTCAACCCTAACACCGACTATATCCGTAGTTAACTCACTCAACTCTAACACCGACTATATCCGTAGTTAACTCACTCAACCCTAACACCGACTATATCCGTAGTTAACTAACTCAACCCTAACACCGACTATATCCGTAGTTAACTCACTCAACTCTAACACCGACTATATCCGTAGTTAACTCACTCAACCCTAACACCGACTATATCCTTAGTTAACTCACTCAACTCTAACACCGACTATATCCGTAGTTAACTCACTCAACCCTAACACCGACTATATCCGTAGTTAACTCACTCAACTCTAACACCGACTATATCCGTAGTTAACTCACTCAACCCTAACACCGACTATATCCGTAGTTAACTCACTCAACTCTAACACCGACTATATCCGTAGTTAACTCACTCAACCCTAACACCGACTAAATCCGTAGTTTACCCAGGGTTACTTTTACTCTATGCCTATTTATTACACTTTTCTGAGACAAATTATAGGTGTAGTATCAAAGCTAATGTTTTTAAGTTTTACATGTTAATGGTAGTTGATTAAAACTATCTATGTACATGCTCATTTTTAATACATTTTTTTTCCAATTTCGAAAAGTAGCAAAACTCTCTAGGACTGAGTGAGTTAAAGTAAACGAAAGAAATTTCTGGCCAAATATTTTTTTTTTAATTCTGATTTTGGCCGGAAATGAAAGATCAAAGAGTTTCTAGTCAAGTAGTTTTCTGAGATAATCCAATCAGACACCGCGTTTGAGAGCTCATCCAATCGTGAACAGTCTTATGACCAACAAGGCAATGCGTTATCGATTGTATTAGAATGACATAAAGATAAGATAAGATAAGATAAGATTTACTTTATTGATCCTTTATGGATGTTGTGATTTATTATTATTACATCGATATGTCACATGACATTTCCACGTTCTTGATCTTGTCATGCATTATTCACCCATTATTCAATAGACCTTAAATATTACACACACACATACACACACACATACACACACACATACACACACAAACACACACACACACACATATATATATATAATATAAATTGTCACTCACATTATATGGCCAAGACATTCGTTTCTGTGGCTTTCGTCCACGTCTTCAGTCGGCATAATGTCCGAAGAAAAAAAATGTATTCCGTTTGAGGTGTTTGTCCTTGCTTCCGTTGTGTAGTGGTGACTGAAGACGTGGACGAAAGCCACAGAAACGAACGTCTTGGCCATATAATGTGAGTGACAATTTACATTTTGTATTAGCTCTAACCATCATTATCGAGCACTTTCGTACCTACGAGTACCCACCAACACTCATAAATATATAAATATATATATATATATATTATATATATATATATATATATATATATATATATATATATATATTATTAAGTGGCGTTTTTATGCACCTCCGTTGGCGGTGTACAAAAACGTACCGTTTTTATGAACCTCCGTTGGCGGTGATGGTAAATTAATGAAAATGTTGCTGCATACGTCCATGAGGTTTAAATAGTTTTAGTTTTAGATTGTTGTATAGCACGCTGCTTAGTGATTACCAATGTACGTTTATACAATGATGATAAATTAAATAATAATAATAATAACAATAATTTAAAAAATAAAATGTAAAAAAGAAACATGGCACACAAATACTGATCTCAAATAAATAATAATGATAATAATGATGATAATAATAATAAATAATAATAATAATAATAATAATAATAATAATAATAATAATAATAATAATAATAATAATAATATAATAATAATAATAATAATAATAATAATAATAAATAATAATAATAATAATAATAATAATATAATAATAATAATAATAATAATAATAATAATAATAATAAATAATAATAATAATAATATAATAATAATAATATAATAATAATAATTAATAATAATAATAATAATAATAATAATAATAATAATAAAATAATAATAATAATAATAATAATAATTAATATAATAATAATATATAATAATAATAATATAATAATAATATATAATAATAATAATAATATATAATAAATAATAATATAATAATAATAATAATTAATAATAATAATAATAATAATAATAATAATAATAATAATAATAATAATAATAATAATAATAATAATAATAATAAAAATAATAATAATAATAAATAATAATAATAATAATAATAATAATAATAATAATAATAATAATATAAATAATAATAAATAATAATAATAATAATAATAATAATAATAATAATAATAATATTTATATAATTTTAAACTCAAAATATAAAATATAAAAAAACTAAAAAAAAGAAACAAGCAAAAACAAACACAATTAAGAGCATAAAAGGGCATCAATACATCATCAATATAAATGTCACATACAATACATTTTCAATCCAATTAAGTAAATATTTCCTGAAAAGAAATGTTTTCAGGGCTTTTTTGAAAATGTCTATTGAGCTCGAGAATCTCACAGATTGAGGGAGATCATTCCAAATCGTGGGTCCGAATTTCATAAGAGATCTATCACCAAAATACTTAAGTTTAGTTTTAGGAGATGCTAGCAATTTTGAATCGTGGGATCTAAGATTTCTCAGAGGTACGTACGGTTGGAGTAAGTGTTGAATGTAAAGAGGGACAGAAGACTCAAATACACTAAAGCAGATAAGGGCTATTTTATATTCAATTCTAGCCCGGAAATAAATAATTTTAGAAAAAATGTTCCCTATGGGATGAATAAAGGGATTTTTTTTTTATAAGACCACGAATTCGTAGATGTAAAGATGTAACCGCGTGACGTCATTGTTGTGATCCAGGCCCAGACTTGGCACGAGACTCCGGAGTCTCCAGACCCGTCCAGGAGTCCTAATGAGTCCATTGTTGTCGGGGAAATATGGCCACCTAATAAACCGGAAGTCACGTGACTAACGATGGCAGCTGCCTTACCTTAACACCGGAAGGAAGAGTAAAACGGATGCGGAAATGATAATGACAGGAAAGATGATCTCCAACTTCAAAAACGGATAGTTTTCATTTGTTACCCGACGTCTTTATTCGGTATTATGCTGGGTTGAATCAGATTCAACTTATATTTAATTGAGCTTTTATCATCATCATCATTGCCTTTTTCACCCTGGGTCAAGGTATAGGCCACAGACAAACAGTTTCCATCCTTCTCTATCCTGAGCCAACTTTTTTTATCTCATTCCAGGTCTTACCACTTCTCTGTAAATCAGCTTCTTTAATTCTTCTCCATGTTCCTCGTGGCCTTCCCCTTGATCTTCTGCCCTGAGGGTTCCAGTGAGCTTTTATACAGCGCAATATTCACTAAACGTGCTCAAAGCGCTTTACAAAGGGGTCCCTGGCTAACAGCAACGCTTAACATGTAGGACGGGGCATGGCTCCAGTTAGGCGATATTACTTTTTTTTTCGGACATAGACAACGCTGTTAACGGCCAGGTACTCATTTTACACCTGAGTATGGTGAGAGATTGTGAGTAAAGAGCCTTTTCAAAAGGATCAACTATGCACCGAGCGCGAGGCTCGAACCCAGGACCTTCCGATCCGAAAGCGAGCGTCATACCACTAGCCTCACGACCAACATCTAACAGGAAAACAAGATAGAACTACTACATAATAAGAGAGTTGAACTCACACGAGACACAATATTCTTCAATAGTCGTAACGTCACTTCCTTCCTAATGACGCATGGTAACTTAGTGACTGGCTCTAAACTATCGGAACAATGGCGGGCGCCCTATGAAATATTTCTCCTGCAAGCATAAAAGCGTATCCAGAGGGAAAAAAAACCATAAATTTGATCATGTTTTGACTTTTACACATTCTGATCACAAGGCATATGAAAAGTTCTAGCCAGCATGAAAAATAAAAAGTAATGATTTTCTTTGTTTAGAACCAAGATGGCCGCCGTTGCCAGGTGGCGTGATATCAGACTATGGAATCGTACTTCCAATCTTCTCAATGAGGGAAATGAATTCATACATTTCACAACTCAGACATGCAAGTAAATTTACTCCCATGTATGGACGAAGTGGCCGAGTGGTTAAGGCATAGCATCAGTGTGATCCGGAAGGTCCCGGGTTCGAACCCCGCTTCAGGCATTTTCATTTTGTTTTCCTTGGGCAAGATTCTTAACCCCCAATTTGCTCACTGTGACAATATGGGTGATTCCTGTTGACATCAGACACCTTGTTTGATGGATTATCTATATTCCGTCGTGTAATGCCTAGGCGACGGTATCTTATGGTGCCGTTGCGAATCGGCATAATTGCGGCGCTGCACAGCGGCTGACGCCTGGGTTATTCCAGCATTCCCTTGGATTAGACCCTAGAGACAATTTCCCCTATGGGATGAATAAAGGGAATTTTATTATTTTTCAAGTCAATTTAAATATCTATATTGTCCCGACATAAGCAATACTATTTGTCATCTGGTAAAAATAAACTTGTATTTAAAAATTTGGCCAGAAAACTCGTCCTTCAAATTATATCGAGCCATTGACATGACCCTCGTCTTGACAAAAAAATCTCAAGCCCGGGACTTCCATCAAATGCATGAAGAATTTTGCGTTACGCTTAATCATGCCTAAACAAACGTGTTTCAAAATGTTTCATTTCCTCTCCAAGTAATGAATATAAATTGAAACCATTAGTGTCATAACATTTAAGACTGAAAATTTTAGAAGCTTTTGACTTCATTCCTTTTTCCCATTGAGGTGCGTCGTCGATTCAGATAGAATTTTCATTATTCAGACAATGAGTCAAAAATTGATAATTGATTAAAGCCGAGACATTACCGTATGGTGACTGTGGGTTACATTATTACTATATTAATGTGGTAGTAAGGAAAGAAAAAAGAAAATTGATATGATAATATAGAAACGCAACAGAAATAGAGAGATGAGTGAAATCGAGGAGAGAGAGAGAGAGAGAGGTAGTATATATATATATATATATATATATTGAGCCGACTGAGGACGTGGAATAAACCCACAGAAACGAACGT
>NC_088367.1:6079002-6086502 GCF_034508935.2 Berghia stephanieae | reverse complement strand
TACCCACTATTTTACCGCTTGATCAACAGAACAATCACAGAAAACTATGTGTAAACGTATTAAACGTTTACAATCGTGTGATAACTAGTCACCCATTTGGCGGTATGAAAACAATAACAATGATCAGAGAGAGGTCGATTTCATTCACATCATTGTTTATAGATAGAATGCGGTTGGCCAAGGAGTTCACAACATTGCCATCCGGAAGTATAACGGACCAACACACAAACTCTGTGTAACGATGAACGTTTATAGTCAGGTTTATACAGTTTAGTGAGAACAACTCACAAACGCGGATGGCAAAAACAATAACAAAGGCCTGAGTGACGTCATCTTCGAACTATCTATAAACAACCAACTATGTTTATCCGAACATGTGTGAAGGTGTGTCACAATTTCCATGTTTGGATTGGTCAAAAATCTACTGCTTAATTGTCATCAATAATAGGATTCAATAGTCGTAACGTCACTTCCTTCATAATGACGCATGGTAACTTAGCAACATTGGCTCTAAACTATCGAAACATCAGACTACTGAATCCAATTGGCTATTAGCGTGGTCCGCATACACAAAAACACTACTACTATCTACTATTATTGCTATTGTGTTATTATTATTATAATTATCATAATTATTATTTCTATCATCATCATCATTAGCTTGAGTTTGAGCTTTTATATAGCGCATATTCCACAAAACGTGCCCTAAGCGTTTTACAAAGGGTCCCTGACTAACAACAACATGTAACTTGTAAAATGAGACATGACGCCTGTTAGGCGATAATATTACATTTTTCCCGACTAAGACAACGATGTTAACTGCCGGTCAGGTGCTCATTTTACACCTGAGTACGGTGAGAGAATGTGATTAAAGAGTCTTTTTCAAGGATTCAACGATGCGCCAATCGAGGGGGTTCGAACCCAGGACCTTCCTATCCAAAAGTGAGTGTCATGCCACTAGACCACATAGCCGCATATTGACATATACACCGTAGGACAATAGCCCTGCAGCGTGGATTCCTCATGCTTCATTAAACCTCCCAGTGTGCCCAATGGTTCCAAATTTCCATATAGACAATCTGTGACAATCTGGAGCTATACGTTTGGATCATAGCAATCTAGAGACATGCAGTTTGACCGACCGTGGCGATAAAATCTGGAGGGCCCATGGGTTTTTTTTAGCTGAGGGAAGGAGTGAAGATGAGTTACCTCGGTTACAAGTATGGTATGGCAGTAATTAGATTACATGAATCAAACACAGCCGTGCATACAAAAGCAATCTAGAGATTTTAGACTAAGACGCACGCGTACACACACACACACACACACACACACACACACAAACTAAGCATCGTCATATCAGAGAGCATTGGTTAGGGTAAAACACTCACAATATCCAGATTAAATATACCAACACATAAAACTGTTTATATATCGTCTGATTGACATATTTTTGTGAGAACCAATCACTAATATGAGGTCTGAAAATTGTAAAAAAGAGCTGAGTGATGCCAGCTTTGTTTTATCTATAGAAGGAATGAAATTGACGTCACTGAGCTCTTTGCTATTGTTTTTAGACAGCCATTTTGGTGATTCGTTCTCACTAAATTATGTCATTCAGACTATAGACGTTAAAGGTTACACATAGCTTTGTGTCTTGGTGTGTTATATCCGGCTGGCGGATGTTGTGAGATTTTTACTTAAACGGGTAGCATCAATAGGTCTGACAAGTGGAATCATTTCGGCGCTCTCTCTCTCTCTCTCTCTCTCTCTCTCTCTCTCTCTCTCTCTCTCTCTCTCTCTCTCTCTCTCTCTCTCTCTCTTGCTTAGCTAGGCGTTGTCTTGTCGGGTAAGGCAATATACAATTCTTTCATCTCTTTGTATTTATTAAACGAGTTCTTTTTATCGTGCCCAATAACACTACGAGCTTGCGAGTATATGTTATTGCACTATAAAAAATATAACGAGTTTAATAAATACAAAGAAATGAAAGAATACGTTTGTTCCACCCATACAAGTAAGATTTTAAGATATTTTGTAACCAAATGGAATGGTATTAGTACTTCTATTCACCATAATTTGTATCTTCCTCTTTCTGCTTGAATGACAATTTGACCCAAAACTAAAAACGTTGGATTTGTATTCATGCGCACCAAAAGATTATTTATGATAGGGTGCAACAGTCGTGACGTCAATTCCCTCGTAATGACGTAAAGTAACTGCTTCTAAACTATCGGAACAATGGCGGACGCCATTATCTCCCACTCCCACACATCACCATCACAGCCCTAATGAGATACTTCTCCGACGAGCATAAAAGTGTATCCAGGGGTGAAAAACATTATAAATCCGATCATGTTTTGACTTTTGTACAATCTGATCACATGACATGTGAAAAAATTCTAGCCAGCATGAAGAATAAAGAATCCTATATTACCAATCACCTAATTTCACACCAATAAAATGTGCGCAAATATTCTGCAATCGTCGAATAAAATGTTTATTCAACGCGTTCAAAGCACTATTAAACTATTAGGTATTTACTAAGAAATGATAGGGTTTTCCAAAAGGGAATGAGATTAGCGGAAGAGTAGCGTCCCTTGATTGGATGTCATCCATACTCTGTGACGTCACCGGCGGAAAAGTTATTAGAGAGAGAACGTCATGTTGGTTTTGCGCATGCGTCTCTCGTCCTCGCTTCCGGTGAAAGCGGCTTGAGACACTTCAAAACCAAATTGACGTTCTCTCTGTAAGGTGACGTCCAATCAAGGGACGCTACTCTTCCGCTAATCTCATTCCCTATGAGAGAGGTGAAATCATTTCCATTCATCCACAATTTGGCAAATGGGTGTAGACTTAGTATCCGCCAGCGTGAGAAGGAAATACATTCGAAGAAGACAAAATCAAAATCAATAGGTGCCTGGAACACGCTTGAACAATGATGGACAATCCACCCCCCCCCCCCTCCTACACACACACATACACACACACACACACACACACACACAATTTGACAAGATGTACCAGAAACTGGGTAACAAAAATATCAACAGTATTCCGGTGGACGAACGAATCACCATACTATCGTCAATCTCCAGCCAAACGAGTGGAAGGATCGTCCATATAAAATCAACAAAACACGATATCATAATTTGTTCATCCTTTCTGTAGTCAGAAATTTTTAATTATCTCTAACTTAATTTTTCATTACTATTTTTATTTCCTAGTGAGAAGAGAGAGAGAGAGAGAGAGAGAGAGAGAGAGAGAGAGAGAGAGAGTGATGGATAGATAGATAAAAAGAGCGCCATTTTCTTGTGAACGCAATGTATTTTCCATTAATTTTTTTTTTAATTTTGTTTTTTTTTTTGGGGGGGGGGGGGAATAATACAGTTCATCTCATCTCATATAATCTTATCTTATCTTATCTTATTTTATCTTATCTTATCTTATTTTATCTTATCTTATCTGATCTTATCTTATCTTAAGTTACATCTGGTGGAAAACAGCTTGTAATAATAAGGTCTATAAAATTCACTTAATTCAGGCACATTGAGGGTCTGAGGTTCGCTCCCCAGTCAGAGAGGACTGATATTATTTGGGGGTTGTTTTGTTTTTTTCTTGTGTTTTTCTTTCTTGCTTTGTCTGGCACCATTTCGCACACACTTGTTGAGATCTTTGGAAAAGTGTGAAGTTTCTTACTCAAGGGATACAAACATCATGACGGCAGCAGGCAGTGCTAGAACCCGGTTGCTTTGGTTGTTTGCAAACACGTAATCCCTCGGGCATGCCGCAGAATAATTAAATAAACCTAGAATTCAGCAAAATTAAATTAATTATGAATAGGCTTTTCACACATACAATGGTTTCGTTGGAGTTTATGGCGCCTAATATAGATGGTTGTTGTTTGTTTATGTGTGTAAGGGGAAAACGCAATTCTCGATAGGCTTGTAATTGTAAACGATCGGGGAAAAGGTTTGTGCTTTGATTATCTATGAGTTATCGTCTGATTGATAAGAGGACCGACAGGCAAACATAATATAGAAAGAGGGGTACATAGATAAATAGATAGATAGATAGATAGATAGATAGATAGATAGTTAGATCGATGGATAGATAGATAGATAGATAGATAGATAGATAGATAGATAGATAGATAGATAGATAGATAGATAGATAGATAGATAGATAGATAGATCGATAGATAGATAGATAGATAGATAGATAGATAGATAGATAGATAGATAGATAGAGTGATCGATAGATAGATAGATAGATAGATAGATAGATAGATAGATAGATAGATAGATAGATAGATAGATAGATAGATAGATAGATAGACAAGCAGATAGACAAAAACATATAGACTTAATATCCAAATTAACATAGTGAAAAAAGAGAGTACCTACCAGGTAAATGAAAATATTAAGGTAGAGTTCACAATGCAATTTATAATTTGTATAACATATAAACAATGTCGATCACACTTACCGTTTGTTTATAAACACGTTCTCAATAGACTATAAATAGAATCCAATGGAAAACTAACCAATCAAGATCCACTCGTTAAATAATGAAATCGATTCACAGTTTAATTCGATTACGACTTAATATAATGCACTGTTCGATTTATTTGATTTATCGGTAAATGCACTGTTCGATTTATTTGATTTATCGTGAAATGCACTGTTCGATTTATTTGCTTTATCGTGAAATGCACTGTTTGATTTGATTTATTGTGATGTGCAATGTTTGAAAGTGCCAGAGCCCCAGAGTGGATGTTGAGTCGCTGGTATCGACACGAGAGCGGGGTCGGGACTGGCGTGAATGAAAACATTGGTGTTGGGTCTAAAATCGGTGAGAGGCCGACGAGGGAACGATTGAATGAACGGATGGGAGGCAAGCAGGCCTATTCAACTGGTCGGGGTTCTTTTCTCTCTCTCTCTCTCTCTCTCTCTCTCTCTCTCTCTCTCTCTCTCTCTCTCTCTCTCTCTCTCTCTACTCTCTCTCTCTCTCTCTGTCTATCTATGTCTGTCTATTCGTCTATCTATCTATCTATCTCCCAGATACACACACAAAAAGACGTACAAACAAACACAAACACACTGCCTATCTGTCTATCGTCTATCTATTTATCTATCTATCTATCAAATTGATATGGTATTTAGAATACCCGACATGATTTTATAATTATCAACAATGGAGCAAATTAGTATTCAGACATTTACCACGTGATCAATGTCTTAATAATAATACCAATCTAGCTAGCTATCTAACAGGCAAGTTTGCTAAGTCTTAAAACTTTGTCTTAAAATACAACCATAGTGGGCAGGGAGGTACATGCTGTGTCTTCTATCCCCCCCCCCCCCCCCCAATATCCGTTTTCCAATTGTTTCCTGTCATTGTCTTGGAATGAGATTACTTGGTTTTGTCCTGGCCCTGGCTGGAGTTCCTTTGCTGGGAGGTAAACAGTCGAATTTATAGTTGTAGTTTTGGGAGATGATATTTTTTCCTTGTAAATCATCTCTTTGTTATGCATTGTATTATGTTTAGTTTACATATTATATTATATGATATGTAAACATTTGAGTGTATTCCTCTTAGTTGGGACCTGTGCTTGTGTCTGGATGAGACTTTTAGGTGATCTCAAACTAAGTACTTTGACGGTGTGCTCTTGGAATATACATATATTCCCTATTTGAATCAATTCCCCTTTGTCTCACCTCTTCTTTTGTGATTTAATTGTAATTCTAGAACTTTTTACTATCCCATTTTCTTCCTTTTTTTACTGGCGCTCATATGACCTAAATGTGTTGCAAGCGCCGTAAAACCCCTACAAACATTTTTTAAAAACATTAAAATACAATCTGCAGACAAGTCAAAATGAGACTAAGTTGCTAGAAGCTGTCAATCAAATCAAGAAATTAAGGAGCAGGCACTGGTGTAAGATAAAGAACTGAACGCGGTAATCAGAAGGTCTGAGGTTCGATCACCAGTTGAGGTAGACTGATTCTTTGGGATGGTTTGTTTTTTTTTTCTTGTATTTTTCTTCCTTGCTTTGTCTGGCACCTTTCATACACACTTGCAGGGGCGTGGCTATATTGGTTGATTTGGTGCCTGGCACCGCATCCATCTTTTAAAAATGGATTATATAGCATTTTTAAAAATAAAACTGAGAAATGGTAAATTATACCGCCTCTTACTTATTTGAGTAGGTCTTTTCTTTAAATATTTTTAGCTTTCTTTTGTATTTACAAATATAGCATTTTTAAAGTAATTTTCTTCTGATTCTGGCACCACCTTATACTGTAAGCATGTCACGCCACTGCATACTTGTTCAGATCTTTATCTTTCTAGAAGCGGTGGACTGTAAAGAAAAAGTAAATAATTTTTTTTTTAATTAACTGCTTAAGAAAATAAGAAGACAATACCAAACACGGAGCGTTTCGGGTTCAAAATCCTACGTCATCTTACAACAAACAATAAAACAATGAAAACATAAATACATTACGTACTAAAAAAAAACAAATCGACTACAGAGAAATAATCGAAAGACTGAAAATGGAGAGGCTTCGACAAAGCCTCCATTTTCACTCTTTCGTTAGTATTTTCACGATCACCGACTTCAGGCAGCCCCTACCGTTTTCTAGAGAAATAGTCGGCACACTCCAACTCCAAGAATGTTCTACAGAGAGTACCTGTCGAATGTTTCTTTGTCGTCATCCTGATTTTTAGTAATCTATTCATGTATTTGTGACCCTTCGCCTCAAGACGGTATTAAGTCGTGTTGGTTAAGATGTTTAAAATTGAATTTATAGCCAGAAATATCAGACTTGTGTTGAGTTTGTATGTTTTTTGAGGAGAATGGATATCATATTTTAGGGTGATAATGCCAACAATTATGTTTTATGACCAGTTTAACATTTAATTCGGCATCTAGGCAAATGGTTCGTTCCGACATAATACAGTTTTGAGACGATGGGTCACATTTATCATTTTGTTGTTGTTGGCTGAAGAAGGGTTTTGCGCCCGAGAACGTTCCGTGTTTGGTAACTTGTTCTTTTTTTAAAGCTGTTATAATCATTTTGTTTACCAATCTGCAGACTGTACTGTTCTGTTTCCACGAACTGTAATGACGTCAGTCATCAGAGGTCTGATCCGCCCAAAATTATACAAAACACGGTGTGCAAAGCTCGTATGTAGACTTCAGAGTTTTGATCCGCCGATCATCTCTATTTGCAAGGAAATCGACCAAATTTATTCTCCCATCTATCCATCTATCTAACATTATCTATCTATCTATCTATCTATCTATCTATCTATCTATCTATCTATCTATCCATCTATCTATCTATCTGTCTCTCTATCTATTTATCTATATATCCATCTATCTATCCATCTATCTATTTATCTATCTATCTATTTATCTATTTAACTATCTATAAATCTATTTATATGTCTATCCATCTATCTATCTATCTATCTATCTATCTATCTATCTAT
>NC_088367.1:6054002-6071502 GCF_034508935.2 Berghia stephanieae | reverse complement strand
AGAGAGAGGGGGAGAGAGAGGGAGAGAGAGGGAGAGAGAGAGAGGGAGAGAGAGGGGGAGAGAGAGAGAGAGAAAGAGAGAGAGAGAGAGAGAGAGAGAGAGAGAGAGAGGGGTCTTTTTAGTCTTTTTTATTTTATTTTTTTTAGGTACAGATTATTTTTCCCCCAGTTACATTTGTATGTCTTATATTTTGGTTAGAAAATCATTGACTTCGTATATTGATCGGTTTGCTCGACCCCGAAAATGTGCAAAAGTCTCAAATCTGAGATGGAATGTTTTTGTTTTTGTTTTTTTGTTTTTTGTTTGTTTTGTATTTTGCTTTTTTTGGGGGGTTTTGTTGGGGTTTTTTTTTGGGGGGGGGGGGGGTTGCTATTTCTTTATTCGTTTTTGTTTTTTTTTTTCTTTTGTTTTTGTTTTTTTTTTTTACTTTTTGTTGGTCTTTTTTTTAGTTTGTTTTGTCTTGTTCGTTTTTTCTTTTGTTTAGTTTTGGTTTTGGTTTGTTTTTTTTTTTTTGTTTTGGGGGGATTGTTTTCTTCTGTTTGGGTTTTTTGGTTTTGTTTTGATTTGTTTTGTATTATATTTTTTTGTTTTTTGTTTTGTTTTTTAAGTCCCCAGTTTAAAGCCCAAGTGAAATTTTAAATATTTCTCTGTCTTTGTTTTGTGTCTATGTGTGTGTTTTTTCTCTTTTTTTTTTTTTTTTTTGGAGGTTTGTTTGTTTTTTGTTTTTTTGTTGTTTTTTTTTTTTTTGGTGGGGGGGAGGTTAAGTTTTGTTTTCAATACTGTTTGTTTGTTGTTTTATTATAGACATTCATTTTTTCCCCTTTCTTTTTATATTTTCCAGCGCGGTGACCGATTCGCCTGTCTTCCTACTGCTGTTTCCATGTATCATTCCCTCGTGTCGTCATCAGCATCACTATCCCCTCTCTCCTCATTACATGGCCAAAGAACCTTGGAGATAAAGACAAAGGGAGTAAATCTGACTCATGAATGAGCAACACAAAACAAACGACGTTTCGGCCCTTGGCCTTTTTCAAGTAAACACAGAATATAATCCAATCCTACTTTCTACAAATATAAATACTAATATAAATTATATATGTATTCTGTGTTTACTTGAAAAAGGCCAAGAGCCGAAACGTCGTTTGTTTTGTGTTGTTCATTCATGAGTCAGATTTACTCCCTTTATCTTTATCTCCATTTTATTGACTCATTTAGACACCTCTATTTATTAGTTTTACCAAAGAATCTTGCTTGTACGTCTTCATCTTATTCTGGAAAAAAAAAAAGAGTTCTTTTTGTATCTCGCCGTCTCATGTCGTCCAGCATTTTCTCTCAAGAACCAAATCTCAACCGCTTCTATTTTAAAAGGAGCTTTAAAATGAGCTTTAATATAGAGCAATATCCACTAAATGTGCTCAAAGCGCTTTACACGGGGTCCCTGACCAACAGCAAAATGTAACATGTAGAACGACACGAAATTTTCCTTTCAGTTCTGTGTTGATGGTCCATGTCTCACGCTCGTATAATAAAAATTTCCCTACACAGCACTGCAGTATTTTCATTTTGGAGGGCATGGCCATATCTCGATTTGTGAGCATTGGTCACATATCCATCAATGCTGCCTTTGCAATTTGAGGTTACACATAGATAGGTTTATTTGTTGGTACCGACGTGTATTTATTTGCAGGTCTGATAAACCAACTCCTCACGGGCTCACTGTTGTAAGGGGAATCTCAAAAATTGACGCAAAATATTGTCCATTACAACAATGTTAAACTAGGCCCATAAGGATGTTCGGATGTCAGACCTTTATACATGTACACGTTGGTTGGTACGATTGATCTGGCGGACAAAAGTGGTTGAGTATTTTACTTAAACGCAAACTATTTTCGAGCACGCGTATCAGAATAATGATGGTTGATCACAATTACAATACAATAGTGAATAGAAGTGGTGTTGTCAGCACGGACTAAATCGGCTACTTAAGTTTTACATTGTACGAATGTCGATATGTGACATCGATATTGTTTTTAGAGAGACTTTTAAGTGGGAAGAATATGGGGTATTGATATTGTGTTTAGAGAGACTTTTAAGTGGGAAAAATATCGATAAAACATTTGTCATGTTTTGACACGAAAGTAATTTGTTTTTATTATTTACCCGCCTCTCTCTCTCTCTCTCTCTCTCTCTCTCTCTCTCTCTCTCTCTCTCTCTCTCTCTCTCTCTCTCTCTCTCTCTCTCTCTCTCTCTCTTCTATCTATCTATCTATCTCTCTTCTTTTCTATCTATCTCATCCCTCTCTTCTCAATCTTCTCTCTCAATCTCTCTCTCTATCTCTCTCTCTCTCTCTCTCTCTCTCCTCCTCTCTCTCTCTCATATATATATATATATATATATATATATATATATATATATAATATATTTATATATTATAGGATCGGAAGGTCCTGGTTCGAGCCTTGCTTGGCGCATAGTTGAGTCCTTGGAAAATATAGATAGGTAGATAGATAGATAGATAGATAGATAGATAGATAGATAGATAGATAGATAGATAGATAGATAGATAGATAGATAGATAGATAGATAGATAGATAGATAATACAGATAGAGATGGATGGATGGATGGATGGATGGATGGATAGGTAGATAGAAATATAGATAGATAGATAGATAGATAGATAGAATGATAGATAGATAGATAGGTGGGTGGATGTATGATAGATAGATAGATAGATATATAGATAGATGGAATGATAGATAGATAGATAGAGAGATAGATAGATAGATAGAGAGATAGATAGATAGATAGATAGATAGATAGATAGATAGATTGATAGATAGACAGACAGACAGACATACAGATTGATAGATAGATAGATAGCAGTAGTAGTAGTAGTATTCGAAGTAGTAGTAGTAGTAGTAGTAGTAGTAGTAGTAGTAGTAGTAGTAATAGTAGTAGTAGTAGTAGTAGTAGTAGTAGTAGTAGTAGTAGTAGTAGTAGTAGTAGTAGTAGTAATGACATTAACATCATTGTTATTATCATTGTTATTTTTTTTATTATCATTATTATTATTATTATTATTATTATTATTATTATTATTAGTATTATTATTATCATCATCATTATTATTATTATTAGTATTATTATTATTATCATCATCATCATTACCTATATCATCATCGTCATCATGAGTATCATTGTTGTCATTGTTGTCATCGTCACCATCATCATGACAATCCTCATTAAATGATATTTTGCCATTGTTGATCACCAACTCGTCGGCCCGCCCTAATGCATTGTTTACATTACAACCTTGTTTAGTCAAAGCAAGGGACAGGAAACTGCATTTCCCGTTTTGCGGAGCACGGATGGGAACAGATGGATCTGTTGAAAATCGAGATAAAACATTTCCTGTCATCGTTTGGAACCATTTTTTATTTTTAATTTGGTTATATTGTTATATTCTAGTGATTACGATGATAATGTCGATTTTTGATGACGCTATTGTTGATGATGTTAATGATAGTGATGATGATGATGATGATGATGATGATGATGATGATGATGATGATGATGATGATGATGATGATGATGATGATGATGATGATAATGGGTGTTGTTTTTGTTCGAGTTTTTTTATTTATTAGAAGACTGCAGAACAATTTTAGAGTGAAGTCCCTCTGTGCTCTGCTGTTGGAAAAGATAATGGCGACCCTAGCAACAATTTATAAATACCAACACCAGCTGATTTTTAAACACCCATTAACATGCAACGGGTTATCTATGGTCATAATCTAGTTACCATTTCCTATAGGGAATGAGATTAGCGGAAGAGAAGCGTCCCTTGATTGGACGTCACCTTACAGAGAGAACGTCAATTTGGTTTTGAAGTGTCTCAAGCCGCTTTCACCGGAAGCGAGGACGAGATACGCATGCGCACAACCAACATGACGGTCTCTCTCTAATAACTTTTCCGCCGGTGACGTCCAATCAAGGGACGCTACTCTTCCGCTAATCTCATTCCCTATAGTAAAATATAAAGCAAATATCAGCCTTACTAATTGTTCTGTCTTATGAAAAGTCAATAATGATTTTGATCGCACACAAAGAGAAATATTGAACAGACCATCTCCCCTACCTTTTTGTGTTTACCTTAAGGACCGCGAGGATCGAGAAAGTAGGATAGACAAATAGGTAAACATTGAAACAGAGGAAGAGAGAGAGAGAGAGAGAGAGAGAGAGAGAGAGAGAGAGAGAGAGAGAGTGAGACGAGGAATGAACACGGATATATATATATATATATATATATATATATATATATATATATATATATATATATATATATATATATATATATATTGAATCGTGTCTGATACAAATTTGTACGAATAGTGCTCGACATGTAACAATGGAGCGAATTATTATTATAATATTTACCACGATGTTGGAGTCAGCCATCGTCGGGACTGTGTGTTATTCATGGTCAGTCTACATCGATGTTCCAGGCCTTTTCAGCCATCGTCAGGACTGTGTGTTACATGAGTTTGGTTTGTTGTGTGTTGTTGCTTGTTGAAGTGGTTCCGTAGGTTTGTAGTTGATAAGTAGATGTTTTCTTATATATATATATATATATATATATATATATATATATATATATATATATATATATATATAGAAGTAGTCGTAGTAGTAGTGGTCGTAGAAGTAATAGTAGTAATAGTCGTAGTAGTAGTAGTAGTAGTAGTAGTAGTAGTAGTAGTAGTAGTAGTAGTAGTAGTAGTAGTAGTAGTAGTAGTAGTAGTAGTAGTAGTAGTAGTAGTAGTAGTAGTAGTAGTAGTAGTAGTAGTAGTAGAGTAGTAGTAGTAGTAGTAGTAGTAGTAGTAGTAGTAGTAGTAGTAGTAGTAGTAGTAGTAGTAGTTGTTGTTGTTGTTGTTGTTGTGGTGGTGGTGGTGGTGGTGGTGGTGATCCTTCAGAGCCCCAAGCAAAGAACTGATTTCAATCCCCGCTTTATGGAGCGTTAAACATCATAGAGATTGCCTGCAATCCTTTGGATAGGACGCTAATCATCGCAAAGTTCTGACCAAGAGATCTATCAAACCCAGACAACCAATCACTGCTGAGTGGACAAAAAAGGCGCCAATAAACTGGACTCCGACCTGGATCGAAACCGGCTCCTTTACATGTAAGACTGGTGCCCAAGCAACTGAGCTACCAGGGCTTGTTTGTACACATGTTACGTCTAAAAGGTTCTTTGAAAGGCTTAGAAGCAGAATGTTGACAGGGTCGGTAATGAAGTAATCTATATGTAAAACAAAGGCCTGTGGACGACGCGTCAAAGAGGTAAATAGATCACTACATGTTTGGGGGGGGGGGGTGGGATGGGGGGGGGGGGGAATGGGGGGCAGGGGGGGGGCAGGGGAGGGGCTGGTGTCGTTTTAACCCGACAACAAGGGATAGGTGTGGATAGAACGAAATGAGGGGGAATTGGAGAAGAAGGTGAGGATGCATGGAAGAAGAAGAAGAAGAAGAAGAAGAAGAAGAAGAAGAAGAAGAAGAAGAAGAAGAAGAAGAAGGAGGAGGAGGAGGAGGAGGAGGAGGAGGAGGAAAAGAAGAATAAGAATGAAAAGAAGAAGATGACGGTGATGATGCTGATGATGATGATGATGATGATGATGATGATGATGATGATGATGATTATGACGACGATGGTGGTGGTGTTGCTGATGCTGGTGGTGGTGATGATGATGATGATGATGATGATGATGATGATGATGATGATGATGATGATGATGATGATGATGATGATGATGCCCCCCCACCCCCATACACACACACACACACACACACACACACACACACACACACAAATAGCATTGTCCAAGGTTTTTTTGGGTTTTTTTACCCCGATACCTTTCTAGTGGCGATCGATCGTGAGGCTGGATCTAAGTTAGACCTAGCGGCCAAAACTTTTACCAAAACCAACGTGCTGTAGCAAACTAGATGTCATTGTCCTTTTCACACCAATTAAACTGTTATAAATTCCGGCTCCGTGAGCCTCATGGCTCAAAAGAACATTTGGTACTGTGGCAATTTCAATCAAGGGAAAGATTAAATGCTCCCTTGGGGAAAAACCTGATTCATGATGGTGGCTTCAACGTCGTTCTAACTCACTCAACTCTAACAACGACTATATCCATAGTTTACCCAGGTTACTTTTACCCCATGCCTATTTATTACATTTTTCTGAGACAGATTATAGGCGTAGTATCAAAGGTAATGTTTTTTAGCTTTTACATGTTAATGGTAGCTGAATAAAGATATCTCATTTTTAACATTTTTCCCAATTTTGAAAAGTAGCAAAATCTCTAGGATTGAGTGAGTTAATGTGGAATCGGGGGGGGGGGGGGGTCATGATAGTGGCTTCAGTCGCTTTAATGTGTGCGGGGGGGGGGGGGGGGGGGGGGGGGAGGGGGAGAGGTTTAGGGCAAAGCAGGTAGCTAAACACCATTGATTATTCATTAGGGCGGGATAAAAGGAGATTTCCCGTCATTTGATCTTAGAGGATATCGTCTGATCCTGGAAAATGGGCCCGAGAACGATGTCTTTTGTGCGTTTTGCCTGGGAATCTGGCTGGAATGAGGTCAGAATGGAATGGGATTTGGGAGGATTGGAGATTTGGTGTCTGCCCCATTATCCATCTCATTCATCTATTTTGTCCGTTGCTTGTATTTTAAATTCCATTTAAATTTGTTTTCATTCGGTCCTTTTTGAGCTTTTTGGAGCTTTTTTGAGCTTTTTTAATATAGCGCAATATCCACTAAACGTGCTCAAAGCGCTTTACAAGGGGGTCCCTGGCACTTAACATGTCGTAGAACGAGACATGATGCCTGTTTGATGATATTATTTTTTTTTCGAACAGAGACAATGCTGTTAACGATCTGGTACTCATTTTGAACCTGATTATGGTGAGAGAATGTGAGTAAAGAGGTTTTTTCAAAGACTCAACTACGCTGTGTGGCCTTGAGCAAGTCGCCTCGCCCTAGCTCACGTTACGGCACTGCACTGCGGCTCAGCTGACGCCTGAGTTATTCCAGTCTTCCCTTGGACTAGATCATAAAAATAAATTTCCCCACGGGGATGAATAAAGGGAATCTTATTAATTTTTATATTATTATTATTATTATTATTATTATTATTATTATTATTATTATTATTATTATTATTATTATTATTATTATTATTATTATTATTATTATTATTATTATTATTATTATATCCCCATAGACTACCATGCCTCTTGCTGAGCGTAGCCTTCGTAAAGTTATGGCCTGATACTGACCAAAAAATGACGTCAAAATGCCAGTCTTTTGCCACAAAAGAAAACAAATCGTGATTTGTATTCAATAGTTCAACTAATGAAATAACTTGTTTCCATGAGCTCTACTAACGACAACTCACTAGACGCTACACAAACCTAAAAAAATGACGTCAAACTGCCAGTCCTGGAGGGTTCTAGTGTCAGGCTATAACTTAACGAAGGCTACGATCATAGCCTCTGTGCGTTAAGCAATAAAACTCACAACATCCGTCTGTCGGATATAACGAATCAACACACAAAACTATGTGTAGCCTTGAACGGTTATAGTCTAGTCCGATTAATAAAATTATGTGTGAAACACTCATAAAAATGGCTGGCTAAAAACAATAACAATGAGTTGAGTGGCGTAAATGTCGTTCTTTATATATATATATATATATATATATATATATATATATATATATATATATATATATATATATATATATATATATATATATAATATGGTCTGGAGAGAATGAAAAGAGAGATCAAATATTCTCATGAACCCCAAGAGACAAGACAAGTTGAGGACCAATCAAAACAAGATTTAATGGTTGGCTTTAGCGTGTACCGCTCCGCCTGTACTTTATGGATTATTTATGAGAACGAGCACAATAAAATATTATAGAGCAGTAAAGTTAGCTGCCCCAAACGTAAACAATAACAAGTTGCTAGTGATTTCCGTTAGGGACCGGAATAATTTACGCACAATATAGGTCTCCCAATTTTGTAGTTTGAGTTGTAGGCAATACACTTTCAGTATTGAAAATATGTTTACATAAAATCTAACAGTTGCAGAAATAATAATATAAGGCTAAATTATTATGAAAATCAGGCTCCGAATAATTCTCGTTTTGTTCACACCAGCGCAATAATTTGCTTTGGTCTAAAAATAGATAGACTGTAACTTTTGATAAATTTTAGAAAATTTTACCTTTTGTTCCATAAAATATCCATATCTAGACATTATTTGATGCATGATCGAGTATTTATGAATATGTGTTTCTTTTGCCACCTAACAGCCAAATTTTAAAGGTTATTTTTTTTCTATTATTTACATTGGAACGTGAGCTGTCAAGACAGGAACATGTGGTTTGCCACGTGCTTCTCGACTTTTGTTTACGTTTGGGGCACCTAACTTTACTGCTCTATACAAGAAAACCAATAGGGAATGAGATTAGCGGAAGAGTAGCGTCCCTTGATTGGACGTCACTCATAGTCTGTGACGTCACCGGCGGAAAAGTTATTAGAGAGAGAACGTCATGTTGGTTGTGCGCATGCGTCTCTTGTCCTCGCGGACATTTCAACGTAGAGGTTCCTCCCGACGTATATTTATATGCAGGTCTCACATCCGATAAAAAAAACACGTATGGGCCTAGTTTAACATTGCTTGTTTGTAATGGACAATATTTTGCGTCATTTTATTGTTTTTTGGGGGGTTATTTTGAGATTTCAATTACGACAATAAGCAGCGTTACATTTGTAAATCCCGGATATTTTGAGCTCCCAAAAAGATTCAACAGTGACGTCACTTCCCTCGTAATGACGAATTGTAACTTAGTAACTGGTTCTAAACTATCATAACAATGGTCGCCGTTATTAAATACTTCGACGAGTATAAAAATGTATCCAGAGCAGAAAATCGTTATGAATCTGATCATGTTTTGACTTTTCTACATTCTGATCACATGACATGTGAAAAAGTTTTAGCCAGCATGAAGAATAAAAAGTACCGATTATCTTTGATTTGAACCAAGCTACTCGTTGCTGGGCGGACGTGACATCAGACTATTGAATCCTATTGGATTTTTAAAAATTGTCACGTACAGACCATGGTCATTTGAGTTTACATGATGATTAGGAAGACCCAAGCCCCCCCCCCCCCCCCTAATGTCCCTTGGGGACTCACACCGCCAGACGGCGGACAGTGACAGAATACATGCAGGGTGAGTTAGTACAGCTTTCGGAATATCCAAATCTCGGATAAAGCGGCCGGGATAAATCGATGACCTAACTGATCCCAAGGGGATCAACGACCTTCTCCTCCTCCTCTTCCTCCTCCTCCTCCTCCTCCTCCTCCTCCTCCTCCTCCTCCTCCTCCTTCTTCTTCTTCTTCTCCGATCCCTCCTCTCCCTCCTCCTCCTCCTCCTCGTCCTTCTTCTTCTTCTTCTTCTTCTTCTTCTTCTTCTTCTTCTTCTTCTTCTTCTTCTTCTTCTTCTTCTTCTTCTTCTTCTTCTTCTTCTTCTTCTTCTTCGTCTTCTTTTTCTTCATTATTTCCTCTTCCTCTTCCTCTTCCTCCTCATCCTCCTCCTCCTCCTCCTGCTCCTCCTCATCCTTCTTCTTCTTCTTCTTCTTCTTCTTCTTCTTCTTCTTCTTCTTCTTCTTCTTCTACTACTTCTTCTTCTTCTTCTTCTTCTTCTTCTTCTTCTTCTTCTTCTTCTTCTTTTGTTTGTTGTTTTTTTGTTTTTTTTTGCATTTTGTTGTTTTTTTTTTTTTTTTGCGTTTCTTTGTGTTTTTATGTTTGTTTGTTTATTTGTTCTTAATTTGATGAATGACTACAAAATACCCTCAGTACAGAAAACAAAAACTTGACAAGACCTAATACGACAGAATACAAGTTTTACACAACATTTCTATTTCTATCCCCACCGTTGAAATTCTATCTTGATATCTAGATCGAGGTTCCTGCGTGCGTTAATCAAATCAACGCAATTCCAAGATGGAACCGTTACCATGGAAACTTCAAAGCTTATGATGACAACAATATTACGAGTAGTTTTTGCCCTTTACACTGTGATCTCTTCATCTGTGGTGATGATTAAAGTAGATGGGATAGATGACCTTTCTGTACTCATTGATCTCTCTCTTGATCTCTCTCTCTCTCTCTCTCTCTTGATCTATCTCTCTCTCCCTCTCTCTCTCCCTCCCTCTCTCTTGATCTATCTCTCTCTCTATCTCTCTATCTATCTATCTCTATCTATCTATCTCTCTTTATCTCTCTACCTCTCTCTGCGTCTCTCTCTCCCTCTCTCTCTCCCCCTCTCTCTCTCTATCTCTATCTATCTATATATCTATCTATCTCTCTTTATCTCTCTCTCTCTCTACCTCTCTCTCTCTCTCTCTCTCTCTCTCTCTCTTGTTCTATCTCTCTTCCTCCTCCTCCCTCTCTCACTTTTCCCTATCTTTTCTCTCTTCTCTCTTCTTTCTCTCTCTCTCTCTCTCTCTCTCTCTCTCTCTCTCTCTCTCTCTCTCTCTCTCTCTCCCCTCTGAAACCCACGACCAATAAGGTACTGGTCGCAGGTTCGAGCCCCCATCGCCACCGCGAAATTTTTATTCTCTATTCTGCCAAACTCTTGATAAACACATACTTCACAAAGTCCCAGGTTTGGTAGTTTTTGCCAAGATGAGAGTCATTTAAATCGATCGATATTTGAAGGACGAGTTTTCTGGTCAATTTTTAAATATTATTTGTTTGTTTTTTCCACAATGCGATAGTATTGTGCCATTGTTTTTAAAAACACAGTATATGCAATGTTAACCAAATAGCACATAGATACTGTCTGGGTGGGGTTCCCTACCTCCACAGTGGGCAGGGAGGTACTTACCGTGTCTTCTGTCCCCTTATAGCTGTTTTCTAATTTGCTTTCTGTCTTTGTCTTAGTGTGGGATTGCTTGGTTTTGTCCCGACCCTGGCCGAAGTCCTTGGCTAGGAGGGAAACAGTCAAATGCATAGTTATTGTTTTGAGAGATGATATTTTTTTCCTTGTAAATCATCTCTCTGTTATATATAATTATATTTGTTATTTTTAATGTATAATGAAATGTAAGCATTTGAGTGTATTCCTCATTGTTGGATTTTGTGCTTGTGTCTGGGTGAGACTTATAGGTGATCTCAAACTAAGTACATTGGTGGTATGCTCTTGGAATCTACATCTGATCCCTATTTGTTCCCAGTTCCCCTATGTCTTACTTTCTCTTGGGTGCTTTAATTGTAATTCTAGAACTTTTTTACCATCCCATTTACTTCATTTTTACTGGCCCTGATATAACCTAAATGTGTTGCAAGCCGTAAAACCTTTAAAAAGAAAAACAAAACATAGATACTGTGTTCTTCAATAAAATGGCAGTATTATCTTCTGGCACTTTCCTACTCCCTTCATTTCTTGTTATTATCAATAGAAGTGCCTGCTCCACTCACTCGTTTGAATTAATTTTCACACCAAGAATTGTGCAACGTTTAACCCTCTCCTTACCATGCACAGGAAAATCGTCACAAACGTTACGAATCAACCAACATTTATCTCATTCTAATTTCTTGTGTGAATCACAAATATAAAAGAAAATGTTTTGTTATAGCTATGAAATTGGACACTGTTTTGTAGAGATGACTTTGCTAACAGTAAGATGTATAGAATGTACTTGTTGCTTTTCTGTTTGAGTAAGAAAAATGTATTTTTGTCTTGGATGGGTGGGAAATTTTAGGGACAATTCTGAAAATGGCTGGTAAGGAGAGAGTTAAATGAGGGTTTTGATTAAACTGTGTCTGCAAAAGATAAGACCGCAGAAGAAGATGTCGCCCAAGGGTGACAACTCCCCGCAAGGATCGTGTGATTACCAATTGTTACATTACAACCCCATATTATATGAATATCACACAATCATCTGGATTAGCTGGATTGTCACGACAAAAGGTTCTAGGATATTTATAGGATCGTGGATTTCGTCCAGATTGACCTGTTCTAGATAACATTCCAACGCCAGTGCAATATATAAAGTCCCAGGTTTGAAGGTTTTTACCAAGATGAGGGTCATTTAAAGCGATCGATATTTGAAGGACGAGTTTTCTGGCCATTTTTAAAAAAATTCGTTTGTTTGTTTGTTTGTTTTTTCCACAGTGCGGCAGTTAATTGATTGGTCAACACCAATTTGAGTGGACAGGCCACAAATATGACGTAAAAGAATTCTGGCCAAAATGGTTTACAATGAGTTTCGTCGGTGTGTGTGCGACTGCCAGAAAGGCTTATGAATAATCCATGATGTTTGCCCTGCAAACAATAAATCCTGGAATTGAAGGGGGCTCGTCACGTGACAAATGCATTGGAAAAGAGATTGGACATGAATGAAAACCAATGCAATTCGATCGGACGCATTCGGGGAAAAAAGACAACAACAAAAACAGGTTTTTAAGATTTTGGCCAGAAAACTCTTCCTTCAAATATCGATCGATTGGAATGATGACTACGAATCTTGTCGAACATTCTCGAACAGGGGACTTTGGGGAAGGCTTCAAGAAAGTCCCAGGCTCAGTTGGTTTTTTTTTTTTTTTGTTGTTGTCAAGATGAGGTCATTTTAATCCAACGACATTTGAAGGACGAGTTTTCTGGCCAAAATTTTTATTTCATGTGCTGTGGTTTCAGAATACGGTAGAATGGGAGATAGGAGATAGATGGGGAAAAAATTACAATTTCCTCATACTTGGCACTTGTATCTTAACCCCCCCCCCCCCCTCCCACCCAACTCCATCGCCCCCATAACTACCCAACAGAAAAAAAAAATATTTCTCAATATATCCACCGTCTGTGCGGCTTTGTTGTCGTGTGGCTTCTTCTTCTTCTCCCAGTATGCCTTTATAATATCTGGAGTCCTGTTTCGAAGATGAAGGTCTGGATGGGGTTCCTGACCTCCCATAGCGGGCAGGGAGGTACATACGGTGTCTTCTATCCCTCTATATCTGTTTTCCAATTTCCTTTCTCTCTTTGCCTTGGAATGAGATTACTTGGTTTTGTCCTGGCCCTGGCCGGATACCCTAGCTGGGAGGGAAACAGTCAAATGTATAGTTAGTTTTGGGAGATGATATATTATTCCTTGTAAATCATCTCTCTGTTATGCATTGTATTATGTTTAGTTTACATACCTATTATATTATATGATTTGTAAACATTTGAGTGTGTTCCTCTTAGTGGGGACCTCTGCTTGTGTCTGGATGAGACATTTAGGTGATCTCAAACTAAGTACTTTGATGGTGTGCTCTTGGAATCTACATGTGTTTCCTATTTGAACCAATTCCCCTTTGTCTTACCTTTTCCTGGGTGCTTTAATCATAATTCTAAATCTTTTAACTATCCCATTTTCTTCCTTTTTACTGGCGCTGATATGACCTTAATGTCTTGCAGGCGCCGTAAAAGCCTTAAAAACAAAACAAAAACGAAGATGAAGGAACTCATCTATTTGAGTTCTTCTAGTGGGCCGAAATGGTGGGGTTTTTTTTTTTTATATAGATAAGTTTACAGAGGGCCATATCTGCTCTTCTCTATGGCTTGTTGTATTCTCTACATGGCTGTAGTACAGTACGCAGACCAGTGACTGTATCAGTTTCTGACGTCTGTGTATAAATACTTGTGGTTTGACACTTGTCCTTTGACCCGTGGGTCTCTGGTTCAAGTCCCATTGTGGGTAGCACAATGTTGAGTTCTTGTATAAGTGCTCTATAGTCACCTGGAACAACTACAAAAGACGTCTAACTTCTACGTCATGGCACAAGACTGAAGGGCTGGAGCTCAGGTGGTCACTGGTTCGGATAAGTAAGTAAGTATAAGTGTTCTTTACTCACATTCTCTCATTGTACTTAGGTGTAAAATGAGTACCTGGCTGGTAACAGTGTTGTCGAAAAGAAAAAAAATAATAGCGCAGGCATCTTGTTTCGTTATGCATGTTATGCATGTTGTTGCTGGCTTGGGACTCCCTGAAAAGCTCTTTGATTACAGTTTAGTGGGGTACAGCTGCAGCGTAACTCAGCGGTACGGTCATTGCTTCGTACCAGAAAGATACCGAGTTCGACCACCCGCCGCTACGCTGTGTGCCCTTGAGCATGTCACCTCGCCCAAGCATAATTTGCGGCGCTGCACTACGACTAACGCCTGGGTTATTCCAGTCTTCCCTTGGAATAGACCCAAGAGAAAAATTTACCCTATGGCATGAATAAAGGGAATTTTATTTATTTTTAATTATTCTATGATTTATTTGTATTGCGCAATTTAATAAATCGGGTTTAAATGTGCTCAAAGCCTTTTGGGCAAAGAACCTGCAGGCCCAAGCCAACAGCAAAACTGAACATGTAGTGCTAGACAGGGTGATTGTGGAACAGGGTGTTTGAATGGAAAATGTAGGATTGTAAATAGGGCAGAGATGTCGTGACGTCACACCGTCTACTCTTCCGGTTCCAAACTACTTGGAAGTATTGTGAAACCAGCCTATCAGATTGTAAGGCGATGAGTTGACAACAATGGAATGATAGCAACGGTTTTTGGTGGAAAACGAGGTGAAAATGTTTACGCCGCCATATAAAATCAGTTAAAATGTCGTAAACGACCATCTTTTTACCAACAGAACCTGGTGTCAAGATGCAGTGCTGCAGTAAGCAACATGGTAATGAAATGCTGCTGACCCTAAATAAATTTGAAGATGTAACGAGGGCTATCTAGCTAATCCTCAACTCTTCCATATGCTTCAAAAATCCTTCTTATGTCGTGTAATGATATCTTGGAACATTAATTTGCCACGTTTTCTTCTTAATTATTTGTGGAAAACAAATCAGACCCAATCGACAAATTAATGATTTTTAAAAATTTGCCAAAATTGCTTACGCAATGACGTATTTGAATTCGCTATTGAATATTTGTGTCTATTTATAGTGCATAGGCGTACTCACATTCACAATTAACCAATAAAATTCCACGCCTAAATTGAATTCTCTTTGGATTCCTTATGCCGAAATTGCGTTCTCTATTTGTAAATTTGCCTTGTAAACACTTTATAAAATAATGATATATAAACATCAAAATGATAAATGATATAAATATCTAAATGAATCATAACAGTTTCGAACACCCAAACATACTCTCTCTCTCTTACTCATATGCACACCTCCACACACCCCTACACACACATACACACACACATACACACACATGCACACATACACACACACACACAGAGAGAGAGAGAGAGAGAGAGAGAGAGAGAGAGAGAGAGAGAAAGAGAGAGAGAGAGAGGCAGGAACATAAAAGCTGGTAGAGTTGTAGAGGTATAACATTGATAGTAATGGTCTTCTATATTTACTGTCTTCTAAAAGTTCTGTCCAATATTATTGATGTGTTTTAGGATTACGACGGGACGTGAAAGAGCGAGGATGGATGATATTTATTGACGGCCAGCATAATATATTTGTGACCCCTCACCTCAAAACGGTATTAAGTCGGAATGATGAAGATGCTGAAAATTAAATTTATATCCAGAAAATTCAAAACTTGGGTTGAGTTTGTATGTTTTATTGAGGAGAATGAATATCATAATTTAGTATGCTCAATAGCAATAATTCATATTCTTGACCAGGTTAGCTTCAATTTGACTTTTTAGCATCTGATTCATCCCGACATAATACCGTTTTGAGACGATGGGTCACATTTAGACTAGAAAATACGATACCATCACACTCTGAAACCAGAAGATGAATTACACAATGTGTTTATCCAGTCCTACGGAAGAGTGGGTTTATACTTTCATTAAACCAGACGCCTATCTTGCTCCTTATATCATCTACTAAAATTGACGTATACATTTATACAGGTCTGACATCCAAACGCAATCATGGGCCTAGTTTGACATTGTTGTCATGGACAATATTTGTGCGTCATTTTTTTTTTTTTGAGATTTCCATTACATTGAGCCCACAATAAATTGGGTTATCAGACCTACAAATATGTACACGTCGACTAAAATCAAAACAGATAAGTTTTAAGTGAACGTTTATAAATAGACAAAGATCCTTTTTCACGAATGCTCTGGGTTAGATGTTCCAAACAGAGGGCCTTAAATGAGAAAAGGATCTCATTCCAGCATTTTTCCGAATTCGAGGGACAACTAGTTTGATGGAATCACTGGCCGAACGTAAGGGATGGGGTTTTGAATATCTTTCAATTAGTTCCGAAATGTCGGAAGGGGCAGTACCTTCAAGACAACGATACACTAAAACACAAGCTTTGAATTTAATCCTTTTCTCAACATTCAGCCAATGCAAGTCATGAAGCAGAGGTCCGGCAGAATCACACCTACGCTTCATGAATATTAATTAGTCCGACAACGCTGTCCGGGGCAGTCTGCGGACGTCTCAGATTATATCGCAAAACTCCAAACAGAGCATTACAATAATCTAATATCGAAAGCTCGAGGGACACAATCAGGTGTTTGGTCACTTCCTCAGATATGAACCGTCTAATGGAAGCAATCTTGTTAGCTTGGTAGAAAAAAGAGAGATCTAACCAATTATTAACCTGATGTTCCATCGACAGCCAAGAGTCTAAGAATGTGTCATAAGTCTTTCACTTAGTCAACCATTTGAATGGAAGCGTTCTCGACATATTTATTTATTATTTCTCAAAACTCATGTGATAAAAGGGGGGGGGGGGGGAGGAGGCCGAAGTGGCAGAGTGGTTAAGGCATTGTCCTGTGATCCGGATGGCCTGGTTCGAGCCCTGCTTCAGGCACTTTCGTTTGTTTTTCCTGGAAAAGATTCTTTTTTTTTCGATGACTACCATGTTACTAGTGTGCATCTGTGTGAGTGTGTCTATGTCTATATTGTATTGTTATAAATGTGTAACCAAATGACAAATTGCCACTTTTTGAGGACAATAAAGATGTATTATTATCATTATTATTATTCCCCAATTTTCTCACTTGGACAACATGGATGATTCCTGTTGGCATCAGACATCTTGTTTGATGGATTATCTGTATATTCCTTCATGGAATGCCTAAGCGACGGGATATTATGGTGCCGTTGCGAAGGATGGTAACTAATTTTTTTTTATATATAATGGGTGTTGTATGATCAACTGGAGGGGGGGGGTATCTTAAAAAGTAGTGCCGTGGATGGGACGATTGTAATGATCATATATTCATACACCATTAGCGGTTTATCAACAAACCATGACCTCTTTGTACGTAACTGTTTGCATGACTCACTAGTTGTGGAGCAATCACATTAAGATATTAAGGAACAGGTACTAATGGTGTAAGATAAAGAACTGAAAAAGTGTGTATGAAAGGTGCCAGACAAAGCAAGAAAGAGAAATAGAAGAAAA
>NC_088367.1:6016502-6031502 GCF_034508935.2 Berghia stephanieae | reverse complement strand
TAAGGTTACACATAGTTTTGTGTGTTGGTCTGTTATGCTTCCGGATGGCAAAGTTGTGAACTTATTAGCCAAGCGCATACTATCTATTCATTGTGTCCTTTTCACTTTTTCCCCTTGGAAACTACGAATTGCTGACAATTCAAGTAGACAGCTCTGTTAACTTTCTCCTTACCAGCTATTTTTAGAATTTCCCCCGAAAATTCACATCCACCCGAAACAAAATAGACTTTTCCTAATCAAACAAAAAAGTAACAAGTGAATTCTATACAGAATGTGTGTTCAGCAAAAGTCATGTCTACAACACAGTGTTTAGTATTTATAGCTGTAACCAATGCATTTCTTTAGATTTTGTGATGTAAAAGAGAAATCAGAATGAGAAATGTGTCGGTTGCATCGTAACGAATGTGACGATTTTCCTATGGATGGTAAGGAGAGGGTTAATCACCTCAAAAACCATCGGAGAAAAAGCTAAGACTGGCCAAATTGTCGAGACAGTTTAATTTGCGGTGCTGTGCGCAGATTTGAAAGTAATAGGATTCACTAGTCGTAACGTCACTTCCTTCCTAATGACGCATGGTAACTTAGTAACACTGGCTCTAAACTATCGGAACAATGGCGGACGCCCGTATGAAATATTTCTCCGCCGAGCATAAAAGCGTATCCAAAGAGGAAAAAAAACCCATTAATCTGATCATGTTTTGACTTTTACACATTCTGATCGCAAGGCATATAAAAAGTTCTAGCCAGCATGAAGAATAAAATGTAATGATTTTCTATGTTTAGAACCGTTGCCATGCGGTGTGACATCAGACTATTGAATCGTATTGTCGAGACAGTTTACTTTGCGGTGCTGTGCGCAGATCTGAAAGTAATAGGATTCACTAGTCGTAACGTCACTTCCTTCCTAATGACGCATGGTAACTTAGTAACACTGGCTCTAAACTATCGGAACAATGGCGGACGCCCGTATGAAATATTTCTCCGCCGAGCATAAAAGCGTATCCAGAGAGGAAAAGAAAAACCATTAATCTGATCATGTTTTGACTTTTACACATTCTGATCGCAAGGCATATAAAAAGTTCTAGCCAGCATGAAGAATAAAATGTAATGATTTTCTATGTTTAGAACCGTTGCCATGCGGTGTGACATCAGACTATTGAATCGTATTGTCGAGACAGTTTAATTTGCGGTGCTGTGCGCAGATCTGAAAGTAATTGGCCGGTTTTCTCGTATTGGAGATTTGTCTCCTAGAGTAAATAACGCAATTGGTGGGCGGGGAAGGCTGATTGTGGGACAAATTTAGAGTTAATTCCCTTTGTTTTAGGTGTCATCCTCGTCGAACTTTAAATAAGTGAAAATAGTAAGGCCACTTTGTATCTTAATTAGAATGTTTTCCCCAGGGCAGTAATTGTACATAGATAATATTGATAATAATAATAATAATAATAATAATAATAATAATAATAATAATAATAATAATAATAATAATAATAATAATAATAATAATAATAATAATAATAATAATAATAATAATATAATAATAATGATAATAATAATAATAATAATAATAATAATAATAATAATAATAATAATAATGATGATGATGATGATGATGATGATGATGATGATGATGATGGTGATGATGATGATGATGATGATGATGATGATGATGATGATGATGATGATGATGGTGATGATGATAATATAGAGCTCTACCTCCATACAAGTGATCTTATGTCATTCAGAGATTCATCATTCTCCTTAACTCAACAATATAAATGGTCTATTGTGACGACTCACACAAACACACACACTCACACACACAAATACACACACACAAACACACACACCCACATACACACACACACACACATGCTTACACCAATCTTCTCCATTAACATTCAGAACATATCCAAGATGTTTGATTGATTCCAGTGCCGGATTTACATACAAGTTATACAAGCTATGAGTGCGGCCATGTGCTCTTGTGGTATGACACTCGCTTTCGAATCGGAAGGTCCTGGGTTCGAGCCTCACTCGGCGCATAGTTGAGTCCTTGGAAAGGACTCTTTACTGACATTCTCTCACCATACTGAGGTGTAAAATTAGTACCTGGCCGTCAAAAGCGTTTTCTCTATGTAATATCGCCTAACAGGCGTCATGTCATGTCTCGTTCTACATGTTAAGTGTTACTGTTGGCCAGGGACCCTCTTTGTAAAGCGCTTTGAACACGTTTATTGGATATTGCGCTATACAAAAGATCAATTTCTTTCCTTTTTTTTTTGATACAAGGTATTTCTAAGGGCCCCCACTTTCTTGGGGGTCCAAAAATGGTTGTCTAAGTGAGCAATTGCCATAATATAATAACATGAAATAACGTAGATAAGTCTGGATCAAACATCAGCTCATGAATTACAAACAAGGCTTTTCACATGCACAAGCCACGGAATCCTTGGCTATCCAAGGCTCACAAAATTGCTAGGAATCACTTCAAAATAGCCGTACATTCAGCACTGACATAATACATGATCTGGGCGGATATTGATGACGTGCGTTTAGCTAAACTACTCAAAAGAACCACCGACCGGATATAAGGTGCAAACACACGAAACTCTGTGTAACCTTGATATAATTTAGTGCGAACATCTTTAAAATTGCTGGCTAAAAACAACAACAAAGAGCTGTCACGTCAGTTTCGTACCTTCTGTTGAGTGATTGCATTATCTACCAAATTCAGTCCCTTAGTTTGTGGACAAAGACAAATGCCAATGACCTCTCCACACGGGACTGGTATCTCGGTGTTTAGGCTTGTTTTTAAAATGATTCGTGTGATTTTGTGAGTTTTGTTCACTCGTAAAAATTATCCAGCCCTACATGTGTGCTGTACTCTTAAAAGTACCGTATTCACTGTGTTGGTGACAACTAAGAGACAGAATCTGTGATAACCGTATTCACCTAATAGAGTCCCGTATTAATAGCTTAGAGCCTTAAGTCTGAATAAGGCATTGATTGATTCATAACAATAAAGTTTGAGAATAGTTGCATTATCTTTTTTTAATGACATAGACTACCCCTAAACTTTTTTACTATTAATTCAGGTTTTGTCACCAATGTCATGATCACTTCCACCAACGTGTACTTATTTACAGGTCTGATTTCAACTCAAATTCTTATGGGCTCATTGTTGAAGTGGAAATACTCTCAAACCAACGTGTACTTATTACAGGTCAGATAAAACCCCATTTTTTATTGGCCGCCGTGAACATATTTACAGGTCTGGTGACCGAACGCAATTACGGCCTTGATTTGACGATATTGGAATGGACAATATTCTGTGTTGGTTTGAGATCATAACAATTTGGCTTGTCAGACCTGAAAATAAGTGCACGTAGTTGTGGGCTCATTGTTATGATGGAAATACTCTGAAACCAGCGCTCAAATTTGCATTGTCCATTACAACAGATGTCCCAACATCAAAAACAGACGCCCACATGTATTCGTTTTTCCCTTCCACTGTCCGATTGTTGAATAGCCTCCCAGCTGAAGTGGCTGAAAACGGTTGCCAACATGCCTTCACGTGGTTGCTAGAGTTCACATCTTGACTTTTTAATCTACGTGTTTTTAAAAAAATAGTTTTATGTGCAGAGTTTTAAGAAGTTTTAAAATGTAATATCCTACAAACTATGGAGTCATCCTCGACAATATTGGAGGCTTCCAGAAGAAGAAGAAGAAGAAGAAGAAGAAGAAGAAGAAGAAGAAGAAGAGGAGGATTAACTGGTTCTGTCTCCACTGTTTTATATTTTAAGATATCCCATGCATTACAATCAGATATCAAATATCAAGTCACTCCACCTGACAAAACGTTTGTTCAAACCGAGGAATTGGCTAAAAAGTTAAGTAGATAATACAAAAAAGTGGTTAAAGTTTATATAAAGTTATTGACAAAAAATAAACTTAAAAATCTATTTTACTCAATTTGTAGAAACGCGGAGGTTAGAACCAGCAATGTTAATTAAGCCTTTAAATACGCTCAGTTATTATACCTGCACATATGTGCACCTTGACCTCCACATCATACCGTTTTGAGACGATTGGTGACACCGTGTGCTACAGACATTCATAGGATACGAGAATTTCTATAACTAGATCATCTGTTTACACATATACGCCCCGCCAACCAGTACCGTAAACTGGGGTAACTTTACTTACTTACTTACTCAGGCCGCCCCTTGGGTCGCCCAACATGAGCCACAAGTCTTTGCCATTCTGTCCTGTCCTCCATAAGCGTACGCAGCTCCTGGGTGTTGTCCATTCCTGTCATCTAGCAGACAGTCAATGTAAGTTTTATTCTGCCTGCCTCTGCTTCTGGTTCTCTCATGTGGTTCCCATAGCACAAGACGGCTTGCAATCACCTCCTTGTGTCTCCAGCAGTGCCCCGCAAGTCTCAGTCTTCTCTTTTGTATTATCGAAGTCACTGGGGGGAGGTCACTGTAGAGTTCTTCATTTTCATTTAGGGTAACTTTACCTAAAGGGAAAACGTTGCCTCTTGAATTTTGGACCAATAAGAGATTGTTTAAATTTTTGTGGCAATTATTTCCTTTGATGTAAATTCAAGTAAGTCTGAAAATGAGTACAACAATTGCAACAAAGCTGAGATTATTCAGTGTGCTCCAACTTCAGAGAGGTAAAGTTTCCCCTTGAAGCAAAGATACCCCAGCTGACATACTTAATGTCTCAATTGTTTCTGTGTTATATGTTTGTGTTGAGAATGATATTGGCTATTAAGCTTAATTGCTGGCCAACTAACTTCGTGGAGGTTGTGTGTGTTGGACCCGCGATCTGAAGTAGTCGGGAAGAGAGGGATCTAGTAATGACTAGGGTTAGAGACGATCTTTTATGGGATCGTGGATAGCTCATACGGTAGAATCACGCTCTCCTCGGCCAGCCGGAGTTGTCGTAGCAGTAAGGTCGCGGGTTCAAACCCCTATCACCACCGCGAAATTTTTATTCTATTTGTCTTCTGGCACTTTCCTACTTACCTCATCCCCAGTTGACAGTGCATGTTCTCTGTGTAGAGGCGGGGTTTTATTGTGATTGGCGATTGGTGATGACACCTTGTAACTACAGACGTACGAGTAGGATAGGGGAATATCTATAATTAAATAATCTCTTTCCACACATACACCACTAACCAGTTACGTCTTCTCTGTGAAGAGGCGGGGTTTTGGTTGTGTTTGGCGATTGGTGATGACATCTTGTAACTACAGACGTAGGAAAGGGGAATATCTATAATTAAATAATCTCTTTACACACATACACCACCAACCAGTTACGTCTTCTCTGTGTAGAGGCGGGGGTTCTGAGTTAGTGTGTTCCACCTAACAATATAATCAAACCCATGCATCGGCTACAACAGTACACCTCTAATAAAATTTAAGCTTTTAAGATAAGGGTCATGCCCATAACAATCTAGTGTATAGATAGCATTGGTCATGCCACAATAACATAAAGTAGCAATGAATCTCCCCCCCCCCCCCCCCCCCCCACACACACACACACACACCTTTACCAAGGGATCAGTTAGCGGAAATCGTCTTCTTCTTCTTCTTCTTCTTCTTCTTCTTCTTCTTCTCCTCCTCCTCCTCCTGCTCCTCCACCTCCTCCTCCTCCTTTTCCTGCTCCTCCACCTCCTCCTCCACCTCCTCCTCCTCCTCCTCCTTTTCCTGCTCCTCCACCTCCTCCTCCACCTCCTCCACCTCCTCCCCCTCCTCCACCTCCTCCTCCTCCACCGCCTTCTCTTCCTCCTCCTCTTCCACCACCACCACCACCACATCCTCCTCCTCCTCCTCCTCCTCCATCGTTATGTAAAAAACTTAAGTTTGAGTACCGGACTCCGAGCGTATGGCATAGAGAGGTAAAACTGATTGAATTAAGAACTGGAACGAATTGTTTACCAAACAGCTCCTGACATAGCATGTTAACATGATAGGAAAATTACCTCCATGCCTGGATCACTTAAGGCGAATTATCAACCTGCAGGGAGAATTGCCTTTTCTTTGATGGTTGGTCAGAGTTACCTCTCCTTGTTCCCTATATGTGTGATCCATCTCTCATAAACTGAAGAAAAAAGTGGTTTTGCAGTAGAAATGATCATATATTATATATATATATATATATATATATATATATATATATATATATATATATATATATATATATATACAAGATTGTAGCTTTTATCACTTCAGGACACCGTGTCGATTGCCTTCAATTAAAATAATTATTTTGGAGAAATTAAGGGATTGAGATATGAAAATATAAAATTTAAAAATATTGCACAGTCAGGGGATTGTTTTGTTTTGTTTGCTTGTTATTAAATTTTATTATGGAGTTGTTGTTGTTGTTGTTGTTGTTGTTCTTGTTCTTGTTCTTGTTGTTCTTGTTCTTGTTCTTGTTGTTGTATGTGTGTATGTGCGTGCGTGTGTGTGTGTGTTTGTGTTTTAATTTTTGGAATTTGATTCATCCTGACACGATAACGTTTTGAGACGATGGGTTACACATTTCCTTATTTTGATCGAGTTGACTTTAGGCGCAAACAAAACGGTGAACAAAACACAAAAGCTTTCTTTTAGTTAGCGATGGTTTGTAGAGGGAGATAACTCCATCAATAATTAGTTTTATGAAGGTTAGACAGAGTTCAGTCCCATGGTCAATGACACCGTGTTTAAAGTTTGATAAGTACACGACCTGCTATGCCGTTCAATGTGGGCGTGATATGTGTGTTTGTGTGGTGTTGTGTGTGGGTGTGTGAGTTAATGTGTTGTTTTGTGTTTGTATCACTATTTGATCCACCCCGTGTGTTGCAGTTCATTGGATCTTCAGGTCTTCTGGAAAATAAAGTCAAAAGTTGAGCGCTGCGCTTTGTGAAACGCTTTGAGCACGTTTGGTGGATATTGCGTTTTCTAAAAGCTCATTGTCATGGTCTTAAGTGAGTAAAGAGCTACTCGACTATGCATAAAGATATATGTAGAATGAGGCCCCAGAATTTACTAGTTACTATAAATGAAAAACAATTAACGTTTTGTTTACAATGAAATAAAAATAATGATGAAATTTAATTAAAAGAGATAAACAGTGATCGTGGCAGTTACAAATAGAGATATGAATATTTTACGTAACTTATGATAATATGTCAGGTTCGTAAGTTTACGTTTCCAGGCAGTTGATGGGCTTGGATGATCTATTCCTCTGATAACAGGATTGGACTCGTAAAATTCCACTTCCAGGCAATTGGTAAGAAGTTATTGTGTAGTCCTTTGACAGCGGGCTTGGGTTTGATCCTTGAAGATTATACAATCAAAGTTAAAAGCTCCGGCGTCTTAATGGTGTAGATATAATATCTACAAAGTCCCAAAAGATAAAAATCTTCCAGTATATATATAGGAATAGAGCGACTGGCCGTCCGGCATAAATTGTGGAGAGAAAGTGAGTGTCAAATGTTAGACCTATCAGCTTTTATAATAAGTGGCTACGTGACAGAATGTAGAACGAAAAGTATTCACTAATTAGAAATTAATTCGAGGGAAGGCTATAAAAGGAAAGACGATCTAATATTAGAAGGTAAAGTTTATCTAAGCCTACCGAAATATAACTGGAGTGAGATGAATTCAGTTCTTAATAAAATAAAATTTAATAAGATAATTGTGAACAACCTTTACTGTGACACCCCCCACCCACGTTTAAAATATACTCTTTAACCATTATGGGAAAGATAGATTTTACAAACGGAAGTAAATTTACTATCATGATACTCTAGCATTAATCCATTGTTATGATTTGTGCTACAATTAAATTATTTATTAACTAGACATGGAAATGTTTATATTAACGTAGGTATATGAATGGGTGACAATAACAATGAAAGATTGTGATTACAAATCATTGTGATGAACAACATGATGGCAATGTGATTACAAATCATTGTGATAAACAATAGTGATGGCAATGAAGCATGATTTAAGTCGATGATACGAAGGTAATTTACTAAATGAAATGAATGAAAATGTAAATGAAATATTGACATTTCAATTATTAATCATAAATGAGTGAAAATTCATAACAATGATAGATAAAGAGAAGATTTCCCAAATCATGAATGGGTATGGTATATATATCCAAACAATACTCAATGTTACATTAAGTTGGGTCATCATGTTTACAAATAAAATTATCGAAATTGTGCGTTCTGATTTGGCATAGTTTGCGAGGTAACTAACAGTATGCATGGGAGGTTAAGTTATACCCTTCTCACGTGTTTATACTAATCGAGAAAGTAGGTCGGCGTGAATATGTTCACAGCCTGGTATGTGAGAGATACTGAAAGTGTAATTTTGCAAAAATAGACTCCACCTTAGTACTCTACTATTATTCATTTTGTTATTTCTTATGTACGTGAGTGGTTTATGGTCCGTTTCGACCACAAACTCTTTTAGCAGTAGATATCTGCTGAATGTCTTTAAAGCAAAGACGATGGCCAGTCCTTCACGCTCTATTACAGAGTATCGTGATTCTCTGTCCAATAATTTTCTGCTTGCATAAAGCAAGGCATTGGAGTTCCCTCATGTTCCTGTAATAGTACACCTGCGATGCCCTTATCAGACGCGTCAGTTCTTACAACAAATTCTTTTGATATGTCGGGTAATTTAAGAATTGGTTCTGAACAGAGTAATGCCTTTAATTGGTTAAAGCTATTCTGACACGCTTCTGTCCAAACAATTTTGTTCGGTGACCCATTCTTTGTCAGATTTGTTAGCGGTGTCGCGATGTGCGCGAAGTTGTAAATGTATTTCCTGTAAAAATTTAGGAGCCCAAGTACTTTGCGTACTTCTTTTTTTGTCTTAGGTGGTTGCAATTGTGCGATTTTTGTTTGTTTTTCTGTCTCGGGTGTCTGTGTCCCATGACCAACGGTATGATTAATCCTGCATTTGAAGCTTCGATATTAGTAAACATAGGTTGCGACACTGTGTCTCTATCAAAATACTTTTTTAGCATATTTGCATGGAATGTCTTTGTTGTGTTATTGATTTTAATCTCGTAATTAACATTAGATTTTACTGCTGTTATTTTGAATGGTCCTTTCCATGTAGCTAAAAGTTTATTCGAGTCATCGGGTAAGAGTATTAGTACTTTGTCACCAATCTCAAATTTTCTTGACTTGCTTTTTCGATCGGAGTATTCCTTGTATTTCTCTGCTTTTTTAGTGACGGATTCCTGTGCTAGCTTACATGTATCCTCTATTCTGTCTTTCAGGTTTCTTACATATTCGTAAGCAAACATAATTTCGTTATTGTCCTCCTCATTCCCTTTACAAATGTCGGCTACAATATTGATCGGGCCGCGAGGTGATCGTCCATACATCAACTCAAATGGGGAGTAGCCCGTCGATTCTTGGGGTATTTCTCTATATGCAAATAGGATTGCTGGTAAGTATCTGTCCCAATCATCTGGTTTTTCTGCTGACACTGTTCTTAACATATTCTTTAGAGTGCCATTAAATCTTTCACAAAGACCATTTGCTTGGGGGTGGTAGGGGGTTGTGAATGAGTGTTGGATTCCCATGAGTTTCATGGTTTCATGCATCATATGTGATGTAAATTGGGGTCCATTGTCCGACAGTATCTCATTTGGTATGCCTATTCTAGTAAAAATTGTCATCAATGCTTCAGCTATGTGATCCGATGTAGTTGATTTCAATGCTATCGCTTCTGGCCACCTGGTTGCGTAATCGACTAGTGTTAGTATGTGTGTATGGTTTCTATCTGATTTTGTTAAAGGGCCTATAATGTCGATTGCAACTTTTTGAAAAACTTTTTCAATAACTGGGGTTGTCTCTAATGGCAATCTCGGTATTCTGCCTTTTGCGACTCTTCTTTGGCATGTGTCACACGATTTCACATATTCTCGGACGTCTTTAGTAATTCCAGGCCATGTGAAATTCTCGGATATTCTCTTCAATGTGGAAGAGCTCCCAAGATGTCCAGAAGTTATTGAATCGTGCGCTATTCCAAGGATTTTGTTTCTGTAAATACTCGGCGTGACCAGTTGTTTAGCTATTTTGTTTCTTTTCCTATGTAACCTGAACAGAATATCTTTTTCAATGATGTATTCAACTTTTGATTTCGTCCCTTTGTTTGCGATATTGAAATATGAAGTTAAAGTCGGGTCCTTTTTCTGTTCTTCGATGAACCTGTTCCTGTCAAATTGTTGTGGTTCTAGAGAAATAGTCATTGGCTTCTCTGTTGTCTTAGTCATCTTTCTTGTTTCTGCTAGACAAGCTGTTTCTTGGGTTAATGACCATTCTTTTACATTTGTTGGGTTGTCTTTAAGACCTTTTATATTGCCAAAATAACATCAGCGACGGGGTTGGGAAGTATACAGCATTCCACTATTCCTGTATAGTATGGGGTTTCTATGTACACGTTAGCTGTTTCAAAGGTTTCGACTGTGCCACTGAATGTGATGCATTGTACCGTTTTTCCAGTTTTGTCTTCGTCATTGATCAAAGATGCTTTTATTCCTACTGTACTGCATCCTGTGTCTCTCAATATTTTGCAATCAGTTCCATTAGCTTTGCCTTCACAAAAAAATAGCGATCCTGATTTGTGGGTTTGTGTTAAAAGTGACATACCTTTCACGCAATACACATTTATATTTCTCCTGACATTACTCGTGTCTGATTGTTTACACTTGTTTGGAGTGATGCATTTGCAGTTTCTTTTGGATATCCCACGATTTTGTAACATTTGTCTGCTGTGTGGCCTTTCATTCCACAATATTGACATTTAATTATAGGTTTGTTGGTTTTCTTATACTCAGTATTATTGTCAGTGCTATTTCTTGTTTTGTTTTGATAGGGTCGGCTATGGTCTCTATTGAACTGTTTGTTCCATGGTTTGTTACTATGATCATCTTGTTTCACTTGCGTGTTCCGAGTGATTGATCGGCTCGTTCTATTTGAGTACTGAACTTTAGGTGTACCTGGACTCTGAGCAGCGGCAGCGTAGTATGGTTCCTTCAATGTTCTGCTAAGGGGTGTCAATGGATGTGCGCTGTTAAAGTTTTCTGCGTAGATTTTTAATTTGTCCAAGTTTTCTGGCTTTCTCTCTTTAAAGAATGCGACTAAATCTGGGTTGCAAGCTTGATAGATTCGATTCTTCAGCGTGAGATAGTAAAGGCCTGCAAAGTCGTCTTGTTTTACGTTTGCCAACTCAAGCCACCGATTTAGAAATTGAGTAATTCGGTTCACGAATGTATTAAAGTCTTCTCCACTTTCCGGTTTTGCAGTGTGAAACCTTTCCTGGTAACCATCTTCCGTTAATCTAAATCTTTTTAGTAGAGCGTCTTTAATTTTTCCATAGTCATCTGCATCTTCAGTTGTTAAGGTATAGAAAACTTTTAGCGGTTCTCCAGATAAGCAGTTAATCAAGGCTGTGGCCCATTTGCTTTCTGGCCAACGATAACCTTTAGCCTGAACTTCGAATCGGTGTAAGAAGGATTCTAGGCAGTCTGAGCGTTCATCGTATGTTGGCATGCGTGGAAGTTTCACGAAAAATTCATCACTATTATTATGTTTTCTTTCATGACCGGTTTTTGTTTTTTCAATTTCCAGCATCATTTGGGTCCTTTTGGTTTCTTCTTCTGCTAAAGCTATTTGTCTTTTTAGTTCCCGTTCTTGGACTCTTTCTTCTCGTTCTTCTCTACGTATTCTTTCTTCATTTTCTTCTCTACGAATTCTTTCTTCATTTTCTTCTCTACGAATTCTTTCTTCATTTTCTTCTCTACGAATTCTTTCTTCATGTTCTTTTTCTTCTTTTACTTTCTCTTCGCACCATGAAAATATTCTTTCCTGGGGTATTTCTAAGTCCTTTGTGAGACTTAAGTATCTTTTATATGCTTCCATGTTGCAATAAATTAGTTACGATGTTTTATATATATATATTGACAGGATACTGTTACTGACTGTTTTATTTATTTACACTTACTGGAATGAACTGTTCTATTTTTAGAAATCTCTCTCTCTTATTTCAACTTATTATGTATGTTGAATTTGATGCCTTTTATCGTTATATCTTATAAAGCAATGTGTCAATACAATGCGGAGTTATTATGACTTGTGTCAATAACAATGTGTCAATCGCGTGTACTCTAAACTATGTTACTACGAAAAATGTATCACCAATGTGTGTGACTCGTCGTTAGTTTGTGTACAATTATTCGCAATGACGCTAATATACTAGAGTGTGATAACAATAATAGGATGCCAAAATAATCCCGTTATCTATCACTAAATATAACACGACGGCTAGTAGACTCCTTTTATTATTATTTAGTTTTTAAAGACTCACTTTTCAGAACATAATATATAAGTGGTTTTCGGTAACAGTAATATGCCAAAAATGCATTTAAAACAAATCACTATGCAAAACAAATCACGATGTCTATAGTTACTATGTGATGCCCAACTCATGTAAAAGAGAATAATGAAGGATATATTTACCAACTCAGTTCGTGGCTGGGACCTCTCTCTTGTTCAATGGTTGTTCAACAATTGTAATTAGGCATTGAAGAGTGTTTAACAGTGATGTCTGAAATACAAAACAATAAAATATCGTAAGATTTACAATAGTTACAAAATGTGTTCACAACACTGAGTGATTGGATGATAGGTGAATGAATCGTTATGGAATGTAAACATATTGAAAACAATTCATGAATGAGGCAAACAACAAAATGAAATGAGTGATATAATAACAAAGTGGACAAGGAATGAATGAATGAATGAAAAACTGAGTGAATAAATGAATGAATGAATGGATAATGTATGAATGAAAGAATGAAGGGAGGAATAAATGTATGAATGATTGGATAAATGAGTGAATAAACGAATGAATGGATGAATGAATGAATGAATGAATAAATGAATGAACAATGAATGAATGAATAATTTATAAATGAATAAATGAATGAAGGAATGAATCAATAAAATGCTATTCAATTTGAATGAAAGAATGAATGGATAAATTGCTATTCCATTTAAATGAAGAAATGAAAAAGAAAAAAAAATTAATCCTGTAAATAGGGAGTTCAATTAAAATATGATCAAGTGGGGCAATTAAGAGTTTTACAATTTAAACTTTAAAGTTAGATGAAATAGATATAAGTAACTAAATAAATTCAATTCTTTATATGTGTCCCCTCCAAAATGTCATGGTCTCAAGTGAGTAAAGAGCTACTCGACTATGCATAAAGATATATGTAGAATGAGGCCCCAGAATTTACTAGTTACTATAAATGAAAAACAATTAACGATTTGTTTACAATGAAATAAAAATAATGATGAAATTTAATTAAAAGAGATAAACAGTGATCGTGGCAGTTACAAATAGAGATATGAATATTTTACGTAACTTATGATAATATGTCAGGTTCGTAAGTTTACGTTTCCAGGCAGTTGATGGGCTTGGATGATCTATTCCTCTGATAACAGGATTGGACTCGTAAAATTCCACTTCCAGGCAATTGGTAAGAAGTTATTGTGTAGTCCTTTGACAGCGGGCTTGGGTTTGATCCTTGAAGATTATACAATCAAAGTTAAAAGCTCCGGCGTCTTAATGGTGTAGATATAATATCTACAAAGTCCCAAAAGATAAAAATCTTCCAGTATATATATAGGAATAGAGCGACTGGCCGTCCGGCATAGATTGTGGAGAGAAAGTGAGTGTCAAATGTTAGACCTATCAGCTTTTATAATAAGTGGCTACGTGACAGAATGTAGAACGAAAAGTATTCACTAATTAGAAATTAATTCGAGGGAAGGCTATAAAAGGAAAGACGATCTAATATTAGAAGGTAAAGTTTATCTAAGCCTACCGAAATATAACTGGAGTGAGATGAATTCAGTTCTTAATAAAATAAAATTTAATAAGATAATTGTGAACAACCTTTACTGTGACACTCATTTTTAATCTTTTTTTTTTCTTTGGGGGGGGGGGGGGGGGTACACAGGCTCCAGAAAGAAAAGTGTGCTCAAAATTTATTGAATTTTGATATGTTCAAGATAATGCATATTTACGTATATTAAAGCATGTGATTGATAAATTGCATTTTAAGTCGTCCACTGTGGTTGTAAAGCGCTTTGAGCACGTTTAGTGGATATTGCCCTATATAAAAGCTCAAGTTTTGTTGTCTTGTTTTTGGGGGTTTTTTAATGGTGAAGTTTAATAATAATAATAATAATAATAATAATAATAATAATAATAATAATAATAATAACAATAATAATAACAATAATAATAACAATAATAATAATAATAACAATAATAATAGTAATAATAATAATGATAATAATAATAATAATAATAATAATAAATAATAATAATAATAATAATAATAATAATAATAATAATAATAATAATAATAATAACAATAATAATAATAATAATAATAATAATATGATCTGATATGCCTTGATTTGGAGATAATTTCTTTCTCTCTCTCTCTCTCTCTCTCTCTCTCTCTCTCTCTCTCTCTCTCTCTCTCTCTCTCTCTCTCTCTCCCAAGTCCCGTGCGCACGAAATATCGCAAATTCCTCCAAAGGTACGAAATGTGATGCCGTGGTTTTTTTATTTTTTTTTTTTTTTTTTGTATGCGGGCTTATATTTTAAGTGAAATTACGAATTTACGCTGTCAACGGCCAGGTACCCATTCTACACCTGAGTACTGTAAGAGAATATGAGTAAAGAGTCTTTTCCAAGGACTCAACTATGCGCCGAGCGAGGCTCGAACCCAGGACCTTCCAATCCGAAACCGAGTGTCATACCACAAGACTGCATAGCCGCATATTCATTTTGTTATTAGTTTTTTTTATGAATGTAAAAATCACAACAGGAAGCTATCTTCGCCTCTGGCTTTCAAACTATTAAAATGTAACAGTTGTTTATG
>NC_088367.1:5951502-6011502 GCF_034508935.2 Berghia stephanieae | reverse complement strand
TAGCCTATCCTGCTTCTTTGGTTTGTGATTGTATTTTTGACAGGGGATATTTTTCTTTTCTGTAAATCTTCTGCCTGTTTGTTCTTGGTTATTTATAATTTAGCTTATGATATCTTTAGGTTATGATTTTGATTTACATTTGTACTATTTTTGTTAGATTGCTTGTTTTTTTTGTTTCAGCGGTCTCTCATATAACCTCAATTGTGTTGGAAGAGACCTAAAGCAACAAACAAACAAACAAAATCATTGAAAACTGTTGTTATAAATCTTTTTTTTTTTGTTTTTTCAGAAGCACAAACATAAAAAAATGAAATGTTGTCCTTTTGACTACTACCATGTCTATCCAGAATCTGAAATGAAACGACACGTTCTTGTCTGTGACAAACGTTATCTTCAGGATAGAAAATTACCGAGTATGATTTGTTGTTGTACTGTCCACCATTTATATATATATAATTTTTTTTTTTTTTTTTTTTAAATTATGCTTTTCGTGCCACGACATCATCGCCTAGGCATTCCACGAAGGAATATAGATAACTCATCAAACAAGATGTCTGATGTCAACAGGAATCACCCATGTTGTCCAAGTGAGCAAAATGGAGATTAATAATCTTGCTCAATGAAAAAAAACCAAAGTGCCTGAAGCGGGGCTCGAACCCAGGTCATCCGGATCACAGTGCAATGGCTTAACCACTTGGCCCCCATATATATATTGGCTATTAAGCTTAACTGCTGGTCAAAATTACTTCGCGATGGTGGTGTGCGAACGAATCGGCGGTCTCAAGAAGTGGGTGAGAGAGGGATCTAGAAATGACTTGGGTTTGAAACGAATATTTTTGTGTTCGTGGATAGCTCACACGGTAGAGCCACGCTCTCACCTGCCAGGCGGAGTTGTCGTACCAATAAGGTCGCAGGTTCAAACCCCACCACCGCCGCGAAAAATTTCTATTCTCTATTGTCTTCTGGCACTTTTCTACTCACTTCATATCTTGTTATATATATATATATATATATATATGGCTGTGTTACTTTTGATTATTTATATCTAAGATTTGTAAGATTTGGATTTAATGCTTAAATTTTTTTAAGCTGGAGCAAAAATTTCGTATTTCTATGAGTTTTTCATAGTACTTGTCAGGTCTGCATATCAACAATAAGCCGTAATCAGTCAGTGTTGGTGGGTCTCCGCAGAAATCCATGATTTTGGAGTCAAATGAGGAATTTCCTCCTTTCAAAAAGATGACATTTCCCTCAATCAAACGTGTGCTGGCAGTGAGAGATTTGATGTCTGGTGAAACAAACAATTGTAGTTTCTCATTCTCCAGAAGTTAGCGCGGGAATCAAAGATAGTTTATTATCTCAGTTGTCTGGGTGTGGTTCCTGACCTCCCATAGTGAGCAGGGTGGCACTTACTGTGTCTTCTATCCTCATGTCTGTTTTCCAACTTGCTTTCTGTCTTTGTCTTGGAATGAGATTACTTGGTTTTGCCCTGGGCCTGGCAGTAGTGCTTGGCTGGGAGGGAAACAGGGAGATATTTTTTTCCTTGTAAATCCTCTCTGTTATGTATTATTATATTTATTTGAGTGTATAATGTAAACATTTGAGTGTATTTCTCTTACTGGGATCTTGTGCTGATGTCTGGGTGAGACATTTAGGTGATCTCAAACTAAGTACATTGAACTGTGCTCTTGGAATCTACATCTGTTCCCTATTTGAACCAATCCCCCCCCCCCTTTGTCTTACCATTTCTTGGGTGTACTTAAATTGTAATTCTAAAACTTTTTACTATCATATTCTTCCTTTTTACTGGTGCTGATATGACCTAAATGTGTTGCAAGCGCCGTAAAACCCTTAAAAATGAATCCCTCAGTTGCTCTGAAAGTGGGGCCTGAAGGCAATCTTTCAAAATTTTCTTCCTCTTTCATTTTTTTTTGTCACTCTCAGACCTGATCAATTCAAAACCTTATACAAGACTGAGGGTGAGAATGGAGGTTGACGGATGCAGTCTTGAAGATCACAATGGGTGCGAGCTGTGAGTTGCTAATAGCTAAAAAGATGTCGTGTAGCGTTGAGGGGGGAATGCAGCTTGGGTGTAGATGACCACAGCACATGTGCTGAGTTTGACTCTGTTGTATTTGTTGTCATATTAAAAAAGTAAAAAAATTCCGCCCTTCCGCCAGATAATCCGTCAACAAAATGTCTGATGTCAACAGCAATCATCCATGTTGTCCAGTGGGCAAATTGGGGGTTAATGATTTTACCCAAGGAAATTTTAAAAAACAAAAGTGCCTGAACCCAGGTCCTTCCAGGTCACAGTGCATTGCCCTAACCATTCGTCCACTTCGATAATATTTCCCCCCATTTCATAAGAACTTATTGAAAAATTCTTTTTAATGTTTTGATACGTTGACTAATTTTTCCCATCCACTGCCAGCTGATGACCCGGGGCCACGTGGGGCCGTGCAGGGACCACCTATTGTGGCGGACCACTTGGCAAAGAAGGGCGTGGACCACCAGAATCAGGAGAATTGGGACAGTTGTGAGTTTTTTTTTCATTACGATTTGCTGCTGCTCGCTTTTTAATTTCAAAAAGTAAAATTAATAAATTTGTGCGGCTGTGTATGTCGTGTAGTGAATCGGAAGGTCCTGGGATCGAGCATCACTCTACACATAGTTGAGTCCTTGGAAAAGAATATTTATTCAAATTCTCTCACCGTACTCAGTTGTAAAATGAGTACCTAACCGTTAACAGCGTTGTCTCTGTCCAAAAATAATTATAATATTGCCTAACAGGCATCATATCTCGTTCTTAATGTTATGTGTTGCTGTTGGTCAGGGAACATTTGTAAAGCACTTTGAGCACGTTTAGTGGATATTGCGCTGTATAAAAGCTCAAGTTGAAATATGAACATTTGTATAGCGCATTTCCACTTCATGCTCAAAGACATTCACAATGTTTCATTTATTCCCCCAACAGGCCATATGGGTCCATATTTCCATTTTCATACAGTACCAGTCACCTGTTAGTCATCCATCCGTTTTTACTAACTTTTTTACAATCTCCATCACAGCTTATAGCCAGATATACTCCTTCACACCTGAGTTGAATGGGATAATGTGCCTTATCTAAGGACACAAGGCATGGACCAGAATTTCCCCACTGTCATCTATCTAGCCATTGATCATTCTTAACATTGCTTGACTCTTATGACAAGAGACATACGCTCAATGTAAAATTAAAATCCTTTTCTCCAAGAGAGCAGTAATAGTGATACAAATCAACTTCATAAGCCAAAACCATTGAGTATCAAATATGTAGTTGCAGAACTCTGCTGACTCGGAAAAAACACACATTAAAAATTTTGGCCAGAAAACTCGTCCTTCAAATGTCCATCAATTCATTGGATTCTCATCTCGTCAAAAAGTGTCAAACGTGGAATTCACAAGTCCCAGGTATAAGATTTTTTTGCCAAGATGGCGGTCATTTCAATCACTCGATATTTGAAGGATGAGCTTTCTGGCCAAAATTTTCGACACATCTTTTGTTTTGTTTTGAAAAAAAAACAAGTTTATCATGTCAGATTACAGTAAAATTAAGATTAACTGTGATGTCATCTTGCTAAAGAAACACAACAGGTTGAAAATGTCTGATTGGTAAAGCGCTTTGAGCACATTTAGTGGATATTGCACTATATAAAGCTCAATTTAAATTTTAAATTTGGTTAATGGATTGGCTCTTACTTTGATTTTATCTGATCCGACCGGCTGTGATTTGATAAAAAAGGTAATTTTTGTCACTTCAACATGAGAAGGTATTTATTGTTAAGAAATACGGATGATACTATTCTTTGAATTGATTGTTATTATTGTTATCATATTATTATTATTATTATTATTATTATTATTATTATTATTATTATTATTATTACTATTATTATTATTATTATTATTATTATTATTATTATTATTATTATTATTATTATTATTATTATTATTATTACTATTATTATTACTATTATTATTATTATTATTATTATTATTATTATTATTATTATTATTATTACTATTATTATTATTATTATTACTATTATTATTATTATTATTATTATTATTATTATTATTATTATTATTATTATTGTTATCATTTTATTATTATTATTATTATTATTATTATTATTATTATTATTATTGTTATCATTTTTTTATTATTATTATTATTATTATTATTATTATTATTATTATTATTATTACTGTTATTACTATTATTATTGTTATCATTTTATTATTATTATTATTATTATTATTATTATTATTATTATTATTATTATTATTATTATTATTATTATTATTATTGATAATCTATTTCTTTTCATTTTTGTTTTTTCTTTAATTCTATTTTCTATACTTTCAGTACCTCAGAATTCCACGCCCACTCCAGCGGTCTTTAAGTGAGTATTTCACGTGTAGAGTATTTCCATGTAAATCCCTCAACATAAGCATGTTACATCATATTGTTTTTCTTCTACATACATCCAGTGTTGTCACATAGGTCTATTCTGGAATATGGAAATATCAGATATGAAATAAAGTGGCTAAAAGGTTGATAGGTTGACATAATTAAAGTGGGTATAAGGTTGATAGGTTGATATAAATAAAGTGGGTAAAAGGTTGATAGGTTGATATAAATAAAGTGGGTATAAGGTTGATAGGTTGATATAAATAAAGTGGGTAAAAGGTTGATATAAATAAAGTGGGTAAAAGGTTGATATAAATAAAGTGGGTAAAAGGTTGATATAAATAATGTGGGTAAAAGGTTGATATAAATAAAGTGGGTAAAAGGTTGATAGGTTGATATAAATAAAGTGGGTCAAAGGTTGATATAAATAAAGTGTGTAAAAGGTTGATATAAATAAAGTGTGTAAAAGGTTGATAGGTTGATGTAAATAAAGTGTGTAAAAGGTTGATATAAATAAAGTGTGTAAAAGGTTGATATAAATAAAGTGTGTAAAAGGTTGATATAAATAAAGTGGGTAAAAGGTTGATATAAATAAAGTGGGTATAAGGTTGATAGGTTGATATAAAGTGGGTAAAAGGTTGATAGGTTGATATAAAGTGTGTAAAAGGTTGATAGGTTGATATAAATAAAGTGGGTAAAAGGTTGATAGGTTGATATAAATAAAGTGGGTAAAAGGTTGATAGGTTGATATAAATAAAGTGTGTAAAAGGTTGATAGGTTGATATAAAGTGGGTATAAGGTTGATAGGTTGATATAAATAAAGTGGGTAAAAGGTTGATATAAATAAAGTGGGTAAAAGGTTGATATAAATAAAGTGGGTATAAGGTTGATAGGTTGATATAAATAAAGTGGGTAAAAGGTTGATAGGTTGATATAAATAAAGTGGGTAAAAGGTTGATAGGTTGATATAAATAAAGTGTGTAAAAGATTGATAGGTTGATATAAATAAAGTGTGTAAAAGATTGATAGGTTGATATAAATGAAGTGGGTAAAAGGTTGATAGGTTGATATAAATGAAGTGTGTAAAAGGTTGATAGGTTGATATAAATGAAGTGGGTAAAAGGTTGATACTTACTTACTTAATCCTCTTCGGGCCTTGAGGCACATAGGGCATCCACCAGACATCTCCATTTTTTGCGATCGGCTGCTTTTGCGGTGGCTGTATTCCAGGACAGGCCTGCTTCCTTTAATTCTTTCTCCATGGTCCTTCGCCAGGTTTCTTTGGGTCTTCCCCGCTTTCTCTTCCCATCTGCTGTCCAGTACAAGGCTGTCTTGGGAAGTGACCCTTTTTCCATTCAGGCCACATGACCCAGCCAACGCCATCTTCTTCTTTTTATTTGACTATCAATGCTAGTGCAGTCAGCTTTCTTTAATAGATCCACTGTTCTTATTTTTGTAGGCCAAAATAAATTAAAAATTCTTTTTAAACACTTGTTCTGAAAGGCTTCTAGTTTCTGTATTAAGGAGGATGTCATTTTCCAGCTTTCACTTCCATAAAGCAGTACACTTAAAACATTGCTCTTGTATATTTTCAGCTTTGTCTTTCTCATTATTTGCTTTGATTTCCAAAAGTTTTTCAACATGCCGAAAGCCTGCTTTGCCTTTTGAATTCTGTGCTTGATATCGTGTTCTGCGTTTCCGTCGTCTGTTATTTTGGATCCCAGGTAGGAGAACTCTGTTACCTCTTCAATTATATGTTCATCTATCCTAATTTCACTGTCGTGTTTTGGATTCACCCTTATGTACACAGTCTTATCGAAATTTATTTTCAGTCCAATTTTCGAGGTGTTCTTGTGTAGTACGTTTAGTTTCTCTGAGGCGTCTCTGTGTGTACTGGAAACTAACGCGATAGTAAAAGGTTGATAGGTTGATATAAATAAAGTGTGTAAAAGATTGATAGGTTGATATAAATAAAGTGTGTAAAAGGTTGATAGGTTGATATAAATAAAGTGTGTAAAAGGTTGATAGGTTGATATAAATAAAGTGTGTAAAAGGTTGATAGGTTGATATAAATAAAGTGGGTAAAAGGTTGATAGGTTGATATAAATGAAGTGGGTAAAAGGTTGATAGGTTGATATAAATAAAGTGTGTAAAAGGTTGATAGGTTGATATAAATGAAGTGGGTAAAAGATTGATAGGTTGATATAAATAAAGTGTGTAAAAGATTGATAGGTTGATATAAATGAAGTGGGTAAAAGGTTGATAGGTTGATATAAATAAAGTGTGTAAAAGGTTGATAGGTTGATATAAATAAAGTGTGTAAAAGGTTGATATAAATAAAGTGTGTAAAAGGTTGATAGGTTGATATAAATAAAGTGTGTAAAAGGTTGATAGGTTGATAGAAATAAAGTGTGTAAAAGATTGATAGGTTGATATAAATAAAGTGGGTAAAAGGTTGATAGGTTGATATAAATAAAGTGTGTAAAAGATTGATAGGTTGATATAAATAAAGTGTGTAAAAGGTTGATAGGTTGATATGAAACAATGAGACATGTCAATTTTTATGTATAATATAATATATAGTATTTAAATTATGTGCAAAATATTTTTTTAAAAATTCTTTTGTCAGTAAAAAACCTTAAAGGGCTTACTGATTTTAAATCAGATTTTATTAAGAAGAAACTATTCATTTTATTTTTATTTATTTTTTTTTTATTTTGTTTAAATTATTACTTTTATATTTTGTCGTCATTGTATGTATTGAATTGTATTTGATTGCGTTTCCTTTTGGCAGAGTGTGCCTTAATAATAATAATAATAATAATAATAATAATAATAATAATAATAATAATAATAATAATAATAAATATCATTTATACCTCTTTACCCCATTGTCACAGGCAGTGATATAAGACAAAATATATTACAGTAAGACAATTGTTGATGGAAAAGTGGTACATATTCAATTTAACAACAACAAACTAAATTAGTATAATTATGACGTAAAAAGATAAAACTTTAAGCAAGATTTGACTTTAAGGTCAGCAGGTCAGATCCACAGACAACAGTCTCTTTAAAATTATAGCTAGAGGTGCCTTAATGAGCCAGTAAAATGGAGAGAAAAATAAAGTGAGTAGATGTGACTCGTATATAAGGGAACAACACAAAACAAATGACGTTTCGGCCCTTGGCCTTCGTCAGGAGACAAAAAACACAAACACAAATGTGTAAATTTACAAAATATCACAATTCGTCAAATGTGGAAACAATGTTAATGTGAGGAAAGGGCGTCGAGTGTGGATGCAAGAAGAGGCGCGAGATAAGAAAGGCGGGGGAAAAAAAAGGGGGGGGGAGGGAGAGAGAGAGATATATATATATATATGAATCACATCTACTCACTTTTTCTACCCTTTAAAATAAACCCAGACAAACTTTGATTTCTCTTTAACCCTCCGAGTGTTTTGGGCAATCCTTGATTTTCTCATATCTCAACCCCCCTCTGACCGAATTTCCTAACCCTTTTTGGTTGGTTATTGAGAGTTCTCCCATAGTGGGCAAGGAGGTACTTACTGTGTCTTCTATCCCCCAAATCTGTTTTCCAACTAGTTTTCTGTCTTTGTCTTGGAATGAGATTACTTGGTTTTGTCCTGGCCCTGACCGGATACCCTTGGTGAGAGGAAAACAGTCAAATGTATAGTTAGTTTTGGGAGATGATATTTTTTTCCTTGTAAATCATCTCTCTCTTATGCACTGTGTTATGTTTTGTTTACATATTTTATATGATTTGTAAATATTTGAGTGTATTCCTCTTTGTGGGGACCTGTGCTTGTGACTGGATAAGACTTTAAGGTGGTCTCAAACTAAGTAGGCCTGCTTCGAAAATGTGTGCTCTTGGAATCTACATCTGTTCCCTATTTGATTCAATTCTCCTTTGTCTTACTTTTTCTTGGGTGATTTAATTGTAATTCTAGAACTTTTTACTATCCCATTTTCTTATTACTGGCGCTGATATGACCTTAATGTGTTGCAAGTGCCGTAAAACCCTTTAAAACAATAAACAAGTTATTGAGAGTTGCTTTGATTTTATTGTAAATTGTCGTAAAGAGAAAAATCTGTTTTGAAATCGATTTCCACAGTGAAACAGCCCCAAGTGGTAGCACTCGAAGGTCTGATAGGGAAGCGCTGAAAAACAGACACATGTCATGGCAAAACATACCCGACAGCCCTGCAACCAAAACAACCACGACCACAAATAGAAATGAACGTTTCAACCCCAGAGAAGTTCCACATCAAGTCTCTCCCGGAAAACCAGCAGTTCAAACATTAGACAATATTCACCCTTCGCCTGGAAGTAAGTACTTATCTTATCTTATCTTACTAAAGGCTTAATAGGAATTATCCTTAAAATCCCTTATGACTTACTTGACTTAGATGCCTTTCGCGTCTCGACCGAAAGATCGGGTCGCCTTGGCTGTTTCCAGTATTTCCTGTGTGAGGTGTCTCCAATATTGCCGGTCCTCTGCTAGGGTTCTCAGATTTTCAAGGTCCCCTGCTGTTATGAGACTAATGCTTTGTCCAAGTGTTGTGAGGTTTTTGTTTAGGATCACAGGGAGTGTTGTGATCGGTCTTCCTCTGAAAAGGTTCCCGTGTTTTTGGAAATATCCCGACATGACGTGGTTAGCTGGTATGTTTTTGTCCCTGCGTAGTATGTGACCGAAAAGTTGCCATCGTTGTTGTAAAATGTCAAGGGAGATTGGTCTTTCTTTTGTGATCTTATAGAGTGATTCATTTGAGATCTTTTTTGGGTATTTGATGTCCAGTACCCTTCTTAGCTGTGTGCGATGGAAGGCATCCAGATGTTCTTCTTCGGATTTTGTCAACGTCCAAGTGCCGCAGTTATACAGAAGTACTGGTTTTACAAGAGCACGGTACAGTTTCAGTTTGGTTTTTCTCTTTATTTTGTCACCTCTAATCCATACATTGGTGAGTTTACTGAGTGCGGCGTTTGATAGCTGTTTTCTTCTTTGTACATCCTCGGTGTCTCCAATTAGTGAGCCGACTTTCTTTGTTCTTTTCCATTCCTCTTTGTTCCTGAAAACGGAACGAAACAAAATACTGCATTCAATTCGATCACTTACAATAAAACACAGAAACGAGGAATTAGACAAAAAGGTGGAAGACATAGAAAAGTCCAAAAATAACGCATCGTCTATGTTCAAAGCGACGAAATCTCTGAACCGAAAACCATTCGAGAACCCAAAACTACAGGATAAATTTGGCAAACAGACAACAAATCCCAACGATATCCTTGACATTGTAACTGACCACTTCCAGCAGAAATTTCACAAACAAGTCTCACAAATATCGCCCTTCTCAGGAAACCCTAGAGACCTAAACAACCGCATCACAACAACTGAAGTTAGAAATAGCATAAAGTGCCTAAACAATAACAGATCCCCAGGCAAAGATGAAATTCCCGCTGAATTGCTGAAATGCGGTACCCTCTCCCTGGATCTGAGCATTGCAAACATAATGAACAAAACATTCTCAACACACAAAGACTGGGACATAAACAGCGGTGTCCTAATTACAATACAAAAACCAGGAAAAACGAAAGGACCCGTAAACAACCTGCGCCCAATAACATTACTGAATACCATAAGAAAAACACTGTCAACTATTGTCTTCAACAGAATTAGACCGAAAATAGAAAAATATCTATCACATAACCAAAGCGGGTTTCGCCAAGACCGAAGCACATCTGACGTTGTATGGACACATAAATGGTTGGCAGCAAAGGCACTCAAAGAAAACATATTCATAACAATAACCGGAATCGATATGTCCGCAGCCTTTGATACGATCGACAGAGGAAAACTTTTGGAGATATTAACAGAAATAGTAGACGAAGACGAGCTCCGAATAATCCGATTTCTCCTCAGCAACACAAAGATACAACCAAGGATATACGGGGCCACAAAACAGACGCAGTTCGAAAGTAACATCGGGACCCCCCCAAGGAGATAGTCTGAGCCCGATTCTGTTCACAATATACTTAGAACATGCTCTGAAAGAAGTTTGAAAAGTCATTCCAAAACCAACGACTCATGTTGAGAATGCAATCCCTAGAGAAATCGCCTATGCAGATGATGTCGGATTTTATTGGATCAACACCAGCAAATATAGACATCATACAAAATACCCTCATGAAATATAACCTCCAAGTCAATGCCAATAAAACCGAATTTACAACAATATCGAGGAACAAAGAGGAATGGAAAAGAACATCCCTTATACAATAGTTTATAATTACAGAATCTCATATAGCTTGTATTGTATCATTCACAGACAGTTTTACACAACTTTGAATGTCAGGAAAAATGTATCAATAAGACGATGTAAAATCGAAAAATACTCTCATAGAAAACTGGTAATTGAAAATTGGTCATGGTCGAATGAATCCTAAATGTACAAAGATCATAGTACAATGAAATATTAATGACAACAGAAATCATAAAAGCAACAACAATAATAATCATACATATGTCTGATAAATTATCATAATTTAACATTGTTTCAGATGTCATGCATTTCACTTGTCAACATTTACAAACCAGTACTGGCTTTTTTTTTTTTTAATGTTCTTTGATATTTTGAGATATGTCTAGACCTGACACGAATAAAGACATAATCTGTATTTACATTTTGAGGGGAGGGGGGGGGGGCTAAACTTTGCCCCAGTTCGGACTTTTGATGCAGAACGGGTTTTTAAAGTTTGATTTTAGATACAAATTTTTGAGAACGTGATTTTTTAAAACTCAGAAATGGATTGAAGATTTTAGTCAATTTCTTTGTGATGTCCTGGTCAATTTATGAGCTACACCGTTTTGTCTCAAACGACACGTTTTTCAGCTCTTGTTAACATATTTGTGAAATATGAACTAGGCTGGTCTCCTACTTGTCCAAAACTCAATCCTGGTTAATGATTTGAAGCTACGAGTAGTTATCCTCTGCCATGAATACAATCCCACCAGTCATGAAAATGCATAATGTGTTTGGTTGTGGACTGTAAAAGGGATTGGACAAGAATGAATGAAACTGCTGTAAAAAATAACAAAATAATAAATACGTTTATATTTTGTTCTTTTTTTTTAAGTTATTTTTTATTAGATTTGTAATTACTATTATCCTTTTCCACACCAACTTTGATCAAACTTTTACTGCAAACTATGAATAATACAATAAAAGCCGTAATGTTTTCATTTTCCTCAGAAGACACTGCAACTAGCCTTGAGGTAAGCATCACCACTGTCTGTCTCATCAATGATGTGTATGAATTCATAGGATATCATTTGGTTACAAACCAGTTTTAGACCTTTAGGGAAAATTCCAGGATTTTGACTTTTTACTTGTGAATTTTAAAATACATTTTTTTTCTTTAACCTCAGATTTGCAATAGAAATCCAACATTTGCCGTCATTCGTTCATTTCTTTGTCACTATAAATAGATTTATTGTAATGCTCTGTGCAGTTATGTGGTGTTGTGGTGTGACACTCGTTTTCTGATCGGAAGGTCCTGGATTCGAGTCTTGCTCGACGCATAGTTGAGTCCTTGGAAAAGGTTCTTTATTTACATTCTCTCTCCGTACTCGTGTGTAAAATGAGTACCTGACCGTTAAAAGTATTGGTTCTGTCGGGAAAACAAATTGTTAGAACAGGAGTCATGTCTCATTCTACATGTAACGTGTTGCTGTTGGTCAGGGAGCCTTTGTAAAGCGCTTTGAGCATGTTTAGCGGATATTGTGCTATATAAAAGTTCAAGTGTTCTTTTTTTTTGTTTTGTTTCGTTTTATTTATTTTGTTAATACGTTCGATAATTAAGCCATAGTTTTACAGAGACCCACTGTGGCCAATGCCTGGCATATTCCAGTCTCCCTTTGGGAATTTACTGTAGAAACATTTTTATCCTTTAAAATGAATACAGGGCAGGGAATTTGTCTTTTATCTTTAATTTCTCCTTTTTTTTAAAAAATTATATTACATATTTATTGCTTTTATGTGTTTGGATACAAACTCAATACATATAAATACATGTATAAGCATATTAAATAAGTGAAAATATAAATGGAGATAAATAAATAATAATAAATGAATGAATAGCTAAATAGATGAATAAATAATTAAATGATAAAATAAAAAGTTATAAATAGCTAAATGGTATGACTGAGCAGCCAATTGTATTGGTTGAATATGACTGAGTAGCCAATTGTATTGGTTGAATATGACTGAGTAGCCAATTGTATTGGTTGAATATGACTGAGTAGCCAATTGTATTGGTTGAATATGACTGAGTAGCCAATTGTATTGGTTGAATATGACTGAGTAGCCAATTGTATTGGTTGAATATGACTGAGTAGCCAATTGTATTGGTTGAATATGACTGAGTAGCCAATTGTATTGGTTGAATATGACTGAGTAGCCAATTGTATTGGTTGAATATGACTGAGTAGCCAATTGTATTGGTTGAATATGACTGAGTAGCCAATTGTATTGGTTGAATAAGACTTGAGTAGCCAATTGTATTGGTTGAATATGACTGAGTAGCCAATTGTATTGGTTGAATATGACTGAGTAGCCAATTGTATTGGTTGAATATGACTGAGTAGCCAATTGTATTGGTTGAATATGACTGAGTAGCCAATTGTATTGGTTGAATATGACTGAGTAGCCAATTGTATTGGTTGAATATGACTGAGTAGCCAATTGTATTGGTTGAATATGACTGAGTAGCCAATTGTATTGGTTGAATATGACTGAGCAGCCAATTGTATTGGTTGAATATGACTTTAAAACTTTTATCGAGGCAGAAAGATACTACATCTGGTTACTAATGAAAGAGTGAAAATGGAAAGGCTTCGTATGGGAACAAAACAGACAATGGACGTTTCGGGTACAAACCCTTCGTCAGCACAAAATAAACAAATAAACGTGGAAAACAAATAAAATATAATGAAAAATGACTTGTCTCGTCTGTACTCAATGGTGGTTGCAGTATGAACATCTGGTTGCACTGTCCAGTGATTGAACCCTTAACCCAGTTTGGTCATGATCGAATGACCACCTACAGCAAAATCGTCACATTTGTTACGACACAATATACGTTTTTTCTTATTCAGATTTATTTTGCACATCACAATGATCTTTGTTTAATTAATAAGAACTTAAAGTTGTTTTGTAGAGAGATTGAGTTTAAGAGATCTATTTTTCTGCTAACTAAGCCAAACCTGCCATTTAGGGAAAATACTGAAAATGGTCGGTGAGGAGAGAGTTGCCACAGATGCCAAAAACTTCAGCTAAAACTAGATTAGTCTGTCTGTCAATAATAATAGATCTTGCTCTAGGAATCGGGGGGAAGGGGGGGGAGATGTTAATGCAGTATAAAGGGGGTTCAAGGCTGTCATTCAAAATCTTCCTCCTTTCTCACTTAATCATTTTAACTAGAAATTCACTTATTTCTGCATGTGGTTTATCTTGACTAAATACTGAATTGAGTTTGAGAAGATGAGGTTGTCATTTGTTATTTTCCATATTTTCTACTTGCATTTTCAGACAACCCAAACCAGTCCAGCCTTTGATTCAAATCAGCCTGGAATCAATCAAGTAGCGTCAACACCAAAGAAAGGCAAAAAGAAAAAGAAAAAGACATTGGATGAAAGGTTCTCCTCCGAACTCAATCTCGCATCCCCAGAAGGCGCCAACGCACCTAAAGCAGAAGAAGAATCGTTGTTTATGCTGCAGCGAAAACCAAATCCGGGAAGGAATGCAAGAAAAACGAGGAGGAAATCACTGGAATCAAAGCCAGAGTCGAAGGAGGCCGACGACGTTTCTCCAGGAACTGAATCCAAATCAATGCCAGCCGATGCCAGAACAGCGGAGACCAATCGCAGGGAGGAGTGTTTGATGCTGTTACGGGAGATTTCTTTGTTGGAACAGAAAGTGTTGCTGGGGCACGAGTTGACTCCCTTGCAGGTGGGATTTAGATAATGCAGTCAAATTGTAGTAGTAAATAAATAAAGATTAATTGTATATTCACATTGAACTGATTCTGTGCTATAGATGAGTATTCTTGCTGGAGTCCGTCCACATTCTACTCATACTACTGTAGTAGGTAATGGTAGTTGTAGCAGTAGTATCATTGTCATCATCATCATTATTATTGTTATTATTGTTATTATTATTATTATTATTATTATTATTATTATTATTACAGTCCACTCTGGATAATCGCAACTTTCGGTTAATCGCAACGTTTCCCATGAAACGGAATTGATTCTTTATAAAAGTCACTGGTCAATTGCAACAAACTTCGATTAATTGCAACAGATTTTTTACCTCAAACAGTGGCAAATTCAAGAAATCAATCAAAATCTCATGATTAAATTTCAACATGGGTGAAATCATGACAGGTTGAAGAATCAAGAGTGGATGGGGTTTAATGCTACGGTAGTATGTCACCACTCTATTACAGACAATATCGGGCAAGACAATGCAATATAGGTGTAAGGTCATCTGTGACCAATAGATGGGAGGCGAGAGGGGATGGGCAGAGTCTAGACAACAGTTAGATAATGACAGTTGTAAAGAGAGACTGAGCGATATCCTTTGACAACTATGTATTGTGACCAATGGGTTTGGAAAAATGGGACAGATAATCGGGCAGTCGTAAAATTGTTTTGCATCTTTATCGCCTCATTCAAGAAGACTTTAACAGATTTGCTTCCAGCACTGGAAACTGTTGAGCAAAACGTTTATACATCTGACCTCAGCAAGAAAACAGACGACCCTTGATGCTTTCTTAGGGAAATGGGTGATGTCAAACGCAAAGAAAGATGGAATTTACAACCATAAAAAGGCAAAACAAATCAAACAAAAATGTTTAATGAGGCCATGGACGGTCCTAAGCCCAAGTAAACTCAGAAGGAAATTGTTGCAATTGTGGACAGGAAACTCAAATTCAGTTAATTAATCACAATATTTTTGCTGATCCCAAGGTGTTGTGATTATCTGGAGTGGACTGTATTATTATTATTATTATTATTATTATTATTATTATTATTATTATTATTATTATTATTATTATTATTATTATTATTATTATTATTATTGCTATTTCTTTAACTATTATTTTCATCATCATCATCATGGTTTTCATCTTTTTATTTTTTTCCAGAAGTCAAAACTGCAAAGAAAAGATGAAGTAACGGATTTCTTGTCATCACATGGACAATATCAAAGATGATGATGATGTAGATTAGTCCTTTTTAATTATATAATATATCAAATTGTAATTTACCGTGTACGCTGTGCTGCAAGTGCCATAAAATCCTTAAAAACAAAAAACCAAAACAAACCATGTATGCAACACACATATGCACTTTTATCTAAATATTTTATATTGTATAATACTAAAAATAATTTTAAAACAATTGTATAAATTTTTAAAGTTAGTTTGACGCAACTCCCCTTTGCATTTGGTTTTACATTTTGTGTTTTATTATTTGATTTTTAAATTCAAAAGGTCATGTATAATGCTCAAGGTTGGTTTTACACGACACACGTGTACATTTTCGTTTTATTGGTCAATGGAAATATGTACAAAATCGCAATAACACAATTTTTATGTATTATCCCTCTCTACTTTTAACCTTTACCAGTTTATGAAGTATCTCCATACTCATTTGATTATTTATTTATATTAAAAACCTCCGAATGCAAGAATTCAATTATAAGTGTATCATCAACACGTAGTCACCAAAATAAATCCACTTGTTGTTCCACTGTACATTTTAGGACTTTTAATATTCTTTGACAATTTTTTTAAAAATTCTTTACATTTGATATTTCTTTTATATATTACCGAATTGTATTTCAATTCAGAATTATAATTTCCATACAAGGATGAATAATGTATATCTTATCTGATCTGTTCTAATCTCATTTCATGTAATCATTTTGTGTTATAATATAATGCCCAATATTTGATGTCAAAACCACTTATACAATGCTCAAAATTAATTTGACGTGTCTAACACAGGCATGCATTTTTAGCTAATCAATTTATATGATAATATCAACATTTTAATTTTAAAAACACGTGTATAATCCTGTAAAGACTCCAAGTTGGTTTGAAGAACTCAAAATGTACATTTGCCAAAGTTTAATTAATGTAAATTTAAACGCACACAGTAATGACATTTTTAGACAAATTTATCTTGTAGAACAGGGTGGGCTTCCTGACCTCCCATAGTGGGCAGGGGGGTACATACTGTGTCTTCTCTCCCTCTATATCTGTTTTCCAACATGCTTTCTGTCTTTGTCTTGGAATGAGATTTCTTGGTTTTGTCCTGGTCCTAGCTGGGAGGGAAAGTCAAATGCATAGTTGTTGTTTTGGGAGATATTTTTTCTTGTAAATCATCTCTGTTATGTATTATTATATTTGTTATATTGAATGTATAATGCAAGCATTTGAGTGTATTCCTCTTTGTTGGATTTTGTGCTTGTGTCCGGATGAGACTTATAGGTGATCTCAAACTAAGTACATTGGTGGTATGCTCTTGGAATCTACATCTGATCCCTATTTGTTCCCAGTTTCCCTATGTCTTACTTTTTCTTGGGTGCTTTAATTGTAATTCTTGAACTTTTTACTATCCCATTTTATTCCTTTTTACTAGCGCTGATATAACCTAAACGTGTTACAAGCACCGTAAAACCCTTAAAAACAAAACAAACTTTGTGTGTGACACATTTCTATTTATGATCTCCGAGTATTGAAACTTTTGTGTTTTATACATTTCTATTTATGATCTCCAAATATTTAAACATTGTGTGTGACACATTTCTATTTATGATCTCCGAGTATTGAAACTTTGTGTGTTATACATTTCTATTTATGATCTCCGAGTATTTAAACTTTGTGTTTTATACATTTCTATGTATGATCTCCGAGTATTGAAACTTTGTGTTTTATACATTTCTATTTATGATCTCCGAGTATTTAAACTTTGTGTTTTATACATTTCTATTTATGATCTCCGAGTATTGAAACTTTGTGTTTTATACATTTCTATTTATGATCTCCGAGTATTTAAACATTGTGTTTTATACATTTCTATTTATGATCTCCGAGTATTGAAACTTTGTGTTTTATACATTTCTATTTATGATCTCCAAGTATTTAAACATTGTGTGTGACACATTTCTATTTATGATCTCCGAGTATTGAAACTTTGTGTGTTATACATTTCTATTTATGATCTCTGAGTATTTAAACTTTGTGTTTTATACATTTCTATGTATGATCTCCGAGTATTGAAACTTTGTGTTTTATACATTTCTATTTATGATCTCCGAGTATTTAAACTTTGTGTTTTATACATTTCTATTTATGATCTCCGAGTATTGAAACTTTGTGTTTTATACATTTCTATTTATGATCTCCGAGTATTTAAACATTGTGTGTGACACATTTCTATTTATGATCTCCGAGTATTGAAACTTTGTGTTTTATACATTTCTATTTATGATCTCCGAGTATTTAAACTTTGTGTTTTATAAATTTCTATTTATGATCTCCGAGTATTGAAACTTTGTGTTTTATAAATTTCTATTTATGATCTCCGAGTATTGAAACTTTGTGTTTTATACATTTCTATTTATGATCTCCGAGTATTTAAACTTTGTGTTTTATACATTTCTATTTATGATCTCCGAGTATTTAAACTTTGTGTTTTATACATTTCTATTTATGATCTCCGAGTATTGAAACTTTGTGTTTTATACATTTCTATTTATGATCTCCGAGTATTTAAACTTTGTGTGTGACACATTTCTTTTTATGATCTCCGAGTATTTAAACTTTGTGTGTGACACATTTCTATTTATGATCTCCGAGTATTGAAACTTTGTGTTTTATACATTTCTATTTATGATCTCCGAGTATTTAAGCTTTGTGTTTTATACATTTCTATTTATGATCTCCGAGTATTAAAACTTTGTGTATTATACATTTCTATTTATGATCTCCGAGTATTTAAACTTTGTGTTTCTGGGTGGGGTTCCCTACCTCCACAGTGGGCAGGGAGGTTCCTACCGCGTCTTCTATCCCCTTATATCTGTTTTCCAACATGCTTTCTGTCTTTGTCTTGGCATGAGATTACTTGGTTTTGTCCTGGCCCTGGCCAGAGTCCTAGATGGGAGGGAAACAGTCAAATGAATAGTTATTGTTTTGGGAGATTATATTTTTTTCCTTGTAAATCATCTCTCTGTAATGTATTATTGTTATTTTAATGTATAATGTAGGCATTTGAGTGTATTCCTCTTTGTTGGATTTTGTGCTTGTGTCTGGATGAGACTTATAGGTGATCTCAAACTAGGTGCATTGGTGGTATGCTCTTGGAATCTACATCTGATCCCTATTTGTTCCCAGTTCCCCTATGTCTTACTTTTTCTTGGGTGCTTTAATTGTAATTCTAGAACTTTTTACTGTCCCATTTTCTTCCTTTTTACTGGCGCTGATATAACCTAAATGTGTTGCAAGCGCCGTAAAACCCTTAAAAAACAAAACAAAACAAAGCTTTCTGTTTTTGTCTTGGTATGAGATTGCTTAATTTTGTCCCGACCCTGGCCAGAGTCCTTGACTGGGAGGGAAACACTCAAATGCATAGTTATTGTTTTGGGAGATGATATTTTTTTCCTTGTAAATCATCTCTCTGTTATGTATTATTATATTTGTTATTTTTAATGTATAATGAAATGTAAGCATTTGAGTGTATTCCTCTTTGTTGGATCTTGTGCTTGTGTCTGGGTGAGACTTATAGATGATATCAGACTAAGTACATTGGTGGTATGCTCTTGGAATCTACATCTGATCCCTATTTGTTCCCAATTCCCCTTTGTCTTACTCTCTCTCTTGGATACTTTAATTGTAATTCTAGAACTTTCGACTATTCCATTTTCTTCCTTTTTACTGGCGCTGATATAACCTAAATGTGTTGCAACTCGGTGGGGATCCTGACCTCCCATAGTGGGCAGGGAGGTACACACTGTCTTCTATCCCGTTATATCTGTTTTCCAACATGCTATCTGTCTTTGTCTTGGAATGAGATTACTTGGTTTTGTCCTGGCACTGGCGGGATCCTAGCTGGGAGGGAAACAGTCAAATGCATAGTTATTGTTTTGGGAGATGATATTTTTTTCCTTGTAAATCATCTCTCTGTTATGTATTATTATTTTTATTTTGAATGTATAATGTGAGCATTTGAGTGTGTTTCCTCTTTGTTGGATTTTGTGCTTGTGTCTGGATGAGACTTGTAGGTGATGTCAAACTAAGTACATTGGTGGTATGCTCTTGGAATCTACATCTGATCCCTATTTGTTCTCAATACCCCTTTGTCTTACTTTTTCTTGGGTGCTTTAATTGTAATTCTAAAACTTTTTACTATCCCATTTTCTTCCTTTTTACTGGCGCTGATATAACCTAAATGTGTTGCAAGCGCCGTAAAACCCTTAAAAACAAACAAACAAACAAATGTGTTGCAAGCGCCGTAAAACCCTTAAAAACAAAAACAAAACAAGTTTTGAAACTTTGTGTGTTATACATTTCTATTTATGATCTCCGATTATTGAAACTTTGTATGTCACACAGTTCTATTCAATGACAACTCTGTTATTGACTTCATAGAGCACATAATATATACTTCTTCAATTAGACAGTTATATGCCCATGTCTTTAATGGAAATCTTTTCATTAATATTAATAATAATAATAAGTTTGACTTCCACTTAAGTGCTCATGCGCTTTACTATATTGTCATTCAAAAACATTCATTGAGCAGAAAATACAACTGGGTGGGGATCCATACTGTGTCCTCTATCCCCTTATATCTGTTCTCCAACATGCTTTCTGTCTTTGTCTTGGAATGAGGTTACTTGGTTTTTCCTGGCCCTGGTCGGAGTCCTGGCTGGGAGGGAAACAGTCAAATGCATAGTTATTGTTTTGGGAGGTGATATTTTTTTCCTTGTAAATCATCTCTCTGTTATGTATTATTATATTTGTTGTTTTTAGTGTATAATGTAAGCATTTGAGTGTATTCCTCTCTGTTGGATTTTGTGCTTTTGTCCGGATGAGACTTATAGGTGATCTCAAACTAAGTACATTGGTGGTATGCTCTTGGAATTTACATCTGATCCCTATTTGTTCCCAGTTCCCCTTTATCTTGCTTTTTCTTTGGTGCTTTTATTGTAATTCTAGAACTTTTTACTATCCAATTTTCTTCTTTTTTACTGGCGCTAATATAACCTACATGTGTTGCAAGCGCCGTAAAACCCTTAAAAACAAAAAACAGAAAATACAAGCAACACAAACTGGGTGGGGTTCCTGGCCTCCCATAGAGGGCAGGGTGGCACGTACTGTGTCTTCTATCCCCTTATATCAGTTTTCGAAATTTGCTTTCTGTCTTTGTATTGGAATGGTATAACTTGGTTTTGTCCTGGGCTTGGCTGGAGTCCTTGGCTGAGAGGGAGACAGTAAAATGTATTGTAATCGTTTTTGGAGATGATATTTTTTTCCTTGTAAATCATCTCTCTGTTGTGTATTGTTATTTTGAATGGAGAATGTAAACATTTGAGTGTATTCCTCTTAGTTGGGACCTGTGCTTGTGTCTGGATGAGACTTTTACTTATAGGTAATCTCAAACTAAGTACTTTGACGGTGTGCTCTTGGAATCTAAATCTGTTTCCTATTTGAACCAATTCCCCTTTGTCTTACATTTTCTTTTGTGATTTAATTGTAATTACTTTTTACTATCCCATTTTCTTCCTTTTTTCTGGCGCTGATATGACCTTAATGTGTTGCAAGCTCCGTAAAACCCTTAAAAACGAAACAAACAAAAAACAAGCAACACAAAAAGGGGTCTTTGGATTGAACTTTTTTGTTTATTTCTATTGATTCATCTGGGTGAAATAATAATAATACACATTGCTGGTATCTGTGAAAGCTGATTCGTGAAAAGACGTGAATAATTTGCAATACAATTCAATGATCATCAATGCATGCATACAATGTAATACAAAGACAATCTATATATAGATACTTATATATATATAGTTTAACTTGAATATCATGTGAGAAGATAATGATAAACAGGAATATTGTAAGAAATAAAACGGATCAAAATATTCACCTTACGAGGTGAGACTTGTCTAAACATTCCAGGCATTTCATGCCAGTTAAAGACACAAATGATCAAAGTCCGCAAGTGACTGACTATTGTTAAATTAATATTTATTTATATTATATTTACCAATTTTATTTTTTTTTTTCTGTTAATCTACTTCATTCTCGCTGAGCAACTTATTCACTCACTCACTCTCGCAAATTTTATTTTATTGTATTTGTTAATATTTGTCTATCATATTTATTATTGGTTTATTCATCTATTAAATTAGTTGGTGAGTAAACAATGCCCATTTTACAGAATGGATGTATTGCCTTTTGAATACACTTTATTGACTTGAAATCAAAATACACATGATGGAAACAACCAAATTAAAAATACCAGGTACCCAGTCCAGTTATTTGATTTCGTTATGCATTCTGTCCCTGACTGAAAATATTTTGGCTATTCTTTCATTATTATTTCAATACTTGATTTTTAGGAGGAAATCATATTAAATGGTATAACATGTGATCATATAATATTGTATATATACAAAATGTGATCATAATAAAACGTTATCTACTAATACACACACACACACACACACGCGCGCGCGTGCGCAGAAACACCTTTGAAATGACTTTCAAGCATTGGTCACAAAATGATCTTTTGAAAACACAAGCATAGATGTCATTTAACAAGAGAAAAGTGGATTCTTAAAATAGATTTCTCATAAATTGCTGTCCATTTTGTTTTGGGGTTTGTTTTTTTTCCATTGTTTTATGGCGCTTGCAACACTTTTAGGTCCTTTCAGCGCCAGGACAAAGAAAGATGATAAAAGAATCAACAGATTTAGAACTAGCAAGGGGAAGCAGCAGAGAAAAACACAAAAACAGGCCTTTAGTCTTTTTGGCCAAAAGATCCAAAATGTTATTCTCCAGTTTCTTCAATGTTAACCAGACACTCAGACCATCCTGTTGCCCTTTGGATACAATTTAATTTTCACCATATCTAGATTAACTCACTCAATCCTAAAGATTTGTGCTACTTTTCAAAATTGGAAAAAATATATTAAGAATGACAATGTACAAAGATAGTTTTATTCAACTATCTACCATTAACATATGAAAATTAAAAACATGAACTTTGATACTACGCCTATACCTGTAATTTGTCTCAGAAAAATGTAATAAATAGGCATGGGGTAAAAGTAACCCAGGTAAACGACGGATATAGTCGGTGTTAGGGTTGAGTGAGTTAAACCAACGAGCCCAATCTGTTAGAGATGGTCGAGGTAGTAACTAAATGTCTATATATAAATAAATACATAACCTGACTTAAAATGGGTTTAAACCAAATTCATTTGCATTGTTGAGCTTGGTGTACAACAACTACAAATGTTTTGTGACTCACTGCCTCCAAACAGTATTATATCCAGGCAATTTACATTTGCTGAAAGAAAAGTTGGAATTCACGACCAAACACGTGAAAGTTTGGTGAAGTTTTGTTTGTGGGGCTATGTGGTCTTGTGGTATGACACTTGCTTTTGGATCAAAAAGTTCTGGGGTCGATCTTTGCTCTTCTCATAGTTGAGTCTTTGGAAAAGGTTCTTTACTCACATTCTCTCACCGTACTCGTGTGTAAAATGAGTACCTGGCTGTTAACAGCGTTGTTTCTGTCGGGGGGGGGGGATGTAATATCACCTAATAGGTACCATGTCTGGTTCTATATGTTACATGTTCTGCCATTGTCTTTAATACCACAGTATATATCCAATGTTTACCAAATACCATAAACTGAGTTCTTTAGAAAAAAAGGAGTCTGGGTGGGGATCCTGACCTCCCATAGCGGGCAGGGAGGTACACACTGTGTCTTCTATCCCCTTATATCTGTTTTCCAACATGCTTTCTGTCTTTGTCTTGGAATGAGATTACTTTGTTTTTTTTCCTGGCCCTGGTCGGAGTCCTAGCTGGGAGGGAAACAGTCAAATGCATAGTTATTTTTTTGGGAGATGATATTTTTTTCCTTGTAAATCATCTCTCTGTTATGTATTAGTATATTTGTTATTTTTTAATGTATAATGTAAGCATTTGAGTGTGTTCCTCTTTGTTGGATTTTGTTCTTGTGTCCGGATGAGACTTATAGGTGATCTCAAACTAAGTACATTGGTGATATGCTCTTGGAATCTACATCTGATCCCTATTTGTTCCCAGTTCCCCTATGTCTTACTTTCTCTTGGATGCTTCAATTGTAATTCTAGAACTTTTTACTATCCCATTTTCTTCCTTTTTACTGGCGCTGATATAACCTAAATGTGTTGCAAGCGCCGTAAAACCCTTAAAAACAAAAAACAAAAAAAGGAGTGTTACTCTTGGTCAGGGACCCTTTATAAAGTGCTTCGAGCACATTAAGCTAAGTGGATATTGCGCACCTTTTAAAAAATATTTTGGGGACAATATATTGAATAGTACCAAAAACTATAAAGTTTTCAAATTTCTGATAATTTTAACTTTGATGGTTTCAATTTGTTTTTGTTTTTTTGTTTTTTTTTGTGTGTGGGGGGGGGGGTGGTGGGGGCAACTGGTTTCACCTGGACATAACACCGAATGGAGGACAAAGTGAGTGACAATTGAGCTAACCAGGACCACACATCCAAGTGTTTGAGCTTCAACTTTGGCAAGTAGGCTACTCAAGCCTGACTATCATACATAGACAAGATATACATTCAATTACAATGACATTATGATGGTGTACGTAGTAGTATTGGGTACATATTATGATTGGTGTGTTATTTTACCGAGGGGTGGAACGGTTCAAGGTCATATTAGGTGTGAATGGCTGAGAAAACCCAGAAAGATGCGTAAATTTCATAAATTGAGTTAAATATGCAGTGGTCTACACGACCACATCTTTCTGATCATTTACCACTTTAAATTGCGGGTGGTTGGATGGGAGCATCACCCTTGAATCATATACCTATGATGTTCGCATGGGTGTACGATCCGATAGTGATGTCGTTTCTTCTTCTCTTTACTAGCCTATCCTGCTTCTTTGGTTTGTGATTGTATTTTTGACAGGGGATATTTTTTTTTCTGAAAATCTTCTGCCTGTTTGTTCTTGGTTATTTATAATTTAGTTTATGATATCTTTAGGTTATGATTTTGATTTACATTTGTACTATTTTTGTTAGATTGCTTGTTTTTTTGTTTCAGCGGTCTCTCATATAACCTCAATTGTGTTGGAAGAGACCTAAAGCAACAAACAAACAAACAAACAAAACTTTAAATTGTCTTTCTATGTCTATTAGAACCCAAGTTATGAATTTCTTTTCCGAATAAAATTTGTTGCCATGGGAAACACTTTATCTTCGATTTTGGCTCGTATCTCGAATCAAATTTTGCCGCATCTTCCCGGGTTTTCTCAGCCTGCCTCACATAGTATCATTATGGCACAACTGAAAACAATGGTGGTAAATAATAGTTATAATCAAATTCAGAAGCAAGTTTATTCCACAATCAGTTTTAAACCAAAAAAAAAAAAAAAGGAAGCTGATGGAAAAGTGTAACGGTTTTAAGTCTGCATACAACAATTATTTTAAAATCAGACTAGTTCAGGTGGAAAATGGATAAGATCCAACGTATATGCAGGTCTGACATCCGAGACAATTTATAGGCATAGTTTAACATTGTTGTAATGGACAATATTTTGCGTTATTTTTTTAGATTTCCATTATAGCAAAAAGCCCATAAGGAATTGGGTTATCAGACCTGCAAATAAGTGCATGTCGATAAGAACTAATGAAACTATAAATCTACGAGCTAAATTTAAATACGTGAGATTTCAGCAATGGATTCCTGGTCACAAAGGCATCATAGACGATGAAATATCAGGTGTAACTGCCAGAATGGGATACGAGATATAAAACAAGAAGAAAACTGAAGTTATCCAAATCAATGGACAACAAGTAAAAGACGCAACCCGAGCTTCAATTAAAAGTTGCCAGACTGGCCCAAAAGTATGCTACAGCAAGAGAGGAATTTGGCCAGGATACAAACACGTCTGCAGACGTAACTGTATGGGTCCCTGACAGAGCTGAGGTAGACAACGCAACGCCTGGATATTCCAGTCTTTCCTTGGAATAGACACTTAAGATAAATTTCCCCTTGGGATGAATACAGGAATTCTATTTTACTTTCTTTCATAACTTAATGATCTGTCAAGCGGGGGAATAATTAAATAAATAAAAAGATAAATAAGTGGAAACAATACAATGAACGTTTCGGGTACAAACCCTTTGTCAGCACAACAATACACAAATTAATGTGGAAAACAAATAAAATAACTTGTATCGCCAAATAGACTTTATGCAGATCCCAGTGAACCTGACACTTAAAACTAACATTGTTACTATAATTAGCAGTCCCTCCCACAGGCTTATATATGTATATCATCTTCTTAATACTTCATAAAGTAAGCTCACATCCCCCCCCCCCCCCCTCCCAGCCCCTGTGCCGGAAAAAAAAATTAATAATAAATGGAACCTACCACGCCAATTTGATATTATGTTGGCATGAAGTATACGATGATGAAAATGACGCCAAAAATCAACATTGATCAGAATAAATATATAATTTTGTTGTAATTTAAGAAACAAAACTCACTATAAATTCTAAATGGTGACATTAAACGTGACCTACATTTAATATTCATCCCAACATAATCAAGTTTTTAGATGGTAGGTACCAAATAAGGAGTGTGCCGTTATACCATACAATCGACGTGATCATATTTGCAGGTCTGATAACCGGATCCCAATCCGCGTCACCTTCAACAGTCATGACATCACTTCCCTCGTAATGACGCATGGTAACTTAGTAACTGGCTCTAAACTATCGGAACAATGGCGGACGCCCTTATGAAATATTTCTCCGACGAGCATAAAAGCGTATCCAGAGGAGAAAAAACATTATAAATCTGATTATGTTTAGACTTTTACACATTCTGATCACAAGACATGTGATAAGTTCTAGCCAGCATGAAGAATAAAAAGTACATATTTTCTTTGTTTAGAACCAAGATGACCGCCGTTGCTGGGCGATGTGACATCAGACTATTGAATCCAATTATGGGCCCGTTTTAACATTGTTGAAATGGACAATATTGTGAATTTAGAGAGTATTCATCAGACGTGCAAATAAGTACACGACGCATACAATAAATTAATGATCAATAATATTATTGAGTCGAAATCTTCCATACAATGACGCTTGTGTTACCCGATACTCTATACATCCCTGATGACTGGCTCTGAAATCAAAGTAAAGCAAGTCAATTTATTGGAACAAAAAATCAATTTCATCAACTCAACAACAACCAAAAAATCTGAACACAGGAATAATGATAATGGCTAGCAATGTAATTCACAGTAAAAAATACAGAACTGAACAAGTGTGTATGAAATGTGCCAGACAAAGCAAGAAAGAAAACTACAAGAGAAAAAAACCATACCAAAAAAATTAGTCTACCTTGACTCGGGATCGAACCTCAGACTTTCTGATTACAGGTCAGACGTGCTACTATTACACATGTAATGGTACGTGTAATGCTAGCACGTCTGACAAATAACCAACAGGTCTGAGGTTCGATCCCCAGTTGAGGTCGATTGTTTTTTTTCTTGTATTTTTCTTTCTTGCTTTGTCTGGCACCTTTCATACACACTTGTCCAGTTCTTTATCTTATACCGGTGCCTGCTCCTTAATTTCTTAATTTGATAATTCACAGTAATTCATGCATTGAAAGAGAAAAAAATGACAAAAAGTCAAGGGCAATATTTTGACCCATTATTATAATTATTGCAATGACTAGGACATGTCATGTAAAAAAAAAAATTAAATCAAATGCTGGTGGAAACAAAACAAAATTTCTGAAATAAAAATGAACCAAAAGTTAAAATCGAACACAGATGAGAAGACCAATAATAACTGAATTCATTATAAAAGATACTTGAATATTGCCAATCTTAATATGACGTAAACAGTTAGCCATTGCCTCTAAACAGTGTCTATGTCACCTTGAACCAATACACTGTAAACAGTTAGCCATTGCCTATAAACAGTGTCTATGTCACAGTGACCCAGACACCAGACAGGAATGTTACAGTTACAATGACCACACACACATGTGTTATAATATAGATATAGATTTTGTCACTAAAGACATTTTATTCATTTTCATCAACTAACCAGATCTGATAAAAAGGGTGGATGAAACAACAAAAACAAACAAACAAACATCCCCCAAAAAAACAGCCTACCTGTCGAGGATGTTTTTGTTTTTCTTGCATTTTGTCTGCCACTGTTTCATACAAACTTTTTCAGATCTCTATCTCACACCAGTGTCTAGTGCCTGCTCCCTAAGTTGTCATTTTGATATTTTCAACAGAAAAAAAACATAACCCAAGCCTCATAGTTATGACTATAGTTATGATATTCAATTTTCTAGCATAGAACAACCTGACAAAATATTATTGTGAGGAAGTGGGGTTTTTTTTGTTTTTATTGTTTTTAATGGTTTTACGGCACTTGCAGCACATTAAGGTCATATATCAACGCCAGTTGTGAGGCAGTGGAACATGTCATCAATTTATGAGATGTTACATGAACACACAGGATTGAAATCTCTGATAATAATAATATGTTTCACCCCCTTCAATCACAACTGTTTCAAACATTATCATCATCTTGATCACTGGGTGGGGATCCTGACCTCCCATAGTGGGCAGGGAGGTACATGCTGTCTCTTCTATCCCTCCATGCCCGTTTTCCAATTGTTTCCTGTCGTTGTCTTGGAATGTGATTACTTAGTTTTGTCCTAATCCTTGCCGGAGTTCATTGGCTGGGAGGGAAACAGTCGAATGTATAGTTATAGTTTTGGGAGATGATATTTTTTTTCCTTGTAAATCATCTCTCTGCATAATTATACTTAGTTGGGACCTGTGCTTGTGTCTGGATGAGACTTTTAGGTAATCTCAAACGAAGTACTTTGATGGTGTGCTCTTGGAATCTACATCTGTTCACTATTTGAACCAATTCCCCTTTATCTCACCTTTTCTTTTGTGCTTTAATTGTAATTCTAGAACTTTTTACTATCCCATTTTCTTCCTTTTTACTGGTGCTGATATGACCTTAGTGTGTTGCAAGCGCCGTAAAACCCTTAAAAACAAACAAACAAAACATCATCTTGATCACGACGACGACCACGTATGACGGAGTCTATTCATGTCCAATTCCACCAATGGGCCATTTAGCCCCATCTGTTTTTCTTTCCTATATTTTTTTTTCAGTCTTTCTGAAGTAAGTAACTGGTTTTGTATCGTCCTGGTTTTGTTTGGTTTTTTAAACGATAACTTAATTAGATATCTCAGCACCAATCTACCACTTGATGACAACAATAACGACATCATAACAAATATTTATTTCGTCAACACATTGAAATCAATTCAAATAATCACAAATGCTAATTGTAAGAGGAAGCTCTACGTGCAATGCAATGGTAACAATTGCATAAAATCAAAAAGAGTTCACCAAAAAAAAAAAATCAATTTTTATAATGAGCAAATATTAAAAACAAAAAAATATAATCTCAAATCTGAATATTGCACAAACGTGTCTACGAAATGAATACAAAAGCTTGCAAAATTAGAGGGAAGGGGGCAGGAGGGGGAATGGCATCATAATAATAATAATCCAAGAATTTTTTTAAAATATATGATTAATAATTGGTTGGTTGGGGGAGGGGGGGGGGGAGGGATTTGACCAAGAAAAATTTTAAAACAAATAAAGACAAAATTACAAAAATCACATCCACGCTCTTCAAACTAAATCTTTTTTTTTTCACCATTACGAATTTCTTTAATAATAATAATAATAATAATAATAATAATAATAATAATAATAATAATAATAATAATAATAACTTTACTTTGTGTAAAATAAAATAAAATCACCACTGTCCTGGAACACTTAAGGATTTATGTATATTGTGTGAGCCGTGAAAGCTATAAATAAATACACGTATTATTTAGTATGCAAATTAAATACAGACATAAAAGCAGCTGAAGCATGGACATGGCAAGGAATCCAATGAAATGGTTGATATTGATATACGTTGTATTTGTATCACTTTCAGCACTTTCCAGCATCAGAAGATAAATAAATTCATCGAATATAGCCATACCATTTAGACAAAACTGAAAATCTAGAATTGGATGTAATATAATACTAATAGGGAATGAGATTAGCAGAAGAGTAGCGTCCCTTGATTGGATGTCACCTTACAGAGAGAACGTCAAAATGGTTTTGCGCATGCATCTCTCTCGTCCTCGCTTTCGGTGAAGTGTCTCATGCCGCACAACCAACATGACGTTCTCTCTAATAACTTTTCCGCTCGTGACTTCCAATCAAGGGACGCTACTCTTCCGCTAATCTCATTCCCTAGAGTTAGAAGTGAATGGTTATTCTTGGTTATAAACAGGCATAAATGGTAGAGAAATGCACACCGTTTTATAGTCCGTTCCACAGCCCGTGCGCACGTGTTGATGTGTATATTATCTGCCCAACCTTCTGATAGATTTTAATCATAATTGGCTCCAACTCCAACACTAGAATTGTTAGTGACATTAAACAGATTTTTTTTCATCCGTTACAATAATATTCTTTGCGATTTTTCTTCTTTACGGTATATAAAAACAAAAAAACTAAGGGTCTGGCATGAGTGACCATTTGGATGTTTTACATCAACAATAATATACACACTGAATTCTGTTGTGCTTTTTGGTAATATATCGATTAATAAGTTTAGTTGTATTTATTTAACGTTTAGTTGTAAACTGCCAAACTGGCTACACTGCACATTGTTTTTACATAGTTTGAGTTGAATAGAAGCTTTTTCCGATTATCATCTAACAATCTTGTTGTGTTGTTCCTTGAGGTTTGACTTAAGCTAATTATTATTATTGATAAAGCAATATAAATACAATACATTTGGCGACTACATTACAATTTTAATCATTGAATTCGCCCACAGACATGGCCAGGGGTTAACTTTTCACGAGATTTATATGCACTACTCATTAATATTGCCACCCTGGGTTCAAAATGACACAGCAAATTGTACACTTTGTACACCATGACATAAACAATTGTTACATTTTAATAGTTGAAAGCCAGAGGCATAGCTTGTTGCTGAGATTTTCTACATTCATAAGAACAACATGGATTTAACTAGCCAAATTGTCATAGTGAGGAGTATAGAAATGTAGATTGTTATATTTCACATTATTACAATCTAAGCGCCCTGCAGTGAACTTAATTCAAGAATGGCGAACATGTACCGTACTCGATGGGTGACCTGTGGGTGATTGTGACACGTCTTGTACGAACTTTATGATTTCTTTGTGAAGCACTATGTCACAACAATCCATTATTACACTATTTTAAACAACCCAAAATTATTTGCCAAGCTTCACCACTGAATCACACTTTGTTATAATTTTTTTTTTTGCACGGGAAAGACAATAAACACACTATTACTGTAAACAATTTAAAGTTTGAGCCATATTTTATTTTAAAAACACAGAAAAGATCAACAGAATTTGGCATTGTGAGAGAATTGTTTGGTCTATCACTATCAAATTATAAAATCGTAACGTCACTTAAAATATATAAGCCATCATGCAAAAGATCAGGGCACCATATTTCAAAACTTAGTGGAGTAATTGACGATATTCCTGTGCCAGGGGGAATTGGAACGGACTATAATAATAGCAATCTGCATTTATCCTGTAGTTATTGGTTTTGTCAATTCAACAAGTGTCACAAATCATTGTCGTCTTCCTCCTCCTCCTCCTCCTCCTCCTTCTTCTCCTCCTCCTCCTCCTCCTCCTCCTCCTCCTCCTCCTCCTCCTCCTCCTCCTCCTCCTTCTTCTTCTTCTTCTTCTTCTTCTTCTTCTTCTTCTTCTTCTTCTTCTTCTTCTTCTTCTTCTTCTTCTTCTTCTTCTTCTTCTTCTTCTTCTTCTTCTTCTTCTTCTTCTTCTTCTTCTTCTTCTTCTTCTTCTTCTTCTTCGTCTTCTGCAGCCATCGCCACCACTACTTAGATTCATGATACAACTCGAGATAGTCACAACCTGAAATCTATTGCATTCAACAAAAGAGGTGTGGAAAAAAAAACCCAAAACAAAAAAAGCCACCAATCAACCAAGCCTTTCCAGCAGTAGCCCGGCCTGGCAAAAAGCAATAAATATCCCGTCCAATCATATTGGGATGACGTTAGATATTGGTTTCGGCAACAAAGTAGCTATCTCAAAATAAACCAATCAGCATTGCATTTGTTATTTCACATTATGAGACAACAATGAAAAAAATATTAAATTATTTTCAACATTAAAAAAAAAAAAAAATCACATAAAAGTAAAAATGGGTTTTGTGCAAAATATTTAGAGTTTTTGTTGGGTTTTTTTTGGCTTAATTTTAGGTTTTTGGCTTAATTTTAGGCTATATATTTATTTATTTATTTATTTATTTATTTATTTATTTATTTATTTATTTATTCATCTAATTATTGGCGTTATATTGATGAAAATGATTTAAAATGCTAGTTATCCCCCCCACCCCCCATCAATTCCATCTCCTTCCTTCCCCATCCAATGTTATATAAAGGCATACATAATATACAATAAGATAAGCGGTTACATTTGTGTGACGACGCCGACACATTCCATCCAAGTGAAGTATTGTCAGTTAATGGTCTGACCATGACCAGAGTAATGGAGATGTGGGGGGAGAAATGCAGTGAATGAAAACAAACAAGTCTGTACATATTGCAATTGTTAACAAGGGTGATGAGAATAAGCATTATAATAATATAACAACATTGTCATTGTCTTCACCTTTCCATTCGGACGTGTAGTTTCAACATACAACCTTCATTAACCATGTAACTGCCGTACGGGGTAAAAACTCGTATTCAAAAATTAGGGCTGGAAACTCTTCCTTCGAATACTGATCGATTTAAATGACTGTAGTCCTGGCAAAAACTCTCAAACCTTGGACTTTGTGAAGTCCCAGGTTTGAGAGTTTTTGCCAAGCTGAAGGTCATTTAAATTGATCGATATTCGAGGATAGAGTTTTCTGGCCAAATTTTTAAAGACAATTTTTTTTCCACAGTACAGCAGAGTTGAGTGGTTAACATAAAAAATTGCCAGATTTTTATGATCAATAATTCAATCGATTCACTCTTTTGGGCACAACATGCTTTTGTCTTAACTTATTCATATCGATGGCCCGTTGATCAAACCTCTGAAGTATAGTATCGCAAAGAGGCTACTCCAGAGGTTTGATCAACTGCCCATCGATATGTTCGTCGCCTCTGTTTATTATCAAGTTTTCTAATGTCACTGTTTCAAACAAATAATAACAGTGTATGCTTAAAAATGTCCAGACACAATGACCCGATTAACCCGATAAAGAAACACTATTATCCTATCACATTTATCCTATCACATTCAGAAAAATTAGTGGAACAGGTACTGTACTTAGGTTGATAATAACAGAAAATGAAGTGAGTATAAAAGTGCCAGAAGACAATAGAGAATAAAAATTTCATGGCGATGAGGGCGCGAACCCATGACCTTACTGATACGACAACTCTGCCCGAGGCGGAGTTGTCGTAACAGTAAGGTCATGGGTTCCAGCCCCCATCGCCATGAAATTTTTATTCTCTATTGTCTTCTGGCACTTTTCTACTCACTTCATGTTCTGTCATTATCCTATCCTAATAACTTTGATTGTCTGAAAGTGAAAGTGCACACGTTGACCAAAGCAATGAAAATATTTAGGAGTTATCCCCACTTGTCAGTAGAACTGCATTCTTCTATAACGTATCTTTAACCACGCTAATAAAATGGAAGACATATAAATAGAGTTAGAGAGATAGAGATCAGAGAGATTTACTACGAAATATAAAAATATAAATTTGTTAAAGCAGATACCCCTTTAAAATTAACAGTTGTTTGTGTATGTTATCGAAACCGCCTCGGGACACTTTTGGATCGTCGCAGAGTAAAAACAAGAGAAGATGAAAGATAGATTTTTAAAAAAAATTAATTTGACAACATTGACAAACATCAAAGAAAAAAATAAAAGAAAGGAGACTACGGGTACTTTAAAGAGAAATCCTGTGAGTGAAAGTGAAAAAAAAACCCCATAAACCTGACAAATGTTGTTTTTTTTTTCGTGCCTATGAAAATTAAAAGGTCACGTTGAATTGGAAAGGTTCAGGTATATCATCCATTATTAATCATTACAATGGTTGTAATATTATATATATATATATATATATATATATATATATATATATATATATATATATATATATATATATATATATATATATATATATATATATATATATATATATGTATGTATGTATGTATGTATGTATGTATGTATGTATGTATGTATGTATGTATGTATGTATGTATGTATGTATGTATGTATGTATGTATGTATGTATGTATGTATGTATGTATGTATGTATGTATGTATGTATGTATGTATGTATGTATGTATGTATGTATGTATGTATGTATGTATGTATGTATGTATATATATATATATATATATATATATATATATTGATGGCCCGTGGATCAAACCTCTGAAGTATAGTATCACAAAGAGGCTACTTCAGAGGTTTGATCAACGGGCCATTGATATATATTTATATATATATATATATATATATATATATATATATATATATATATATATATATATATATATATATATATATATATATATATATATATATATATATATATATATATATATATATATATATTATATATATATATATATATATATATATATATATATATATATATATACAAAAACAAATTATGTTCAAGTTAGTTTAATCAAAGAAATTTAACGGCACAAGCAAAATGTATGTTTAGATGATATTAGTGCCTATGGAAAGGAAATTGTTAGTGCACGACAAAACACGACAGACAGTTTGATCGACTTAGACTGAAAGTGTCTGCAATTCTCTTGCATTGCTGGCTCGTTAGCAAAAGTAAGACAAAGGTGAGAGGACGAGTTTACAACTATGACTTCTTATAGTCCTACAGCGATGCTCAAATAGGATACCAACTAAAAATATAAGAGCAAAAGGGAGTCTTTTAGAAAATTCCTAACGCAGACTCAGAAATTTGATGAGCAAATGTGACCCTTCGTCTCAAAACGGTATTATGTCGGGATGGACCAGATGCTAAAAAGTCAATTAACGTCAAACTGGTCAAAAATATGAAACGTTGGTATTTAGCACAGTAAAATATGATATTCCTTCTCCTCTATAAAGCAAACAAACTCAACTTAAGTCTGATATTTCTGGCTACAAATTCAATTTTCAGCATCTTAATCATCCCGACTTAATACCGTTTTGAGACGAAGGGTCACAACAACAAAAAAAGACACAGGCCATCATAGAAAATAACTCCAGCCAGGGCCTGGTTAAAACCAAGTAGTCTCATCTCAAAACAAGGACAGAAACCCGCGTAAAAACAGGCAAAAAGGAAGGGGGATAGAAAATCTTCTTTTCAGGGGTTTCCCTCAACAGCCTGCATATAATATAGACACATGAAGAGGAAGCAATGCAAGTGAACTTAATATTGATATCAATGGGACGTCAACAAATAACAAGCCCATCACCCTCCCATGTCATATCACCATCACCCTCCCATGTCATATCACCATCACCCTCCCATGTCATATCACCATCACCCTCCCATGTCATATCACCATCACCCTCCCATGTCATATCGCCATCACCCTCCCATGTCATATCACCATCACCCTCCCATGTCATATCACCATCACCCTCCCATGTCATATCACCATCACCCTCCCATGTCATATCACCATCACCCTCCCATGTCATATCACCATCACCATCATTAGCACGGATTAACATTCAAATGGGATTTTCCATTATTACCAAAGTGTAAGAAACGGTTTGGTTTATGCAGCATAATTAAATAAATTGAAACTTACAAAATTAGACTTGTTTTGTTATTTATAACAAGTAAAAACAAAACGTCAAATTTCTCCTCCCTCATGCTCATTTGTAGAACTATAGACAAATGTGACCCATCACTCTAAAAAGGTATTGTGTTTGGATGGTTTAGGTGGTGAATATTTAATTCATAGCCAGACATATGAGATGTGCAGACATTACTATTTTTTGTTATCATTTCGCTAAAGACAAAATGTGTAAACTTCAAGTTGCTCAAAATAACGCAGCCAAGGCTCATTGTACGAAATCAACAAAATTACCCGTCGGCAACTCTCCTCCTCCGTGAGTTACATTGGCTTCCTGTGGAGAAAAGAGCTTCCTATAAGATTTGTACTGTTGTCTACAAATCCCTGAGCACCAACAGTCCCTCCTATATTAAAGACCCTCTGAACATATATGTCCCCAATAGAAACTTGAGGTCAAGCAATGACCAATCAATCCTTGTCAAACATAAGACCTCGCGTAAATTAAGTGAACAGTCCTTTCAATTTTCAGCCCCCCCCATTTTGGAACTTTCTCCCATCACATGTGAGATGCTTGGATTCGTTGACAACTTTCAAATCTCGCTTAAAGTTTTATCTTTTATCGTCATAAGTTGCTGTACTATTATCATGTTTAGTTGTAGGTTAATTGAATTCATATCACTTTTCCATCCAGGCATGTCTTAGAGCCTGTGACAACGGGGTGAGGCACTATATAAATGCCATTTACAATAAAAAAAGAAAGAAGATAATTTGTCTTTATCTCTGATCGTTTTGATTTTTAAAATATATTTTTCATCCCCCGATTCAACCGACATAATACATGATTGAGGAAATGGATCACAATTTTTAAAAAAAAATTTTTGTCTGGACGAGAGAATTAACGGTGTTCTGATCATTTCAGGAAGACAAATATTTTCAACTTACAAACGTATGGGAAAAAGAAACAGCAAATTATAAGGAAGTCATTCACTGGTGGTTTCCATAAAGACGAGGAAGACCGAAGAAATGTGGATGTCACGGCAAGATAATACCTATAATACCAGGATGTAATCCATGATCAAAACCCTTAAATTGTCGTCTTTTAATAACAAATATGGTTACTTTATAATATAAACGTGAGAAATTCTAATCTAAAACATTAGGGTTAGTACAAGTTTTGGAACAAAATATTCTCCAATCATTTTCCAACAGTTATTGATCTTGCTACCATGTCTATAATAATGAATCCTAATTCACTACACAGGACTGTCCATATGTTTTCATTCCCAGCATAGGTGAGAGTAAAATTTGTCATGACCATGACCGTACCATGTGATCATCTCTAATATTGCTATAGTCAAAGGTCAGAGGTCTCATGTCATATTCTCAACTCAGCTGCATAATATTTTTAATGCATGTTTTCAGTCCAGTTTAAAAGAGGACACATTTCTATAATAAGAAAGACATTGTTTGTAGCATAAAGAGGTTGTCATTTTTATTATTTTTATCTTTTCATTCCTTTCTTTCTTTTTTTTTCTTTAATTTTGTACAGAGTGGAACCAGAAGAACAAAAAAAAAAAAAAGAATGAAAAGTTTAGAGTAGTTTATTTAGCTTCACTTTTGTTCTTTGAGTCTATTCCCTCCAATTACTCTACAGTTATAACTATTATAGGAATGTGTCACCAAGTCATTGTCTACCATTTCTACACTGAAATACTGTCCTTGTCTTCTAATCAAGACAAATACTCTAATGCTACATTCAAGGAAAGAGAGTTGGTGCATTCATCATCATTCATTGCTCAACATTACCATTCTTTTCTCCATATTTATCTTCATCATCATCATCATCATCATCATTATCATCATAATCATCATCATCATCATCATCATCATCATCATCATCATTATCATCATCATCATCATCGCGATAAATAAAACTGAACCAACATCTGAAACACAAGCACAACAGCAATGAGAACCCATTCCTTTGAAAACACGGGACCCCCTTCCCTTCCCGTCGTCGAGTTCAAGCCACTTCCTCTTTGCCGCTGTTGCTGCTTGTGCTCGGCTTCCACCTCCAACTGAAACTTCTTCAAGCCGTTGACACTCTGTAACAACTCATCCACCGACGACTTGATCTCCTGTTGCGTCTCGGCCATTCGAATGATAGTCTCAAACTCATTGGATAAAGTGAACGATCCGCTACCACCACTACCCCTTCCACTAGCGGGTGGACAGTTTTCTTTACGCAAAATACCAACAGCACTCCCTCCACTGTGACTTGGGGATCCACGACCACTTCCTGAATTTGAGTTACCTCCACCTTTCAAAGGGGTGAAATTACTGGAGTTGTTTAACCTTACTAGAGAGCTGTCCCCGTTGAGCTGGTTAGCATTTGAAGGAGTTTCCGAGTTCTCACCTCCACCTTTGTGACCATTCACAGAATACGGTTTAGATGAACTACAGTCATTATTGAATAGTCTCCTGTGGACCACATTACTTCCCTTTTCTGAATCATTACAAACGCCATCTTGCTTTTTCTTGGATGAGTCTGAAGCATTTTTGGACGTCTTCTTATGCTGTTGTTGTTGTTGTTGTTGTTGAGATGGCTGGAAGAGATGATGATGATGATATTGTTGCATCAATTCTGACGTTAATCCATCGGAGTAACTCGGGGCTCTGTTGGTGTTGCGACATTTGACGCTATCATCGGAGATTTCTGTATATTTCAAGGACAAAAATTAATTAATAAATAGTATATTTGAGGACAAAAGGGACAAAAGACAATCTTTTTTTCAAAAATTGAAATTAAAAGGGCGAGGAATTTTTCAAATTTAATGTCTCATATATATTGTAACATATTTGTTTGATTTTCCATGAGGGTGAACTCGAGAGAGAGTTAAACATTTTGTGCTATAAAAGTTTTCGAATTGACAAATATGAAAGAAAAGTAGGCATTCCTAGTGGTAAAGCCCATTATTACACTTCCAACAAAATTTCTTCTTACATCAACATTTACTTCTATCTTGCATTTTTCTTCATTATCGTTTATTTGTGGTGATTTTTAAAGAAAATCAATTTTGAGCCCAAACAGAGATTGTTTTATTAATGGAGAGAAAGATGAAGTGAGTAAATGTGACGCATATAAAAGGAAACAACACGGTTCTGTTTTATAAATCCTTTTTTGCATATTTATTCATGTCACTAAAAAGAGGTTTTCATGTCACAAGTTTCTGCAACTATTGGATCATTTGCACAACTTGGCCTACAACAGACAGAATCAAGAATCCAGCATATTTCTATGAATGTGCCATGTTCAATGTTCTTATCAATGCTGGGGGCAGAGTGGCTCAGCAGTACGGTCTTTGCTTCGTACCCAAAAGGTACCGAGTTCGATCACCCACTGTTGCGCTGTGTGGCCTTGAGCACGTCATCTTGCCCTATCTCAATTTGCGGCGTTGCACAGCGGCTGACGCCAGGGTTATTCCTGTCTTCCCTTGGAATAGATGCTAAAGATAAATTTTCCCTTTGGGATGAATAAAGGGAATATTTATTTTTTTTAATCTATTCGTCCAGAAGGCCATTTCTATTTCATACAGGACAAAATGCCTGTCAGTCGTCCTTCATGTTCCATCACTCATACCACGTCTGTCACTTTCCAGTAGCAATGTGCTCATTCAAATCTGAGTAGAGTGGAGGAAAGTGTGTAAAGTGCCTTGCCCAAGTACACAATCCTAGAAAAGCCAGAATTGTACCTAGCTATTGGCCTTGACCGAGATTGTAAGAACATTTGTACAAAAAGATTGTCTAACATGTTCTGTGTGAAATGAAAATTAGCTTTTTATGGGCTGCTGAGATAATACTTTAAAAAACCATTCCTTTATGCATTGAGCCTGATAAAACTGAAAATGTGATATATATAAATGGTCGTGTTTATTTATATATTCTTAACAAAAGTTAGTCTTTTGTGCTAGAATATGAGTTAATATAGATGGTTATTATTATATTACATAAAATATGATTATTGTTAGAAATAACAAGGAAAGATTAGTGTATATTTTAAAATTACTGGGGAAAAAATTAAGGTTAATCGATGTTTAATTGATATAATAAAGTTTGTTACTGTAACTTATAGTAAAGAAAAGATTTGGTCTAAAAAGAATGACTTTTCTATATATTCTTGGGATGCTTGTTGCAATGTGAAGCATGAGAAAGCTTTAGCTTATACACAGTCAAGTCTGTCTAATCCAGAACTACACAATTTGGGTGTCTCCCTCCATTTTTTTACAAGCTGGTTGCCTAGGGACAGATTTTATTTTTTCTTTATTTGTACACTTTAGGGACGGATTCCACTTTACTATCCGAATGTCTCTTGTAATTCTGACAAAATGCTGCTGGGAACTGTGGTGTTTGGATCGGACAGACGTGACTGTATTTTGGATATATGTCATATGCCAGGTGGGTTTGGTTGGGGCACTATCAAGCCAAGAAAGTGACTATATCTTAAATATAAATCTCTATTAAGCATTTATATATATATATATATATGGAAGAGAAAGCGGGGAAGACCCATAGAAACCTGGCGAAGGACCATAGAGAAAGAATTAAAGGAAGCATCATAGGTCTGTCCTGGAATACAGCCACCACAAAAGCAGCCGATCGCAAAAAATGGAGATGTCTGGTGGATGCCCTATGTGCCTCAAAGCCCGAAGAGGATTAAGTAAGTAAGTAATATATATATATATATATTCATCGAGGCTTCGCATTTCTTCATATTTAGGTTTCAGGTAGCATATATTGAATATGAGGGAATGTTACAACACTGTTATTTATCCCCCTTTGATCGAGTGGTGTTCTGGGATCCATCCCCTGATGTCCGTGCGGGGTAGAAGACTGGTAGGAATCATTTTTATGCCATATCCCTTATAATTTGTGCAGTCAGAATTAGTAAAATACTAGAGAACCAGTGATTCCATCATCATAGTCATATCAGCTGCTCTTATCCACTCACCTGCTACGTTGGCATCCGACGAATCGCTGTCCAGCTGAGAAGAGTTGTATCCCTTGATTAGCTGTGAGTGTGCGATTCCCCCACCGCCAGCACCCCCTCTCCAGACTCTAGGTATGGTGTGTACCGTCTGTGTACTGATGACGTAATCTTTCTCATACTGAATACAATCTGTCATAGGATCCCATGGTCGACCACTTACAAATAGAAAGAATAACAAATAAAGAAAAGTTTGTTGACTTGCTTCAATGATCTTATTGGAAAGACGAGGTTTGGATGAGGAATCTAGAATAATAGTAATAATAAAAATAAAAATAATAATAATAATAATATATAATAATAATAATAATAATAATAATAATAATAATAATAATAATAATAATAATAATAATAATAATAATAATAATAATAAAGAATCAATATCAGAGGGAATAAATGAAAATAAGGAACCAATGACGTGAGGAATAAATAAGAAGAGTTCAAGGAAATGCGTCTACCGTTTCCAGTTGAGGGTATAGCCATCTTATACTACAACTACTACTACTATATATACTACTACTACCACTACTACTACTACTACCACTACTACTACTACTACTACTACCACCACCACCACTACCACTACTTCTACTACTCCAATACTACCACCACCACCAACACCACCACTACTACTTAAATATTCATTTTCATTCATTTATAACCAATGAATCCCAACAACCCCTTACTCGACATGTTTGTAAATCCATTTGCTTTGAGTGGTATCCAGTGTAAACAGTTTGGGCACCCAGTCTACTTTTGCCTTGTGTCTCTCCTTGGCCTCCGTTCTTTGCTTTTCCTCCAGAAAGTGTTTCTCAGCCGTCGCAGAATGCATATCACTCGTTATCACAGCTTCACTAACTTTCTTCCACAGCCTGAATAAGAACAACAATTTATGCAATTCACAATTTCAAAAGATAATTAACAATATACATATAGATATATTATATACATATATATATATATATATATATATATATATATGAGTGTTGGTGGATACTCGTAGGTACGAAAGTGCTCGATAATGATCGTTAGAGCTAATATAAAATATAAATTGTCACTCACATTATATGGCCAAGACGTTCGTTTCTGTGGCTTTCGTCCACGTCTTCAGTCGGCATAATGTCCGAAGAAAAAAATGTATTCCATTTGAGGTGCTTGTCCTTGCTCACATGGAATACATTTTTTTCTTCGGACATTATGCCGACTGAAGACGTGGACGAAAGCCACAGAAACGAACGTCTTGGCCATATAATGTGAGTGACAATTTATATTTTATATATATATATATATAAACAGTGAAATTTATTGCTCAGCGGCTCAGTTAAGATTGGCTACAATTGGGAGCACGACAGGTTTGGAAACTGAAAAAATAATTTCACGAAGGCTGTGTGAAAATACACTGGGATGTGTTCAGACATGGCAATTCTAAAAAGCGTCGCTTAGCCTTGGCAATATATCCATTGTTAATATAAACGGCCCATGAGCTATGCGTAGCGCGGTGGAACATTCCTACTTACTTTACAGTCATTCGACTATGATTCATGAATACTTTCTTTATTCAATTCTTTCTTTCCTTTTTAAAAATATTTGAATTTGACGAATTGACTGATTTCAGTGAATTGACTGAGAATTTACAGGTCTATTATATAAAAGACCAACCTCTGTGATTCATTGTCAAGCTGTTTATCCAGAGGCACCAAATGTCTGACCAGTCTCCTGGCACGGACATCAGGGGATGGATCCCAGAACACCACTCGTTCCTGGTCAAAGGGGGACAGACAAATAATAGTGTTGTAATATTCCTTCTATAATCAATATATGTTGCCTGAAGCTTAAATTGGAAGAACCTTGAAGCTTCAATGAATAACACAAAATAGAGGTTTGTTAACGTTACAGGTTTCCCTTTTACAAAAACAACTACCGTACATAAACATGTAACAAAACAAATGGATGGTGTTTACTTTATTTTTTAATGAACAAACAAAAATGTAAATCAAATGAATAAAGGCCATTCACTTCCTTTATTTTTTGCATACCTATTAACACTATCCATTTGTTAAATCATTTGTTTTGACAAAGGGAAAACCCGAAACGTCCCCTAGCTTCTGTCTTGTGTTATTATCAAGGACGAGGAGCAGAAAAAGATGAAGGAGAGAAGGAGGAAGAGAAAAAGAAGAGAAGGAAAAGGGAGAGAAGAAGAAGAGAGGAGGAGGAAGAGAAAAAGAAGAGAAGGAAAAGGGAGAGAAGAAGAAGAGGAAGAGAAAAAGAAGAGAAGGAAAAGGGAGAGAGGAAGAAGAGAGGAGGAAGAGAAAAAGAAGAGAAGGAAAAGGGAGAGGAGGAGGAAGAGAAAAGGGAGAGAAGAAGAAGAGAGGAGGAGGAAGAGAAATAGAAGAGAAGGAAAAGGGAGAGAAGAAGAAGAGAGGAGGAAGAGAAAAAGAAGAGAAGGAAAAGGGAGAGAAGAGGAAGAGGAAGAGAAAAAATGAAGGAGGAGGAGGGGGAGGAAAAGAAGGATTATGAGGAGGAAAAGAAGAAGAGAATAATAAGAAAAATGAATAATAAAAGAATGAATCATCATCATCATTGTTGTGTCTCCTATCTTACCCTATTTGTGAGCTCCTTGATGTAAATCTGCTGGTCCCAGTGGCCCTCAAATGTACACAACACCTCACTCCCCATTCGGATTCGACCTGTGATACGATTGGCTGATTCTCCGTTTCCAAAGAAGGGCTATTGTTGTTGTTGTTGTTGTTGTTGTTATTGTTATTGTTGTTGTTGTTGTTGTTGTTTTTATTGTCGTTGTTGTGGTGGTGGTGATTAAAATGGAAAAAAGAGTAGAGATCATTTTATTTTGAATATCATGCATAACCTATCAAACATCTCTCGTCTTACACTTACTTACTTACTTACTTACTTATCTGAACCAGCGACCACCTGAGCTCTAGCCCTTCGGTCTTGTGCCATGACGTAGAAGTTAGACGTCATTTCTCATCTTACACAAACATATTAACATTAGATGAAAAAACAACCCATTTATTTCCAAGTTACATGTGATCTATCGGCTCTAAATGGGACCAAAATGTCGGGACCAAAATGATGCCAAAAAGTCATAGACTTTGCAAAGGTCCAGGATTGAGAGATTTTTGCCAAGATGAGAGTCATTTTAATCAATCGATGTTTCAAGGCAGGTTTTCTGGCCAAAATATCAAATACGTGTTGTGTTGTTTTTTTTCATAGAGCAGTAAAATTAGGTGCCCCAAACGTAAACAAAGGTCGAGAAGCACATGGCAAACCACATGTTCCTGTCTTGACAGCTCACGTTCCAATGTAAATAATAGAAAAAAATAACCTTTAAAATTTGGCTGTTAGGTGGCAAAAGAAACACATATTCATAAATACTCGATCATGCATCAAATAATGTCTAGATATGGATATTTTATGGAACAAAAGGTAAAATTTATCAAAAGTTACAGTCTATCTATTTTTAGACCAGAGCAAATTATTGCGCTGGTGTGAACAAAACGAGAATTATTCGGAGCCTGATTTTCAGAATAATTTAGTCTTATATTATTATTTCTGCAACTGTTAGATTTTATGTAAACATACTTTCAATACTGAAAGTGTATTGCCTACAACTCAAACTACAAAATTGGGAGACCTATATTGTGCGTAAATTATTCCGGTCCCTAACGGAAATCACTAGCAACTTGTTATTGTTTACGTTTGGGGCACCTAATTATACTGCTCTATAGTACAGCAGTATTGTCCGGACTAAAACTTTAAAAAATCAAGTCATAGTTTTTCAAGTTTCATATTTTTGAATTTAAATTCAAATTTTAACATCTAAACCATCCTGACATGATAATAATAACAATAACAATAATAATAATAATAATAATAATAATAATAATAATAATAATAATAATAATAATAATAATAATAATAATAATACACTACAAGTAAAAAGGGAAATGATAAGAGATATAACAAAAACTGTAGGTGTATGAGTGGAAACACCAAAAAGAAAAAAAATGGTCTCCAGTAGCCATCTGTCCTTGTATATTTTCATACCATATAAAAGTCTCACCCACACATGATTCTGGGATAGGAAGTAGAGGGATACTCAAATGCTTATAAGATTTATTTTTTTTTAATCAGTGACTAGATTAAAGCAATAGAGGCGTGACAATTTTCAATACAGAAAAAAATTATTTTTCATGAAATAATACACCTGTCTGAATGTCACCCTCCCAGCAAAAGCTACAGAGAAGGGCCAGGACAAATCAAAATAGCCTCATTCTAAAACAGGGACACACACTACATGAAAGAGTTAAAAAGACGTGCACATGACAGAAGATACAGCATGCGACCTTCTCAGCCCACACAAAAAAAATTACTCTTTCACAGTCATAGGGCCTCATAGAACTCATCTTATTCCTGTTTCTAAAATTATAAACAGAAAATAACTATTGCTTGCTACCATTTAGATTGGTCAAAAAATCTATCATAAACTTGTCTACCATATCTAACAGACTCAGCTACCCGATCACTCCTGGGTCAAAAGGGAGATTAAAATATTTCTCAACTTCATCGCATCTGGGACTGATATTGGTCCAATTACTTGTGCTTTACAAGTGCTTTAACCACTGAGCCACTCTTCGGCCCACAAGGGATGTTGCTGTTGAGAAAATAACGCTTAGACTGCCATCCAAGTCTTACCTTGAGTTTGAAATCCAGATCACATTGATAGCCAGTCTTGGGACAGTTGAGGGTAACCTTACCCCCCATCTCCATTGTCAAGGTTCCTAATAGAATACCTGGATGGGGTTGGGACCAAGAAGACATTTGACAAACAACAAAATTAAACCCTCTCAAACGCCACAATGAAGGAACAAAATTGACGTCACTCAGCTCTTTGTTATTGTTTTTAACCAGGCATTTTTACGAGTAGTTCTCACTAAATTATATTAAACAGTCTGTAAACGTTCAAGATTACACATAATTTTGTGTGTTGGCACACTATATCCAAATTGTGGATGATCATTTTGAATGAAACATACATATCAAAGGCATTTCCAATTTATTTTATGACTGCTTGCAACAATTTGGTCCAGAGATATTAAATGTCTTTGTGCTAAATAGGGATTTAAAGCAAGTGAGGCAATAAAATTAAGTGAATTAGATCATTATTGCAATTTGATTGTCTATTCATGTCAACATAAGATTAGAAAGTTGACTTTTTGCACTCCACTCATACTAACACAAGACATTTAATATTTTTCTGTAATTTATCTCTAGCCTATGAACATTTTCTTTTTTTTTTTTCCTTCTATCTTGTTACATTTTAATCCAGGTATATCTAAGTATTGCTCTGGCACTCATTCTTTTACTGAGTTTTTGGGCACAGGAATCAGAAGAAAAATATACAATCTAACAATATTTAAATCAATACTCATAGCTGAACCATCAGCTCTTGAACGTGCTTTTGGGGATTGGTGGAAAGAGAGCCACCATGCCTAAACAAATGTTGAGGTCCCTACCTTTACAATGGGCATAAGGCATGGTGATGAAATAGTCCTCTCCTCTCTCCAAAAACGTCAACGTGGCCACTCCGTCCAAAATGGCGGATATGGAGTTTCCTGTTGACATTTTAAGTATACAGATTAATAAAGTCCCTGTCAAAACAAAGATTAGGTTTCACATTCACACATTCAATATCAAAAAACCAATCAAAAGTCAACATTTTCATCTATTAGAGCATTTTACCAAAAAAGTAAGAAAGAAAATCAAAAATCATTTGGCCCAGATCGTGTAGAGTTTTTATAGAAATACTTTCTTATGCAATAATATTACAAGTGTCCATATTTTATGTTTATGTACATTAGTATTTCCACGATACACAACCCCTCCACCATCACACAGCCATTTACATGACAAAATCATATGGTTCCGTGTATCAGTGACTCGTAGTTTATTTCCATGAAATTAAAGAAAGTTTCATGACAGTTGACAGCTCTGGTGAGAGGGGAAAAAATTTATGCCCTTCCTCCACGACATCATAAGACACCGTCGCCTAGGCATTCCATGAAGGAATATAGATTATCCATCAAACAGGATGTCTGATGTCAACAGGAATCACTCATATTGTCCAAGTGAGCATATTGGGGGTTAATAATCTTGCTAATGGAAAAAAAAACGAAAGTGCCTGAAGCCGGGCTTGAACCCGGGACCTTCCGGATCACAGTGCAACGCCTTAACCACTCAGCCACTTCACCCCCTGGTGAGAGAATGTCAGTAAATAGCCTTCTCCTAGGGACTCCACTTTGAGCTGCCCAGCGTGGGACTCAAGCCATATCTCCAAAGGCAGGACTACGACTTTGTTCACCTTTCTTCCAAGAGATGAAATGGATGTATTTTTGGAGCAAAGTTCAGATTTGGAATAAACTAAGACACTATAACTGGTTCAAAATTTCAAAAATTGTGCATGTTGATTATATGTCTTGTTCTAGGGGTTTAGAGACTTGCAAAATATCTTGTTCACTTTTTTCTTTTTTTTTTTAATTTTTATTTTGTTAGTAATCTAAAACCAGCTTTGTACTGACTGAACTACCTGACCCCCTCCCCCCCCCCCTCCCCTAGTCAAGTAGGCTATGTCTGTTATAGAATATGAGTATCAAGTGCAATCCTGCCAACAACCCCTGACTGACTGACCATAAAACTTGGACTTGGCCAGGATACATCCACTGAAGTTGAATCCATCTTGTCTGTTTGTGACGTGGAAGGCGAACTACCTGACCCCCCCCCCCCTTGACCCCCTCCCCCGACCCCCTGTTACAGAATATCAGTATTAAGTGCAATCCCACCAACAACCCCTGACTGACTGACCATAGAACTTGGACTTGGCCAGGATACATCCACTGATGTTGAATCCATCTTGTCTGTTTGTGACGTGGAAGGCAGAGATTGGAGGGTGGTGAGAAATCTGAATGGATGATTAATTTATATAAATAAATTAATTAAATTGAGCTTTTATATAGCGTAATATCCACTAAACGTGCTCAAAGCGCTTTACAAAGGATCCCTGACCAACAGCAACACGTAACATAAAGAACGAGACAGGACACCTGTTAGGCGATAAAACAATTATTTTTTTTCCAACAGAGACAACGCTGTTAATGGCCAGGTACTCATTTTATACCTGAGTACAGTGAGAGAATGTGAGTAAAGAGCCATTTCCAAGGACTCAACGATGCACTGAGCGAGGCACGAACCCATGACCTTCCACTCCGAAAGCGAGTGTCATACCACAAGACCACATAGCCGCACAAATTATTACAACTTTAAGGCTCCATATCTTATTCATTTGATCTAAACACAGAACTGAAACATTAACATATGTAGCTAGAATGTTTCATTCATTCTGAATGAGGTAGTCTCACTTCTATCATCCAATGCATGGATTAAACTAATCAAAGATATTTCTTTTAATAATAATAATAATAATAATAGTAATAATGATAATAATAATAATAATAATAATAATAATAACAATAATAATAATAATAATAATAATAATAATAATAATAATAATAATAATAATAATAATAATAATAATAATAATAACAACAATAACAATAATAATAATAATAATAATAATAATAATAATAATAATAATAATAATAATAATAATAATAATAATAATAATAATAATAATAATAATAATAATAATAATAATAATAGTAATAATAATAATGGTAATAATAATAATGATAATCATAATGATAATAATAATAATAATAATGTATTGCATTTGTTGAGCATTCTACCAGATCACCAGGAAGCTCAGAACATTTTACAGGTGATCATGTTAAGTATGACAAGAAGTCGCAGCAGTGTGATTTAGGCTTAATCATTGAAATTCATTGAATTCAAGATGCAGTGACTTCTTTGTTGGCGGAGATAGAAAAACACTGACCTGTTCTGCAACATAAAAGGTTCGACTGTTGGTTTCTGGGTGCGTCCAGTAGCATCTGAAGGATTCTCCAATGATGGGGTTGTACGGCTTCTTCAAACCCTGGGAACACCAGATAACAACAAATCAATGAACTGAATTTGACGAATCATGTGATCTACTACCTCAAAGCTGTGTTATGTCAAGGTCATTTAGACGATAACATTGAAATTTGTCAAACGGACATTTGAGATTTGGGTTCAGTTCTTGTGCTTCATGGGGAGAATCAATGAGAATTAATGTTTTTATCTTAAGATGATGGGTCTTCTTCCTTTTTTGTTTTGTACTGTTTGATTTTTAAATATTCACTGTCATTACTAATACATCATTTCCTAATATAAATAGTCATTGTCATTACCATTCCATTTTTTCCTATCATAAATAATCACTGTCATTACCATTCCATTATTCCCTATTATAAATAGTCACTGTCATTACCATTCCATTTTTTCCTATCATAAATAATCACTGTCATTACCATTCCATTATTCCCTATTATAAATAGTCACTCATTACCATTCCATTATTTCCTATTATAAATAGTTAATGTCATTACCATTCCATTATTCCCTATTATAAATAGTCTCTGTCATTACCATTACATTATTTCCTATTATAAATAGTCCCTGTCATTACCATTCCATTATTTCCTATCATAAATAGTCACTATCATTACCATTCTGTTATTTCCTAACATAAATAGTCATAAATAGTCCCTGTCATTACCATTCCATTATTTCCTATCATAAATAGTCACTATCATTACCATTTTGTTACTTCCTATCATAAATAGTCATAAATAGTCCCTGTCATTACCATTCCGTTATTTCCTATCATAAATAGTCACTATCATTACCATTTTGTTATTTCCTAACATAAATAGTCATAAAGAGTCACTGTCATTACCATTCCGTTATTTCCTATCATAAATAGTCACTATCATTACCATTTTGTTATTTCCTAACATAAATAGTCATAAAGAGTCACTGTCATTACCATTCCATTATTTCCTATCATAAATAGTCACTATCATTACCATTTTGTTATTTCCTAACATAAATAGTCATAAAGAGTCACTGTCATTACCATTCCGTTATTTCCTATCATAAATAGTCACTATCATTACCATTTTGTTATTTCCTAACATAAATAGTCATAAAGAGTCACTGTCATTACCATTCCGTTATTTCCTATCATAAATAGTCACTATCATTACCATTTTGTTATTTCCTAACATAAATAGTCATAAAGAGTCACTGTCATTACCATTCCGTTATTTCCTATCATAAATAGTCACTATCATTACCATTTTGTTATTTCCTAACATAAATAGTCATAAAGAGTCACTGTCATTACCATTCCGTTATTTCCTATCATAAATAGTCACTATCATTACCATTTTGTTATTTCCTAACATAAATAGTCATAAAGAGTCACTGTCATTACCATTCCATTATTTCCTATCATAAATAGTCACTATCATTACCATTTTGTTACTTCCTATCATAAATAGTCATAAATAGTCCCTGTCATTACCATTCCGTTATTTCCTATCATAAATAGTCACTATCATCACCATTTTGTTATTTCCTATCATAAATAGTCATAAAGAGTCACTGTCATTACAACTCCGTATTTCCTGTCATCACCATTCCATTATTTCCTAACCTATCAATAACAACTGGAATGTCACATTGGAATAATTCCTACCTTAGGTTTTTTGTAGAAACCAGACAGATACCATTTGACCACATGTTTCATTCTCTCTAATGCTGTCTCTTGTTGTACAGCCCTGGGAACAAGAACAATCGAATTGTTGATGATGATTAGGATAACAAAATGTCCACACACACACACACATACTCTTTCTCTCTCTCTCTCTCTCTCTCTCTCTCTCTCTCTCTCTCTCTCTCTCTCTCTCTCTCTCTCTCTCTCTCTCTCTCTCTCTCTCTCTCTCCCTCTCTCTCTCCCTCTCTCCCTCCCTCCCTCCCTCCCTCCCCCCCCTCCCTCCCCTCCCTCCCTCCCTCCCTCCCTCCCTCCCTCCCTCTCTCTCTCTCTCTCTCTCTCTCTCTCTCTCTCTCTCTCTCTCTCTCTTTCTTTCTTTCTCTCTTCCTCCCACTCTCTCTCACTATCTCTCTGTCCCTCCCTCTACCTCCCTCCCTCTCTCCCTCTGAACTTCATATTTCTGATCATTCTAACTTGTTGAAAGTCTAGAATTTCATATTTCTGATCATTCTAACTTGTTGAAAGTCTAGAATTTCATATTTCTGATCATTCTAACTTGTCAAAAGTCTAGAATTTCATAGTTCTGATCATTCTGACATCAAAAGTCTAGAATTTCATATTTCTGATCATTCTAACTTGTCAAAAGTCTAGAATTTCATAGTTCTGATCATTCTAACTTAACATTCACTTTTAGACTTTGTGTTAATTCAACCTTAAGACCAATTTGACTAGAATTTCATATTTCTGATCATTCTAACTTGACAAAAGTCTAGAATTTCATATTTCTTTCATAACTTAACATTCACTTTTAGACATTGTGTTAATTCAACCTTAAGACCAATTTGAGGTCGGAGGTCACAATTTAGAACAAAAATGAATCCAACTGACTGAGACAAGAGGTCGGCATGATAGTAGTAGTCTGTCAACTTGTCTAGGAATGACCGGGGCTCCAAGATGAAAGTGGGCAACACGACTTTGGACAGGTCCATGCCTGGACGCACCTGCAGGGGATGGGGAAAAAATGGCAATGGGGATTTGATTGAATGGTTGATTGATTGATTGATGACGGTGATAACGATGATGATGATGACGGTGATGATGATGATGATGATGATGAAAATTGTGGTGGTGATGATGTTGATGATGATGACAATGATGATGAAAATGGTGATGATGATATTGATGATGAAAATGATGATGATGATGATGATGATGATGATGATGATGATGATGATGATGATGATGATGATGATGATGATGATGATGATGATGATGATGATGATGAAAATATTGATGATGGCTATCATGGTGGTGGTGGTGTGGTCGTTGGTGATGGCGGTGATTCTGATAAGATTATTGCTGATCAATAAGATAAATAAAGAATTGTAAAATCTGAATTTGTAAATGAAATAAAAGCATCCTTCTATTTTATTACTATTTATTTATTTCTTCCATCTTCAAGCAGTAAAACTGACACACGAATCTACCAACTGTAATCCATATTTACCTGCTTGACCAAGGTCCATATCAGACTCTTGTTTTCATCATTGACTTCCTCCGTCTGGCAAGCATCTCCTTGCTGAAAAGGAAACAGTGATTATCATTATTTCTGACTCCCCATCCATTGTCCATCCAGGTTTGAGATTGGGTACCTGGTCTGTTAGGTCTGGTGAAAAGCACTTTGCGATAGACTAGCGTCCTATCCAAAGGGTAGCAAGCAATTGCTATTGTCCATTTTACACTATAGAAACTGGTATAAGCCAGTTCCATGTGCCTCATGGCTCTAAAGAACAACTTTTTTACTAAGCACATATTTACTTAATGTGCTTCATAGAGTAAACGAATTTGATGTCATTCAAGCTCTTTGTTATTGGTTTTAAAAGGCCAGTTGGGTGATCAGTTCTCACTTTATCTCTCTAGCAGACTATGAACGTTAAAGTTTAGACATGATTATGAGTGTTGGTAATAACTGATCTGGTAGGCAGAACAGGTAAATATTTTACCTAAGCGCATCCACCATTAAGGGATATCCAAGCCAACAGCAACACTTAACACTTAGAATAAAACATGTCACCCAAGGTGTGATATTAGCATGTCGTAAAAGACGACTAACGGTGTGTGACTCCCTCTTTTTGAGTCACCTGGTTGGGGCTTGCCAAAGGGTTGACACCCTTTTCGTAAAATTCAAGCTGTGGCCTAGTGGTATGACACTCGATTTTGGATCGGAAGGTCCTGAGTTCGAGTCCTGCTCTGAGGGGTGCACAGTTGAGTCCTTGGAAAAAGCTCTTTACTCACATTATCTCAATGTACTCAGGTGTAAAATGAGTATCTGTCCGATTACAATGTTGTCTTTGTCTTTAAAAATTGTAATATAGCCTAATAGGCGTCATGTCTCATCCTACATGTTAAATGTTGCTGTTAGCAAGGGACCCCTTGTAAAGCGCTTTGAGCATGTTTTGTGGATATTGCTCTATATAAAGCTCCCGATTGACAAAATTTCATATTTCTCATGATTTGAACTTGAAATTCACTGTATGGCATCAGGTTTGTCACAACTTAATACTGTTTAGAGGTGGTGTGTCATAAATATAATCACGTTTCGATTGGATAACATGTCATAATAATGGCACAGTCCACAATTGGATTCAATAGTCTGATGTCACGCCGCCCAGCAATGGCGGCCATCTTGGTTCTAAACTAAGAAAATCATTACTTTTTATTCTTCATGCTGGCTAGAGAACTTTTCATATGCCTTATGATCAGAATGTGTAAATGTCAAAACATGGTCAAATTTATGGGGTTTTTTCCCTCTGGATACGCTTTTATGTTTATGCTCGCCGGAGAAATATTTCATACGGGCGTCCGCCATTGTTCCGATAGTTTAGAGCCAGTGTTACTAAGTTACCATGCGTCATTAGGAAGGAAGTGACGTTACGACTATTGAAGAGTATTTACCTGTCCTAGCTCCTCTCCCATTTCTGGCGTGTAAGGCGTCTCCTCCACCCTGGCTATACTGACTGGTTTGTTGTACTCCTCGGCCAGTTCAAAGTCTGACCCACTATCGATGCTGGAGTGGTCTGGATGGAAATTATCATCAAATCAACGTACATGTGATAATTAGTAGAAAGTAAAACGTAATTCACACAAATGTGACCCTTCGTCTCAAAACGGTATTAAGCCGGGGTGATTAAGATGCTGAAAATTGAATTTGTAGCCAGAAATATCAGACTTAAGTTGAGTTTGTTTGCTTTATAGAGGAGAAGGAATATCATATTTTACTGTGCTAAATATCAACGTTTCCTATTTTTGACCAGTTTAAATATAATTTGACTTTTTAGCATCTGGTCCATCCCTATTTAATACCGTTTTGAGATGTTGGGTCACAAATGAATAAAACGGCTTACAAATAACAACAACAACAGCAATAAAATATTAAACCCAGAACATTTCAGATTCAAGAATATTCTTCAGCCAATAACTTGAATACAAATCATGAAATCCAGATAGACAGGAGAGAAAAGTCCACCACCACCACCACCACCACCACCACCACCATCATCATCATCATCAGCAGCACCAGCATCATCACCATCATCATCATCATCATCATCACCTCTAAACACAACCAGATAAACAGGCCCCAACGACAACTCACCATCATCCTCACTATAGTGCTCATCCTCCACCGTTTCCTCCAACTCCTCCACCCCGTCCTCCGTATCGTCTCCCATGGCAGCCATTGGGTGGAGGCTTTCGTCTGTCGGGGTCAGCGAATCAGAGAGGTCAGGGGTCAAGGCTGTGGTCATGTCCTGGGGGCGGGAGGTCGTCCTCTTGATAAGGCTGGTGCATCGGAGGGCCAATTCTAGGCCATCCATCCAGCACTTTCCTGAAAATGGAGGAAATAAAAACCAGTTGCCCATCTAATTCAAGCACGTTCCCTCAAATAAATATATGACTGGCCATTTCTAATGGTCTGTAATAGCGTTGTCTCTGTTGGAAACAAATTGTAATATTGCCTAACAGGCGTCAGTTCTTGTTCTATATTTTATGTGTTGCTGTTGGTCAGGGACCTTTTTGTAAATAAATTGAGCACTTTTAGTGGATCTTGCGCTAGATAAAACAAATCAAATATTCTAAGACAGCTCGCAGCCACTTGTCCTTAAAATCAATCAAATATTATGAGAAAGCTCAAAGCCACCTGTACTTAAAACCAATTAAATATTTGAGAAAGCTCATGGCCACATGTCTTTAAAACCAATCAAATATTCTAAGACAGCTCAAAGCCACTTGTCCTTAAAATCAATCAAATATTATGAGAAAGCTCAAAGCCACCTGTACTTAAAACCAATTAAATATTTGAGAAAGCTCATGGCCACATGTCTTTAAAACCAATCAAATATTCTAAGACAGCTCAAAGCCACTTGTTCTTAAAACCAATCAAATATTCTAAGACAGCTCAAAGCCACTTGTCCTTACAACCAATCCAATATTCTAAGACAGCTCAAAGCCACTTGTCCTTAAAACCAATCAAATATTATGAGAAAGCTCAAAGCCACCTGTCCTTAGAACCAATCAAACACTCTAAGACAGCTCAAAGCCACTTGCCCTTAGAACCAATCAAACATTCTAAGACAACTCAAAGCCGCTTGTCCTTACAACCAATCAAATATCATGAGAAAGTTCAAAGCCACTTGTCCTTAAAACCAATCCAATATTCTAAGACGGCTCCAAAGTCTCGTCCTCCACTCACCTTGGTTTTCTGACGATGCTCTAAAGATTAGGTAAGACACAGGCAATGGTTGGACAAATGCTCCACTCACCTTGGTTTTATGACAGTGCTCTAAAGATTAGGTAAGACACAGGCAATGGTTGGACAAATGCTCCACTCACCTTGGTTTTATGACGGTGCTCTAAAGATTAGGTAAGACACAGGCAATGGTTGGACAAATGATCCACTCACCTTGGTTTTCTGACGGTGCTCTAAAGATTAGGTAAGACACAGGCAATGGTTGGACAAATGATCCACTCACCTTGGTTTTCTGACGGAGCTCTAAAGATTAGGTAAGACACAGGCAATGGTTGGACAAGTGCTCCACTCACCTTGGTTTTATGACGGTGCTCTAAAGATTAGGTAAGACACAGGCAATGGTTGGACAAATGCTCCACTCACCTTGGTTTTCTAATGGTGCTCTAAAGATTAGGTAAGACACAGGCAATGGTTGGACAAATGCTCCACTCACCTTGGTTTTCTGACGGTGCTTTAAAGATTAGGTAAGACACAGGCAATGGTTGGACAAATGCTCCACTCACCTTGGTTTTCTGACGGTGCTTGAAAGATTAGGTAAGACACAGGCAATGGTTGGACAAATGCTCCACTCACCTTGGTTTTCTGACGGTGCTCTAAAGATTAGGTAAGACACAGGCAATGGTTGGACAAATGCTCCACTCACCTTGGTTTTCTGATGGTGCTCTAAAGATTAGGTAAGACACAGGCAATGGTTGGACAAATGCTCCAATCGTCTCTCCTTTAGGACCCTGGGTGACAAATAAAGTCAATGGTGACTAATATAATCATATTTTTAATTACCAATCGGAAAAAGGGACATAGAGGGAGAGAGAGAGAGAGAGAGAGAGAGAGAGAGAGAGAGAGAGAGAGAGAGTGAGTGAGAGAGAGAGGAGGGGTGGAGAGAAGGGGGGGGGGATAGACAGAGAGAAAGGAGAGAGAGTGAAAGGGGAGAGAGAGAAAGAGAGAAAGAGAGAGAGAGAGAGAGATGGGAGGACAAAGAGAGTCAGAAAGAGAGAGAGAGTTGTGTGTGTGTGTGTGTGTGTGTGTGTGTGTGTGTGTGAGAGAGAGAGAGAGAGAGAGAGAGAGAGAGTGAGAGAGTGAGAGAGACTGACTGACTGAGATATATATAAAGAAAGAAAGAGGGAGATAGATAGATATATAGATAGATAGATAGATAGATAGATAGATAGATAGATAGATAGATAGATAGATAGATAGATAGATAGATAGATAGATAGATAGATAGATAGATAGATAGATAGATAGATAGATAGATAGATAGATGGATGGATGGATGGATAGATAGATAGATAGATAGAGAGAGAGAGAGAGAAAGAGAGAGAGAGAAAGAGAGAGAGAGAGAGAGAGAGAGAGAGAGAGAGAGAGAATACCCACCTTAGTAGCCCAAATGGACTGGTCCATAGGGTGAAACAACTTGAAGCAAAATCCCTCCTTTTTGGAAGGTCTTTGTAGGAGTTGGCAGGTGGTGAGGAGAATGGTACCTACCCAATGACCCGTCTGATGTGGACGGAAAACAAAAAATAAGTATCAATTTTTAAAAGAAGATCAGTTGTATAAATATATATATATATATAAACTGAGTTTTTTAGTAGTACAAATTCCAGTAAATGTGCTCAAAACGCTTTTCAATGATCCCAAGCCAACAGCAGTACATAACATGATACGTCAGGTGCTATCACTATACTTCTTTTTTTTTTTTGGAGTGAGACAACGATTTGACCAGCCAGGTACCTGAGCGCGGTGAGAGAATGCGAGTAACGAGCCTTTTCCAAGGACCCAACTTTGCAGTGCTCTCAGAGCTGAACTCTACCCAGGGATTTGACAAGTCTGGAGGCAAGAGTCATACCAAAAGACCAAAAAGCCACATCACAATCAAAATAATATATAAAATAAAAAACCATTCTTTATTACAGGGTCCCCATTCAAATCTTGAAATTAAAAAAAAAAAAAACGAGATCCCTTTCTGCAGATGAATCAAATTTCGCAATCGACACCAAAAAAAAAAAATGGCAATCACAATAAATCAAATTATGGAGAATTGCAACACGGGTCTTTGGATTTCTCCCAAAATAATTATTATCTCCCCTAGAGAGTTAGTATCAAAATAACTTGAGCAATATTTTATACTAGAAAATCAAATTACATCTGATCATTGGTGAGCTTTCCTTATTTTTGCAGTAATAATTGTGATAATAAATCGGGCCAAAGATAATCATGCAGTAAGAATGATCAAATTCCCATTAATTACCATAAATTAAATGTCTTGATCAATGAAAAACTCTGTTTTGATTGTGATATGATAACACCTCCTTTCTTCTTTGTTCCCGGTGGATCAGATAAATAGGGAATGAGATGGCGAGGACGAGAGACGCATGCGCACAACCAACATGACGTTCTCTCTCTAATAACTTTTCCGCCGGTGACGTCACAGACTATGGGTGACGTCAAATCAAGGGACGCTACTCTTCCGCTAATCTCATTCCCTATAGTCATATCTGACCCATTGATGATGTGAAGCCAAGTAAACCATTTCATGGTGTTATCTCATCTCCATTCATGTTTACCATTTATTTGTATTCTCAAATTTTCTGAGAGATGAGAATTGGGTGTTGAGTATCATACGATTTTTACAGAAACCGGTAATTTATTGATCTCAAATAAAGACCTCAGAGACCTTCTTCTTCTTCTCCTCCTCCCTCCCTCCCTCCCTCCAACCCTCCTCCTCCTTTTCTCTCCCCCATTCCCTTCTCCTTCTCCTCCCTCCCTCCATCCCTCCCTCCTCCTCTCTCTTCCTCCTCCTCTCTCTTCCTCCTCCTCTCCCTTCCTCCTCCTCCTCCCCCTTCCTCCTCCTCCTCCTACTCCTACTTCTGCTATTACTTCCTCTTCTCTCACATATTTTGACTATAATTCAGTTTTAGGCATCTGACCCATCCGACATGATAAGAGTTTTTCAATGACTGTCTCTATCCACAAGTATTGAATTTTCGGTTTTTACACTTTATGAAATTAGATTCATTCTTTTCAAAGAAACATTAACTCATTCAACCCTAAAGATTGTTGTTATTTGTCAAAATTGAAAAAAATATATACTCAGTTACTCATTTTAAAAGAAAATTAACACGTACATAGCGTTTTTTTTTTTTTAAATAAATAAATTGTTAAAAAACTATCATTAACATGTAGAAATAAAAAAAACAGTAGCTATAATTAGTCTCAGAATATGTAGATTATATTGTGTAACATGTATATAATAATGACGGGGTAAAACCGAGGTGTACTTATTAGCAGGTCTAATAACCGAAATTGTAATGGATTCATTCTTGTCATGGAAATACTCTCATACTAAGGCAAACTATAATTCATGACAACTAGATAATATGTTAAATGAGATCCGATAAAAGTAATCAGAACCAGATACGGAGATAGTCCTAGTCGGTGTTAGGGTTAAGTGAGTTAACTTGAGCCAAGAGTACCCATCGTTACTTATAATCTGACATTGACCAAAAAGTGACGTCAAAATGCCAGTCTTTGGCCACAAAAGAAAACAAATCGTGAGTTTGTGTAGCAAACTATGAACTATGACTATGAACATTTTTGTTTTCTATTTTTGTAGGAAATACTACTCTTAAGTCAAAGCCCTGTCTCCGGTGAGTAAAAATCTTTTTGAATTTTGAAAATCCATTAATATATAACAAAGTTATGCGGTTTCAAAGATGTCATTTATTTGGATGACTCACAAAGAGAAAAAAAATATGGAAAATATGGGACGCTTTTTCTGCGTTTTATTCTGTTTTGTGCCTGTATCTCGCTTAATACGTGGAATTAGTTATTAAAACTTGGCAATTTTATGGCAAAATTATCAGAAAATATGATGAAGACATCAGAAGAGTTCTAACTTGTAAAGTTTTAGAGCTGTATGGCTAGGGTCAACTATAATTTTGTTTTAAAATATACATATATTTGGAACTTTTCCGCAGTGTAATCTTGTGTCTACAACCCATACAAATGACACGAAAAATGCCTGCTGAATTATTATCAATCAGTCCCGTAAGACCATGGCTTATGTTAGTTCTAGTATTTATTTAAGAGAGAGAGAGAGAGAGAGAGAGAGAGAGAGAGAGAGAGAGAGAGAGAGAGAGAGAGAGAATGTGTTAATCTACTATCCCTATGACATAACAATGTAACAATACCTTAATTTTAAAAAAGCGCGCGAGGATTTGTGTCATCCGTCGTCGCGAACAAGGTTGCCAGATGGCCACGTGTGTGGCCAAATATATAATTTTGTTTCTTTTATTAAACTTTATGCATCTATTTTTGTCTCAGTGACATCCTAGTCTATTCAATTTTCTGTTTGTTAAAATTTAGTTCATTTTAAGTGGGCCAGTCTTAATATTGAAAGCCATATGATTTTCTATTTAGCCACTTTTGAAGTCGAATTTGGTCAGGTTAAAGTCTGGCCATCTGGCAGCCTTGCCTCGCTCGCGTCATTTTCGTGTCGCGCGATGGTGGAGCAAAATGGCTGTCTCCATATTTTCACTCATTGAAATGCAAATTGGGTTGATGTTTTGTGAGAATACGGGAAAAGTACCTATCATAATCGAATGAAATTGGAAATATAAATAGAAGAAATGTGCATATATAACCTTAT
>NC_088367.1:5931502-5944002 GCF_034508935.2 Berghia stephanieae | reverse complement strand
ATCTATATTCCTTCGTGGAATGCCAAGGCGACGGTATCTCACTGTGACAACATGGGTGATTCTTGTTGACATCAGACACCTTGTTTGATGAAGTATCTATATTCCTTCGTGGAATGCCAAGGCGACGGTATCTCACTGTGACAACATGGGTGATTCCTGTTGACATCAGACACCTTGTTTGATGAAGTATCTATATTCCTTCGTGGAATGCCTAGGCGACGGTATCTCACTGTGACAACATGGGTGATTCCTGTTGACTTTTGACTTCGACGCCTTGTTTGATGAAGTATCTATATTCCTTTGTGGAATACCTAGGGGACGGTATCTCACTGTGACAACATGGGTGATTCCTGTTGACACCTTGTTTGATGAAGTATCTATATTCCTTCGTGGAATGCCTAGGCGACGGTATCACACTTGGACAACATGGGTGATTCCTGTTGACTTCAGACGCCTTGTTTGATGAAGTATCTATATTCCTTCGTGGAATGCCTAGGCGACGGTATCCCACTTGGACAACATGGGTGATTCCTGTAGACATCAGACACCTTGTTTGAAGGAGTATTTATATTCCTTCGTGGAATGCCTACGCGACGATATCTCACTGTGACAACATGGATTATTCCTGTTGACATCAGACACCTGGTTTGATGAAGTATCTATATTCCTTCATGGAATACCTAGGCGACGGTATCTTATGATGTCGTGGCGGACATCGTGGCATATTTAAAAAAATATTATCTACTCTTTGCAGATATTTATTTTATATCAAGCATCTTATAATTATAAAACTAATCAAATTAGGTATTATTGCACTGCCCGAAGCCTTTAAATTGAACTTTTGGCAAAAATGATCTCAAATTATACCAAGTATGCGAACAAATCTCAAACTATTTATGTATTTATCTATTTCATTCTTTTTTTTTTACAATTTATTCATTCGTTGTTGTTTTTGTTTTGTTTTTTTTTCATTCGTTCGGTTCTTCGTTCATTCATTAGCCAAACAACAAAATACACACAAACAAACAAATAACAAAAAAAGAAAACAACCAAAACAAAAACAAACTCTCTCTCTCTCTCTGACCCTAAAATACCACACAAAAACAATCACACATCTATCTATCTATATATCTATCTATCTATCTATCTATCTATCTATCTATCTATCTATCTATCTAGAATCATGCTGTCAAAATAAAGATGCTAGACAAGGTGCTATCTAGGTTTGAAATTTGGGTGCTAGGGGTTAAAAAATAAATGTGCTAGATCTAGCACCCGGGATGGAACACATCTCACTCACAACACTACACACGATCGTGGATAGCTCATACGGTAGAGTCGCGCTCTCACCGGCCAGGCGGAGTTGTCGTAACATTAAGGACGCGGGTTCAAACCCCCATCCATCACCGCCGCGAAAAATGTTTATTCTCTACCTATTGTCTTGTCTTCTGGCACTTTCCTACTCACTTCATATCTTGTTACACACGACTACAGTACGCATCACTCTCGTGCGTCGCGATAAAGAAGTAAACTTTACCTGCGCCGCGACCTCCTATCACCTACTATAACCGTAGTTTACTCGGGGTTACTTTTACCCCATGCCTATTTATTATATTTTCATGAGACAAATTATAGACGTAGTATCAAAGCTAATGTTTTTAGATTTCTACATGTTAATGGTAGTTGAATAAAACGATCTATGTACATGCTCATTTTTAATACATTTTTTCCCCGATTTTGAAAAGTAGCAAAATCCCCTAGGATTGAGTGAGTTAATCACCACCAAAGCTGAATCGCGTTCACTATGTAGCCTACATTTAATAGATAGTTCGAAGATAACGTAACTCAGGTCTTTGTTATTGTTTTTTGCCATCCGCGTTTATGAGTAATGCTCACTGAACTGTATTAACCAGACTATAAACGATTATGGATACACAGTTTTGTGTGTTGGTCCGTTATATTTCCGGATGGCAATGTTATGAGCTTCTTAGCCAAGCGCATACTATCTATAGGCGGATATAGATATACACGTAATGTATGTTTATCGCGCCAGTTGACTCGTACGTGCGATTTCCCGCTTATCGCGTTTGCTATGTACGCGGAACTAAGGCCCCGTAAAATGTTTTGAGCACGTTTTGTGGATATTGATCTAAAGTAACGCTCGTCTGCTTTTCATTGAGGAGAGTGGCTTTTGTATCTGAATACTAAATAAAACTTACATGTTCTTATTCTGATTATTTTTACTTTAAATTCCATTTATGTCATCGAGCTCATTCCACACACGCGTGTGTATGTGTGTTTGCATGTGTGAGAGACAGCGAGTGAGATAAACAGAGCGAAAGATTGAGAGAGAGAGAGAGAGAGAGAGAGAGAGAGACAGAGAGACAGAGAGAGAAAGACAGCGACAGAGAGACAGAGAGAGAAAGACAGAGAGAGAGAGACAGAGAGAGAAAGACAGAGACAGAGAGACAGAGAGAGAAAGACAGAGAGAAAGAGAGAGAGACGGAGAGATAGAGATAGAGCAAGAGAGTGATAGAGACACACACAGACACACAGAGAAAGAGAGAGAGACAGACAGAGACAGGGAGAGTGAGATAGATAGATAGATAGAGAGAGAGACACACACAGAGAGAGACAGAGAGAGAGAGACAGACAGGGAGAGAGACAGACAGGGAGAGAGACAGAGAGAGAGAGAGAGAGAGAGAGAGAGAGAGAGAGAGAGAGAGAGAGAGACGCGAGGGTCAAGTGAATTCGGGAGGTATGAAATATCTATTAATGTGTTGTTGTTTTTTTGAAAGCTTTTTTAAAGTTTATTTCTCTGTCACATCTGTACCTTTTATACTAATCTTAACTTAATTATCTTTCTCTTTTTTTATTATTATTATTCGTCTATCGCAATAGCTAGTATAAATTTCCAGAAGTTCATCTCATCTCATCTCATCTCATCTCATCTTATCTTAATATTATCTTATCTTATCTTATCTCAAAACTCCGGTATGAAACGATGGAACGCGTATTTTTTTTTGTTTCCTTGGAATGGTATGTTTTGTGTCCGTGATTCACAACAACAACATAACAATACAGACACTACATAGAAAAGGAGCACTCCTCCTCTTTTCTTCTTTCAAATACATTGACACATCTTTGTTTGCCATGATTCTATCCACCCTTTGAACTCGTGATCCTATAGTGATGTTGAGTTCAATTCAAGGTGTACTAGCTAGTACTAGTGTGAGGTCGAAGAAATCTGGGGTGTTAAGAAACATGTCCCAAGAGTACGAGAAGAATGAAATGAAAGCACATTGTCTATGGATGATTACATTGAACCATCGATTCAATATGATGAACATTCTCTCTCTCTCTCTCTCTCTCTCTCTCTCTCTCTCTCTCTCACACACACACACACACACACACACACACACACAAACATATGCGCATAATAGATAAATAGATGGTGTCATGGTCTCAAGTGAGTAAAGAGCTACTCGACTATGCATAAAGATATATGTAGAATGAGGCCCCAGAATTTACTAGTTACTATAAATGAAAAACAATTAACGATTTGTTTACAATGAAATAAAATAATGATGAAATTTAATTAAAAGAGATAAACAGTGATCGTGGTAGTTACAAATAGAGATATGAATACTTTACGTAACTTATGATAATATATCAGGTTCATAAGTTTACGTTTCCAGGCAGTTGATGGGCTTGGATGATCTATTCCTCTGATAACAGGATTGGACTCGTAAAATTCCACTTCCAGGCAATTGGTAAGAAGTTATTGTGAAGTCCTCTGACAGCGGGCTTGGGTTTGATCCTTGAAGATTATACAGTCAAAGTTAAAAGCTCCGGCGTCTTAATGGTGTAGATATAATATCTACAAAGTCCCAAAAGATAAAAATCTTCCAGTATATATATAGGAATAGAGCGACTGGCCGTCCGGCATAGATTGTGGAGAGAAAGTGAGTGTCGAATGTTAGACCTATCAGCTTTTATAATAAGTGGCTACGTGACAGAATGTCGAACGAAAAGTATTCACTAATTAGAAATTAATTCGAGGGAAGGCTATAAAAGGAAAGACGATCTAATATTAGAAGGTAAAGTTTATCTAAGCCTACCGAAATATAACTGGAGTGAGATGAATTCAGTTCTTAATAAAATAAAATTTAATAAGATAATTGTGAACAATCTTTACTGTGACACCCCCCACCCACGTTTAAAATATACTCTTTAACCATTATGGGAAAGATAGATTTTACAAACGGAAGTAAATTTACTATCATGGTACTCTAGCATTAATCCATTGTTATGATTTGTGCTACAATTAAATTATTTATTAACTAGACATGGAAATGTTTATATTAACGTAGGTATATGAATGGGATTACAAATCATTGTGATAAACAATATGATGGCAATGTGATTACAAATCATTGTGATAAACAATAATGATGGCAATGAAGCATGATTAAAGTCGATGATATGAAGGTAATTTACTAAATGAAATGAATGAAAATGTAAATGAAATATTGACATTTCAATTATTAATCATAAATGAGTGAAAATTCATAACAATAATAGATAAAGAGAAGATTTCCCAAATCATGAATGGGTATGGTATATATATCCAAACAATACTCAATGTTACATTAAGTTGGGTCTTCATGTTTACAAATAAAATTATCGAAATTGTGCGTTCTGATTTGGCATAGTTTGCGAGGTAACTAACAGTATGCATGGGAGGTTAAGTTATACCCTTCTCACGTGTTTATACTAATCGAGAAAGTAGGTCGGTGTGAATATTTTCACAGCCTGGTATGTGAGAGATACTGAAAGTGTAATTTTGCAAAAATAGACTCCACCTTAGTACTCTACTATTATTCATTTTGTTATTTCTTATGTACGTGAGTGGTTTATGGTCCGTTTCGACCACAAACTCTTTTAGCAGTAGATATCTGCTGAATGTCTTTAAAGCAAAGACGATGGCCAGGCCTTCACGCTCTATTACAGAGTATCGTGATTCTCTGTCCAATAATTTTCTGCTTGCATATAAGCAAGGCATTAGAGTTCCCTCATGTTCCTGTAATAGTACACCTGCGATGCCCTTATCAGACGCGTCAGTTCTTACAACAAATTCTTTTGATATGTCGGGTAATTTAAGAATTGGTTCTGAACAGAGTAATGCCTTTAATTGGTTAAAGCTATTCTGACACGATTCTGTCCAAACAATTTTGTTCGGTGACCCATTCTTTGTCAGATTTGTTAGCGGTGTCGCGATGTGCGCGAAGTTGTAAATGTATTTCCTGTAAAAATTTAGGAGCCCAAGTACTTTGCGTACTTCTTTTTTTGTCTTAGGTGGTTGCAACTGTGCGATTTTTGTTTGTTTTTCTGTCTCGGGTGTCTGTGTCCCATGACCAACGGTATGACTGATCCTGCATTTGAAGCTTCGATATTAGTAAACATAGGTTGCGACACTGTGTCTCTATCAAAATATTTTTTAGCATATTTGCATGGAATGTCTTTGTTGTGTTGTTAATTTTAATCTCGTAATTAACATTAGATTTTACTGCTGTTATTTTGAATGGTCCTTTCCATGTAGCTAAAAGTTTACTCGAGTCATCGGGTAAGAGTATTAGTACTTTGTCACCAATCTCAAATTTTCTTGATTTGCTTTTGCGATCAGAGTATTCCTTGTATTTCTCTGCTTTTTTGGTGACGGATTCCTGTGCTAGCTTACACGTGTCCTCTATTCTGTCTTTCAGGTTTCTTACATATTCGTAAGCAAACATAATTTCGTTATTGTCCTCCTCATTCCCTTTACAAATGTCGGCTACTATATTGATCGGGCCGCGAGGTGATCGTCCATACATCAACTCAAATGGGGAGTAGCCTGTAGATTCTTGGGGTATTTCTCTATATGCAAATAGGATTGCTGGTAAGTATCTGTCCCAATCATCTGGTTTTTCTGCTGACACTTTTCTTAACATATTCTTTAGAGTGCCATTAAATCTTTCACAAAGACCATTTGCTTGGGGGTGGTAGGGAGTTGTGAATGAGTGTTGGATTCCCATGAGTTTCATGGTTTCATGCATAATATGTGATGTGAATTGGGGTCCATTGTCCGACAGTATCTCATTTGGTATGCCTATTCTAGTAAAAATTGTCATCAATGCTTCAGCTATGTGATCCGATGTAGTTGATTTCAATGCTATCGCTTCTGGCCACCTGGTTGCGTAATCGACTAGTGTTAGTATGTGTGTATGGTTTCCATCTGATTTTGTTAAAGGGCCTATAATGTCAATTGCAACTTTTTGAAAAACTTTTTCAATAACTGGGGTTGTCTCTAATGGCAATCTCGGTATTCTGCCTTTTGCGACTCTTCTTTGGCATGTGTCACAAGATTTCACATATTCTCGGACGTCTTTAGTAATTCCAGGCCATGTGAAATTCTCGGATATTCTCTTCAATGTGGAAGAGCTCCCAAGATGTCCAGAAGTTATTGAATCGTGCGCTATTCCAAGGATTTTGTTTCTGTAAATACTCGGCGTGACCAGTTGTTTAGCTATTTTGTTTCTTTTCCTATGTAACCTGAACAGAATATCTTTTTCAATGATGTATTCAACTTTTGATTTCGTCCCTTTGTTTGCGATATTGAAATATGATGTTAAAGTCGGGTCCTTTTTCTGTTCTTCAATGAACGTGTTCCTGTCAAATTGTTGTGGTTCAAGAGAAATAGTCATTGGCTTCTCTGTTGTCTTAGTCATCTTTCTTGTTTCTGCTAGACAAGCTGTTTCTTGGGTTAATGACCATTCTTTTACATCTTTTGGGTTGTCTTTAAGACCTTTTATATTGCCAACAATAACATCAGCGACGGGGTTGGGAAGTATACAGCATTCCACTATTCCTGTATAGTATGGGGTTTCTATGTACACGTTAGCTGTTTCAAAGGTTTCGACTGTGCCACTGAATGTGATGCATTGTACCGTTTTTCCAGTTTTGTCTTCGTCATTGATCAAAGATGCTTTTATTCCTACTGTACTGCATCCTGTGTCTCTCAATATTTTGCAATCAGTTCCATTAGCTTTGCCTTCACAAAAAAATAGCGATCCTGATTTGTGAGTTTGTGTTAAAAGTGACATACCTTTCACGCAATACACATTTATATTTTCTCCTGACATTACTCGTGTCTGATTGTTTACACCTGTTTGGAGTGATGCATTTGCAGTTTCTTTTGGATATCCCACGATTTTGTAACATTTGTCTGCTGTGTGGCCTTTCATTCCACAATATTGACATTTAATTATAGGTTTGTTGGTTTTCTTATACTCAGTATTATTGTCAGTGCTATTTCTTGTTTTGTTTTGATAGGATCGGCTATGGTCTCTATTGAACTGTTTGTTCCATGGTTTGTTACTATGATCCTCCTGTTTCACTTGCGTGTTCCGAGTGATTGATCGGCTCGTTCTATTTGAGTACTGAACTTTAGGTGTACCTGGACTCTGAGCAGCAGCAGCGTAGTATGGTTCCTTCAATGTTCTGCTAAGGGGTGTCAATGGATGTGCGCTGTTAAAGTTTTCTGCGTAGATTTTTAATTTGTCCAAGTTTTCTGGCTTTCTCTCTTTAAAGAATGCGACTAAATCTGGGTTGCAAGCTTGATAGATTCGATTCTTCAGCGTGAGATAGTAAAGGCCTGCAAAGTCGTCTTGTTTTACGTTTGCTAACTCAAGCCACCGATTTAAAAATTGAGTAATTCGGTTCACGAATGTATTAAAGTCTTCTCCACTTTCCGGTTTTGCAGTGTGAAACCTTTCCTGGTAACCATCTTCCGTTAATCTAAATCTTTTTAGTAGAGCGTCTTTAATTTTACCATAGTCATCTGCATCTTCAGTTGTTAAGGTATAGAAAACTTTTAGCGGTTCTCCAGATAAGCAGTTAATCAAGGCTGTGGCCCATTTGCTTTCTGGCCAACGATAACCTTTAGCCTGAACTTCGAATCGGTGTAAGAAGGATTCTAAACAGTCTGATCGTTCATCGTATGTTGGCATGCGTGGAAGTTTCACGAAAAATTCATCACTATTATTATGTTTTTTTTCATGACCGGTTTTTGTTTTTTCAATTTCCAGCATCATTTGGGTCCTTTTGGTTTCTTCTTCTGCTAATGCTATTTGTCTTTTTAGTTCCCTTTCTTGGACTCTTTCTTCTCGTTCTTCTCTACGTATTCTTTCTTCGTGTTCTTTTTCTTCTCTACGAATTCTTTCTTCATTTTCTTCTCTACGAATTCTTTCTTCATTTTCTTCTCTACGAATTCTTTCTTCATTTTCTTCTCTACGAATTCTTTCTTCATTTTCTTCTCTACGAATTCTTTCTTCATGTTCTTTTTCTTCTTTTACTTTCTCTTCGCACCATGAAAATATTCTTTCCTGGGGTATTTCTAAGTCCTTTGCGAGACTTAAGTATCTTTTATATGCTTCCATGTTGCAATAAATTCGTTACGATGTTTTATATATATTATATTGACAGGATACTGTTACTGACTGTTTTATTTATTTACACTTACTGGAATGAACTGTTCTATTTTTAGAAATCTCTCTCTCTTATTTCAACTTATTATGTATGTTGAATTTGATGCCTTTTATCGTTATATCTTATAAAGCAATGTGTCAATACAATGCGGAGTTATTATGACTTGTGTCAATAACAATGTGTCAATCGCGTGTACTCTAAACTATGTTACTACGAAAAATGTATCACCAATGTGTGTGACTCGTCGTTAGTTTGTGTACAATTATTCGCAATGACGCTAATATACTAGAGTGTGATAACAATAATAGGATGCCAAAATAATCCCAAGTTATCTATCACTAAATATAACACGACGGCTAGTAGACTCCTTTTATTATTATTTAGTTTTTAAAGACTCACTTTTCAGAACATAATATATAAGTGGTTTTCGGTAACAGTAGTATGCCAAAAATGCATTTAAAACAAATCACTATGCAAAACAAATCACGATGTCTATAGTTACTATGTGATGCCCAACTCATGTAAAAGAGAATAATGAAGGATATATTTACCAACTCAGTTCGTGGCTGGGACCTCTCTCTTGTTCAATGGTTGTTCAACAATTGTAATTAGGCATTGAAGAGTGTTTAACAGTGATGTCTGAAATACAAAACAATAAAATATCGTAAGATTTACAATAGTTACAAAATGTGTTCACAACACTGAGTGATTGGATGATAGGTGAATGAATCGTTATGGAATGTAAACATATTGAAAACAATTCATGAATGAGGCAAACAACAAAATGAAATGAGTGATATAATAACAAAGTGGACAAGGAATGAATGAATGAATGAAAAACTGAGTGAATAGATGAATGAATGAATGGATAATGTATGAATGAAAGAATGAAGGGAGGAATAAATGTATGAATGATTGGATAAATGAGTGAATAAACGAATGAATGGATGAATGAATGAATGAATGAATGAATAAATGAATGAACAATGAATGAATGAATAATTTATAAATGAATAAATGAATGAAGGAATGAATCAATAAAATGCTATTCAATTTGAATGAAAGAATGAATGGATAAATTGCTATTCCATTTAAATGAAGAAATGAAAAAGAAAAAAAAATTAATCCTGTAAATAGGGAGTTCAATTAAAATATGATCAAGTGGGGCAATTAAGAGTTTTACAATTTAAACTTTAAAGTTAGATGAAGTAGATATAAGTAACTAAATAAATTCAATTCTTTATATGTGTCCCCTCCAAAATGTCATGGTCTCAAGTGAGTAAAGAGCTACTCGACTATGCATAAAGATATATGTAGAATGAGGCCCCAGAATTTACTAGTTACTATAAATGAAAAACAATTAACGATTTGTTTACAATGAAATAAAATAATGATGAAATTTAATTAAAAGAGATAAACAGTGATCGTGGTAGTTACAAATAGAGATATGAATACTTTACGTAACTTATGATAATATATCAGGTTCATAAGTTTACGTTTCCAGGCAGTTGATGGGCTTGGATGATCTATTCCTCTGATAACAGGATTGGACTCGTAAAATTCCACTTCCAGGCAATTGGTAAGAAGTTATTGTGAAGTCCTCTGACAGCGGGCTTGGGTTTGATCCTTGAAGATTATACAGTCAAAGTTAAAAGCTCCGGCGTCTTAATGGTGTAGATATAATATCTACAAAGTCCCAAAAGATAAAAATCTTCCAGTATATATATAGGAATAGAGCGACTGGCCGTCCGGCATAGATTGTGGAGAGAAAGTGAGTGTCGAATGTTAGACCTATCAGCTTTTATAATAAGTGGCTACGTGACAGAATGTCGAACGAAAAGTATTCACTAATTAGAAATTAATTCGAGGGAAGGCTATAAAAGGAAAGACGATCTAATATTAGAAGGTAAAGTTTATCTAAGCCTACCGAAATATAACTGGAGTGAGATGAATTCAGTTCTTAATAAAATAAAATTTAATAAGATAATTGTGAACAATCTTTACTGTGACAGATGGGTGGATGGATGATATGTAGATGGATGAATTGACAGACATACAGACATACATTTAGGTAGGTAGAAATGTAGGTAGGTAGGTATGTAGTTAGATAGATAGATATGTGGATGTGTGGATGGATGGATATATATATATATATATATATATATATATATATATATATATATATATAATATGTGTGTGCGTGTGTGTGTGTGTGTGTGTGTATGTGTGTGTGATTGTTTTAGTTTGGTATTTTAGGGTCGGGGAGTTTTTTTCTGCGTATGGACGAACGAACGAAACGAACGAATGAAAAATAAAACACGAAAGAATACATTAATTTTTTAAAGCAAATAAATAAACAAATAAATATAAATAAATAAATAGGTAAATAAATAAATAGATAGATAAATAAATAAATAAATAAATAAATTAATAAATAAATAAACAAACAAATAAATAAATAAACAAACAAACAAACAAACAAACAAAAAATAACTAAGAGCCGACTGACTTTGAATGTTTTCCTGTCCAAAGAGTCCGAGCTGCAGTCGGCGAATTCAGACAGGTGTAGCTTCTTGCTGCCATCTGGGTTGTTGCCGTCCAGGGATCCTGGGGGAGGAAAGACATGACAGACAGTTAGTTGTTGTCAATGACGTCAGACTTTACTGATATTATAAGGATATTAGGGTGCGTTCCCATGGTCATAGCATGCCTATTTACTTTTGTTCCATTGTTTGTTTGTTTGTTTGTTTGTTTGTTTGTTTGTTTGTGTGTTTTTTTGTTGTTGTTGATATTGCTGCTGGTGCTATTGGTATTGTTACTATTGTTGTTGTTGTTATTGTTGTAATTGTAGAAGGTGCTTGTTTTTTAAGCTGTTATATTTACTTTTGTTCCATTGTATGTTTGTTTGTTTGTTTGTGTGTGTGTGTTGTTTTTGTTTTTTGTTTTTTGCTTGCTTGCCTCTTTTTGTTGTTGATATTGCTGCTGTTGCTATTGGTATTGTTACTACTGTTGTTGCTGTTGTTGTAATTATAGAATGTGCTTGGTTGCCTGCCAGCATCCTTACTTGTTGTTGCTATTGCTAGAAATCCTCTTAGAAAATGACTATAATGATATGATCACACCACCACAAAGCTACCCACTAGCCAATCAATCACCATTGCTTGGGGAAATGGGGAAAGGGGGGGGGGGGGGGGCCGGGGAGTTAAGTGAAGTTTAGGGAATGAGATTAGCGGAAGAGTAGCGTCCCTTGATTGGACGTCACCGGCGGAGAAGTTATTTGTAAACAAACCAACTGCAAGCCAAGCGCTCCAAATACAAAATTTATTATTCATATTTCTGTACAAAAATGCATAACGTTGATTATGATATGCATTTTTGTACAGAAATATGAATAATATATTTTTTTTTATTTGGAGTGCTTGGCTTGTAGTTGGTTTGTTTACAAATAACTTCTTCACCGGTGACGTCCAATCAAGGGACGCTACTCTTCCGCTAATCTCATTCCCTATATATTATATAGACCGGAAAGAAGAAAAAACCAGCGCATCGCCGACTGTAATGGGATAATCAATTGAGCTACATAGACCTCCTGATTACCAACAAGCGCAAGGTCCGTGTACAAATCGTTAATGAGTTATCTTCTGCTTTCACTCAAGACGTCGACCATTTAAAGGCCAATAAATACTACCGCACTCAGGAAAAAATACATATTTAAAAATTTGGCCAGAAAACTCGTCCTTCAAATATCGATCGATTTAAACGACTCTCATCTTGGGAAAAGCTCTCAAACCTGGGACTTCGCGAAGTCCCAGGTTTGAGAGCTTTTCCCAAGATGAGAGTCGTTTAAATCGATCGATATTTGAAGGACGAGTTTTCTGGCCAAATTTTTAAATATGTGTTCTTTCCAGAGTACGACAGAATAATGTTAACACTAAAATAATAAAACTCGGTGAAGACTGGGATGACATAGAATA
>NC_088367.1:5924002-5926502 GCF_034508935.2 Berghia stephanieae | reverse complement strand
CCTGGTTCGAGTCCTGCTTTTGGGCAGGACAAAGATGAGTCCTTGGAAACGGCTCTTTACTCATATCAGGGTGAATATGTGACCCTTCGCCTCAAAACGGTATTAAGTCGGGTTGGTAAATATGTTGAAAATTGAATTTATAGCCAAAAATATCAGACTTGTGTTGAGTGTGTATGTTTTATTGACTCCATATTTTAGGGTGCTAATGCCAACGATTTATATTTTTGACCAGTTTTAACATTAATTTCGATTTTTAAGCATCTGGTTCGTTCCGACATAATACCGTTTTGAGACGATGGGTCACATATGAGTAGATGGTCGGTAACGGCACTGTCGTTGTAGAGAAGAATTGTAGGGGCGCCATTATGGCGTCATGTGTCTACATGTTAAGTGTTGCTTTTAGCTTGGGACCCTTTGTAAAATGCTTTAGCGGGAGAAGGCGAAGTGGTCGAGTGGTTAAGGCATTGCACAGTGACCCGGAAGGTCCCGGGTTCGAACCCCGCTTCAAGCGCTTTCGTCTTTTTTTTCCTTGGGCAAGATTCTTCTTCTTCTCTTCTAGGTTCCATGCCTGGTCCAGGCTTCGGATACTGCATGAATTATCTCTCTCCATTCCTCCCTGTCTCTTGCTTTTTCAAACAGCTCTTGGATTGTTAGGTTGGTGAAGCCCTTCAGTTGGTCTATGAGTGTTTTTCTTTGTCTCCCCCGGGCGCGTTTACCAGGTATTTTTCCACAACTTGCCAGGTATTCCTTCTTATCTTTCCTTACTATGTGTCCGAAAAAGGATAGTTGTCGATCCACTATTAAGGGCATTAGTTTCCTTTGTTGGTATGTTTGTTTTAGCACTTCTTCGTTCGTTTTGTGTGCAGTATACGATATTCTCTGCATCCTTCTCAAGCACCACATTTCAAAAGCTTCAATGTTCTTTTGTGTTTCTGCATTTGTAGTCCAGCTTTCGCATCCGTATAACAAGATTGGCCACACGTAGCACTTCAAGACTCGGAATCTAATCCCGAACGACATCTGTTTGTTTTTCAAAATGTTTCCCAGGTCCATGAAGGCCTGTTTGGCTTGAGTTATTCTTGCTCGTATGTCTCGGTTACATCTTCCATCTGTTGTCACTATTGAACCTAGGTACTTAAAACTTTCTACGTTGGTAAGTTGCTCGCCGTGAATCGTTATATTGCAGGTGTTGTTGTTTTCGGGGTTTTTCTGTATTACCATGCATTCCGTTTTGGTGATATTCACTTCCATTCCCTTGGCTTCACTATCTACTACCACTTTGTCAACAATCTTTTGAAGTTGGATTTCTGATGTTGCAATGAGTACCGTATCGTCTGCGTATCTTATATTATTTATGTTGTGACCTCCCACTTTTATTCCCTCCATATTATTTATGCCCTCATGATTGTTTCTTGGTATAGATTAAACAGATCTGGTGAGGCAACACACCCTTGACGGACTCCTTTCTTAATAGGAATGGAATTTCCTGTAGAGTTTCCGATTTTGATAGATGCCTGCTGGGTGTAGTATAATGTTTGCATGAGTCTGAGGTCTTTCTCATCAGCGCCAATGGAGTGCAGTTGTTTTAGTATTTCTTCGTGGCGTACTCTATCAAAAGCTTTTTTGTAGTCGACCACACAGAGGTATAGTGGGGTCTGAACCTGTATAGCTCTTTCACTTAAAACACGGAGGAGGTATATTGCGTTCCTTGTCCCTCTGTCAGGTTGGAATCCATATTGTTCTTCTGCGATTTCGGGGTTAATCTTATTCCTTAGCCTGTTGATAATTATACGCAACAGTATTTTGTTGATGTGGCTTATTAAACTTATAGTTCTAAAATTTTCGCATCTGACTGCACCTGCTTTCTTTGGTATTGCTATGAAAATAGAGTTACAGAGATCTTCTGGAATTTTCCCAGTATTGTATATATTGTTGAATAATATGTGAAGTTCATCAATTGCTAGATCTCCTAGGCTTTTTAATACCTCTACAGATATTTCATCAGGGCCTGTTGCTTTACCATCCCTCATTCGTTCCATGGCATGTTCAATTTCACTTTTGGTGATGTTTGGACCGCTTAATGGTTCTTTGAATTTCAGTGGTGGTTCATTTCTATTTGGATCATTGTACAGTTCGCCTATGTATTCTACCCATCGGCTTTCTATATGTTGTTCTTCAAATAGCAGATCCCCTTGTTTGTTTTGGATACAACTTCCTGCTGCTTTGCTTTTCCTTTTCCCTGATAGTTCTTTTATTCTTTGGTGAGCTTGTTGGGGGTTGGGTTTGTATTCTCTTTCGATTTCGCAGCATTTCCAGTCTAGATAGTTCTCGTGTGCCTCGATGCATTTGGATTTAATGTGGTTGTTCAATGTTTGGTATTCTGCAGACCCTCTGTTGCATTTTCGTCTTTCTTCAAATAGGTTTAGAATTTCATTTGTCATCCATTCCTTTTTGCTGTTTATTTGAGCTATTGGTAAATGTTTTTCTGCAGTTGCTTTGA
>NC_088367.1:5916502-5919002 GCF_034508935.2 Berghia stephanieae | reverse complement strand
TTCATGGCATATCAGATATTATTCTAACCCCCCCCCCCCCCCCCCTCCAATCTCCTCTCCCCCGCAAATAATGACGCGTTATGATAAGTTTTCAAAAGCAATTTGTGACGTCAGATTGTCAAACGATAATTTTATCTAAAATTAGATATGGCAGACACAAAATGTATTATTTAAATCATTTTTTGAAAATAGCTTATTCAGAAATAATGATATCAGAACCATTTTTGGAATCTAAATGTTGTAAAGAATGAAGACTGATTTTTATATTGTTAAAATAGAAAATTGTGCGCATCTGGTCATGGTGGTGGTGGTGTTGGAAGAAGAAGAAGAAGAAGAAGAAGAAGAAGAAGAAGAAGAAGAAGAAGAAGAAGAAGAAGAAGAAGAAGAAGAAGAAGAAGAAGAAGAAGAAGAAGAAGAAGAAGAAGAAGAAGAAGAAGAAGAAGAAGAAGAAGAAGAAGAAGAAGAAGAAGAAGAAGAAGAAGAAGAACAAGAACAAGAAGAACAAGAACAAGACGAACTAGAAGTAAAAGGAGATGAACAGGAGAAAGTAAAAAAGAGAAGTACCGACCTGAATGAGGGGTGACAGTTTTAAGTCTTTCCAAATCCAACAGCTTGTTGTCGGATTTATCGTGAAAGGAGTAAGTCCTTATCAGGTGGAAGTGGCTTGAACTACGACCAAGTCGCATCGGCATCTTTCGGGATGATGACGGAGGAGACGATGACGATGATGATGTTGATGTTGCTGCTGCTGCCGATAAAGCAGCCGTCAGAATCGTCTTAGCCAACAACGGACTAGAACTCGAACCTACACTCGATATGTGCTCTGCATCCATTGTTCAGTGTTGTGTTGAGGGAACATTGCACATTTCCTATGACATGCACAGTTCACAACTGCTGACAATCCTTAATCTTACTTGTATTATTTTTATTATCTCAACTTGTTTAAATTAGTTCAAAGTAGACTCGATTGGTCACATAATTTTTTTCTACACTGTTTGAATACAGGGACTACAACTATGTTAAACTATGATGTTACGTTATATAGAATAAATAGTTTGTTCCACAGACGTACGAATGACGATATCTTCTGAAATATGACGTCACTGACTGAAGACGAAGAGAAGGGAGATAATCGGAATTTAAAAAGTCAATGGCTCATAAACGTTTGTCTACGATTTGGATACAATACAATACACAAGTCTGGAACCAAGAATCAGACAGTGTATATGTCACCCATCGCCTCTAATCGGTATTAGGTGAGGGTGATATATATGTCAATAATTGAATTCATAGCCAATAAAAGAGAGACTTGGGTAAAGTTCTGATTTATTGAAGATCCCCCCTGTCCACTCAGTAGTGATTGGGTAGCTGGGTCTGTTATATCTAGTGGAAAGTATTTTGTGATAGACGGGCGTCCTATCAAAAGGTAGCAAGCGAACGATATTGTCTGTTTCACGCTACAGAAACCGGGAAAACTCCGGCTCCATGGGCCTACCCGGGGGGGGGGGGGGGGATAAAATAAAAAGACAGAACCGGTTTATCTTAAATACGTTGTAGGCCTATCGGCATTTTTTATATTTAACACTTCCGGGCGTGACAGACACAGATTCATTCCCCAAATGAATCAGTTTGACTAAACCACATTGCAAATTATTTGGGATCCATTTGGATAGGCACAATCGCTCAGTAATCCTCCCCGATAAACGCTTTAAGATTACCAATGATTCCATTAAACAAACTCTCTCTCTCTCTCTCTCTCTCTCTCTCTCTCTCTCTCTCTCTCTCTCTCTCTCTCTCTCTCTCTCTCTCTCTCTCTCTCTCTCTCTCTCTCTCTCTCTCTCTCTCCCTCCTTCCTGTGACCGCACATGATGGGGGCGTAGTCCTAGACTACTGGTGAGGGTGATGTTGGATGGCGGGACTTTGGTATGGAGGATTTTCGGGTGAACACTTATCTGGACAAAAACAATTGCGTAACCATTCGAATAACTTTTTTTCAAATTTTCATGTCCATTAGATACATTCATTTTAACAATATATTTTTACAATCTAGACTAGACACATTCACACCAAAAAAAAAATCTACACTTTAAACTAGACATGAAACGTTTTGTGCTCAAAAACTTTCCTCAGCCAAAAGAAAAACAGTTAAAAAGTTTTTTGCAATCCACGTTTATGAGTAATTCTCACTAAACTATATTAACCAGACTATGAAAGTTCATGGTTACATATAGTTTTTGTGTGTTGGTCCGTTATACTTCCTGATGGCAATGTTTTTCGGTTCTTAGCCAAACGCACACTATCTATAAATAGTATGCACTTGGCTAAGAAGCACACAACATTGCCATCCGGAAGTATAACGGACTAACACACAAAACTATGTGTAACCTTGGACATTTATAGTCTGGTTAATATAGTTTAGTGAGAATTGGATTCAATATTCTGATGTCACGTCGCCCAGCAACGGCGACCATCGTGGTTCTAAACAAAGAAAATCGGTACT
>NC_088367.1:5899002-5911502 GCF_034508935.2 Berghia stephanieae | reverse complement strand
TTTTCTAAAGCGTGACGACGCCATAATTGGATTCAATAGTCTGTCACGTCGCCCAGCAACGGCGGCCATCGTGGTTCTAAACATAGAAAATTGGTACTTTTTAACTTCATGCTGGATAGAACTTTTCGTATGTCTTGTGATCGGGATGTGTAAAAGTCAAAACATGATCAGACATATGTTTTTTTTCCCCTCTGGATACGCTGTTATGCTCGTCAGAGAAATATTTCATAAGGGCGTCCGCCATTGTTCTGATAGTTTAGAGCCAGTTACTAAGTTACCATGCGTCATTACGAGGGAAGTGACGTTACGACTGTTGAAACTTAACGTATTGCTTGTTAGATTTAGGGCGGGACAAAACTGTTAAGTATAAACTCATCTGTACCTTGTTCATAAATGTATTAATAATAATAATGATAATTTTATGAATTACGAAATGTACAATCTAATGAAAATAAACAAGGGATTCTGTACTTCCTGTTCCTCCCTTACCGGTCAATAAAAATGGCGTCATTGTTTTTAAATCTTCTTTGAGTTAATATCTAAAATATCCAATCTCACAACCAATCATCTCTTCACCAAAATATTATAACATAACAAAAACAAGAAGCCTATTGCAAGGGAACTATCGTCTGATCTGAGTTTGACCTTGCTACCCAATCTCAATGCTAGAGAGATGAAAGGAAAGCTCTCTACCACGTACTAACCTTGGATCGTTCTTACAGACCTGCCTACTACGACGAACGAAAAAATCGAAGAATTACGAAATTTTGGCTTCAATTCCAGACCTCGTGAGCCCACAATAGGGAATGAGATTAGCGGAAGAGTAGCGTCCCTTGATTGGACGTCACCGGCGGAAAAGTTATTAGAGAGATAGAGAAAGTCATGTTGGTTGTGCGCATGGGTCTCTAGTCCTCGCTTCCGGAGACACTTCACCGAAAGCGAGGACGAGACAAACGCATGCGCAAAACCATGTTGACGTTCTCTCTGTAAGGTGATGTCCAATCAAGGGACGCCACTCTTCCGCTAATCTCATTCCCTATAGGAGGCCAGGAACCCCTCTCAGCTGGTCTTGTTTAAACCTGAGACAGAAAAGGCTCTAAGACCAATCGATTCACGTGTTTTATTTTGAAATCCCGGAGAGAGAGAGAGAGAGAGAGAGAGAGAGAGAGAGAGAGAGAGAGAGAGAGAGAGAGAGAGAGAGAGAGAGAGAGAGAGAGAGAGAGAGAAGAAAAAAAGTCCAATCCAGACACGAGCACATGTTTCCGTTGACTCAAACGGTTAAAGGAATACGCTTCAACAGCCGTAACGTCACTTCCTTCCTAATGACGCAATGTAACTTAGTAACGCTGGCTCTAAACTATCGGAACAATGGCGGACACCCTTGTGAAATATTTCTCCGGCGAGCATAAAAACGTATCCAGAGGAGAAAAAAAACACATAAATTTGATCATGTTTTGACTTTTGCACATTCTGATCACAAGGCATATGAAAAGTTCTCTAGCCAGCGTGAAGAATAAAAAGTAATGATTTTCTTTGTTTAGAACCAAGATGGCCGCCGTTGCCGGGCGGCGTGACATCAGACTACTGAATCCAATTGTACCTACATTTCAAATGAAGACTAAATTACCCCAGGTTGACAAGGGCAGGGTGACCTGGTCAAGGCCATACAGAATGGGGCGGGCTGGGAGTCGAACCAAGACAATGTTTTTTCCAAGGTACGAAGCAAAGACTACAATGGAACGCTGCACCCCCCCCCCCCCCCAATCCCCGCCCGCCCCTTCCCCACCCCCTCTGTCTAGCTCCTAACAAAAGACGTCAGACAACATCCGGAAAAGGCCCAATGGCTTCATTCCAGGGGACCACACGAACACGAAGCTACACGAAGGTATGTAAAATGACCAAATTATCATCAATAGTTAATGAAACAAAATGATCGATTCGAACAACTCCAGCCGAGTGGAACATCTTAATGGAAACCCATTAGGGTGTGGACTTAACGTGAAACCCAACACCTCATCGTCCGTTCACATGTCCGACGGTTTCCCAGAATGCTGCTGTACACGGACAAAATAAACCGGCCTTTATCGATGTGGTGGTCAGAAAACGTTTTCCTTGCAAGATCCATTATGTGACAACAACAACAACAATAACAACAGCATTTGAATTTGCTTGTTGTTTTTAGGGGTTTTACGGCGACAACGACACTTGCGATCATTTCGGCGCCATTAAGTAGAGGAAAAGTTGTAGATCTGAAGTTAAAATAACCAAAGACGAAATCAAAGTTCAAATAAATAGGGAACAGAGAATTCCACGAACTATCCACTGATGTGCCTATTTAGACATTATCCTAATAGGATTCAATAGTCTGATGTCACGTCCGCCCAGCAACAAGCAGTTTGGTCCTAAACAAAGAAAATCGGTACTTTTTATTCTTCATGCTGGCTAGAACCCTTTCAAATGTCGTGTGATCGGAATGCATAAAAGTCAAAACATGATCAGATTCATAATGTTTTTCTCCTCTGGATGCACTTTTATGCCCTTCGGAGAAGTATTTCATAAGGGCGTCCGCCATTGTTCCGATAGGTTAGAACCAGTTACTAAGTTACTATGCTCATTACGAGGGAAGTGACGTCACGACTGTTGAAGACTATTCTCATGGAGGTACAAGCAAACAATCCCGCTATAAAGGATGCATTCAAAACTAATAACTATAATAGGTACATAGAGAAGATGATTTACAAGGGGAAAATATTATCTCTCAAAAACAGATACTTTACATTTGACTGTCTCCCTCCCAACTAAGGATTCCCGCCAGGACCTGAGGGGGGGGGGGTGGACGTACACATTATATGGACCGGAGGGAATAGAAGACATAGAAAGTGACCGCTCTGCCCACATTTTTAAATCGATACTTCAAACGTCCTGGGTAAAAGATATACTGAGAGTCAGCTTCATAAAAAACAATGTGAAATTAAATGTAAGCTTCAATTTAACATACGAAAACAGATAATATGGACTTTTTTTGTCCCCCCTTTCTTTATCAACAAAACAAATAAATTAAACACTACAGACGAATGATATGTGGTAGCGGCGTTGTTAAGATTAAGATGAATAAACAAAACATCAATATTTCTTCGAGCTTCGAGCAGCAACATTTACATTACCCAGGAGTCATCTTCATAACAATATAAATATGTATGACGTAAGTTTTTGTTTGTTTTGTTTTGTTTTTAATGGTTTTACGGCGCTTGCAACACATTAAGGTCAGTGCCAGTAAAAAGGAAGAAAATGGGATAGTAAAAAGTTCTAGAATTACAATTAAAGCACCCAAGAAAAGGTAAGACAATGGGGAATTTAGTTCAAATAGGAATCAGATTAGATTCCAAGAGCACACTATCAGTGTACTTAGTTTGAGATTACCTAAATGTCTCATCCTGACACAAGCACAGGTCCCCACTATGAGGAATATACTCAAATGTTTATAAATCATATATAATATTTAAATAAAACATAATACAGTGAAAACAGAGAGATGATTTACAAGGACAAAAATATCATCTCCCAAAACTAACTATGGATTTGACAATTTCTCTCCCAGCTAGGGTATCCGGCCAGTGCCAGGACAAAACCAAGTAATTTCATCCCAAGACAAAGACCGAAAGCATGTTGGAAAGAAGATAAAGGGGGATAGAAGACACAGTAAGTGCCTCCCTGCCCACTATGGGAGGTCAGGACCCCACCCAGGACGTAAGTTTTCTGGACAAGATAAATAAAGGACCTTATTTACGGATAGATGTGTCGTAAAACCGATCCCTAATCGTCCACGTACCGGTCTTTTGCTTTACCAGGTCGTATAATAAAAAGTGGCCAAACATCCTTTATTTATTTTGGCCGGAAAATGGATATGGATTACCTCCAACATACAAAAAAAAAAAAATGTTAAAAATTGAAATCCCAAAGAGGTCTCGGGTATAACCGTGGCCTTCGTAAAGTTATGGCCTGATCCTGACCAAAAAATGACGTCAAAATGCCAGTCTTTTGCCACAAAAGAAAACAATTCGTGAGTTGTATTCAATAGTTCAACCAATGAAATAACTTGTTTCCATGAGCTCTACTAACGACAACTCACTAGGCAGTGCAAAAACCAAATAATGACGTCAAACTGCCAGTTTTTTTGGATTTCAGTGTCAGGCTATAACATAACGATGGCTACGGTATAAGACTTTGGTAGAATTGCGGTCTACGTCATGGCACAAGACCGAAGGGCAAGAGCTCAGGTGGTCGCTGGTTCGGATAAGTAAGTAAGTAAGTAAGTAGAATTGCGGTCCCATTTCACTATAATAGATAGCGAGACGGTGAGCACACCATGGAAGAGATGAGACCAAGTGACCAAGTGATACGTGATGATTAAATTATGGTCATAGTCATAATAATATGATGATTGAGTTGAAATGATGAAAGATGGGATTTGGCTGAAATAATGAAAGATGGCGGGATTCACATTATAAAAGATTGTTAGATGGCGGTCAAAGGATTTAAGGGTGGTCATATTTTTCCTACACAATGAAAGTTGGACAGGCGAAGGGGAATTCTGTTGTACTATTTTAAAAACGCGTATTTAAAATTTTGACCAAAAAACAAATCGTTCTTCAAATATCGATCTATTAAATTGACCGTTATCTTGTCATGAACTTTTCACAGTTCGACAATTTTTGCCAGAATGAGGGTCGGTCGTTTCAATCGATCGATAGTCGGAGGATGAGTTTACTGGCCAAAATTTTAATTGCGTGTTATTTCAGAGTATCGCAAAGTTTTCGTCACGTGATGCGGGAATGGCGAGGTTTTGGTCACATGATTTGATTATAGATGGATGGTGGATGACGACAGATGACGGAACTGTTGTTAAATGATAAATGGTGGTAGAATTGCGGCTATGTGGTCTAGTGGTATGACACTCGCTTTCGGATCTGAAGGTCCTCGGTTCGAGCCTCGCTCGACGCATAGTTGAGTTCTTGGAAAAGACTCTTTACTCACATTCTCTCACCGTACTCAGGTGTAAAATGAGTACCTGGCCGTTAACAGCGCTGTCTTTGTCCGAAAAATTGTAATATCGCCTAACAGGCGTCATGTCTCGTCCTACATGTTAAATGTTACTGTTGACCAGGGACCCCTTGTAAAGCGCTTTGAGCACGTTAAGTGGATATTGCGCTATATAAAACCTCAATTTTTTTTAATTGCGGTCACGTGGTGTAACATGAGCGGTTAGTGAAGGTATGATGGTCGTTATGGAACGCCTACAATAATATTAGAATCAATTTTGAATATAGAATAACTCTTCTCTGATGGTGTGAAAATTTAATTTCCGCATTTTGGTATGTAATTGAATGTATTCACAAACTAAATCAACCGGTTAGAACTTTTGAAGACTGAACGCCGATTGAACGAAAGGCCATTCACTGCACATCAACACCAAAACACTTGCACAATTCAATCGGGTAAAGGTCATTTTGGAAGTATTTTATTCAAACTCAGAGACGACCAACTCCCGTGAAAACATCAAATATTGAAAAACATTAAATATTGATGATCTCCTTGAATAACCAAAAGAGCACCGAATATCAACACACTAAATCCGACACTAGGGCATTATTAAAACAATTAAAAGGTCATAACCTCTCTCTCTCTCTCTCTCTCTCTCTCTCTCTCTCTCTCTCTCTCTCTCTCTCTCTCTCTCCCTCTCTCTCTCTCTCTCTCTCTCTCTCTCTCTCTCTCTCTCTCTCTCTCTCTCTCATTTGACAACTTAAATAAAACAACTCAATAATAACCAACTTGGGTGAAATGAAATGAAAACCAAAAGAAAACTGAATATACCAACGCGAATTTCAACGAGCAGCGCGAGAACTAATATCCAGCATTGTCACATGGAAACAGAGACACAATCTCAAGAGGTGGCATTGTAATGTAATGTAGTAATAATAAAAACCAGCCCAAGAAACTGTTGCCGGCTGGCTGGTTGGCTTAGACGGCAGCGAGGAGGGCGAGAAAAGATTCGGTGCCGCCGCCCAGCTCACAATTCATTCCTCATCGCAATCGCAATTACCTCCACTCCGCCAGCCGGCCCTGATTTTATCGGCATTATCGGAATCGGAGACGGTATCAAGTATAAAGACCCGATCGATTTTCTACGACTCAGTATAATATTTGGATAAAGGCTGTTCATTCCCACCGCATCCAAATATAAAAATAATGTCGCATTCCACTTTGAAAAGCTAATGAGAGTGAGAACAAACCACAAAACAAACAAAAAAATATATATAGATAGTATGCGCATGGCTAAGAAGCTCACAACATTGCCATTCGGAAGTATAACGGGCCAACACACAGAACTATGTGTAACCATGAACTTTTTATAGTCTGGTTAATACAGTTGAGTGAGAATTACTCATAAACGCGGATGGCAAAAAGCAATAACAAAGACTCGAGTGATGTCAACTTCATTCTATCTATATATAAAAGGAAAGAAGAGCTGCTCACAAAAAAAAAACAAATAAGAAAAGAAAAAAGAAAAAATAAAGAAAAAAAAAAGAAAGAAAGACACAATATGATGGTTTATTTGATTTCAGGAATTATACGGTATTTGAGGTGCTTACGGCGCTTTCTGGTGATTTAAGCGCCAGAAAAAAATAAAGAAAAAAAGAAAATATGATCGTTTGTTTGGTTTCAGGAATAATAATAATAAGATATACTTTATTCATAAAAAAAAAATGGAAATTCGTTTACAGACGTGGCATGCATGAAAATATATAAAACACAAGGTTGAGAATCTATGGCGACAATGCATACATAGATAATATATGCAAATGCACAAAAATGTAAAAATATACAACCAAGAATCAGACAGTATTTGGGATTCTTACGTCGCGTTCTGGTCATTAAGCGCCAGAAAACTAAAACAAACAAAAACAAAAAAGAAACAAAACAAAGACATATTATGATGGTTTGATTTCAGGAATTTGGCTTGCTTACGACGCTGTCTGGTCATTTAGAAAACGGTAGGGGCAGCCTGAAGCCGGTGATCGTAAAATATTAACGAAAGAGTGAAAATGGAGAGGCTTCGTATGGGAACAAAACAGACAATGGACGTTTCGGGTACAAACCCTTCGTCAGCACAACATGACACGAATAAACGTGGAAAACAAATAAAATATAATAAAAAATAACTTGTATCGTCTGAACTCAATGGTGGTTGCAATATGAATTGAGTACAGACGATACAAGTTATTTTTCAGTATATTTTATTTGTTTTCCTCGTTTATTTGTGTACTGTTGTGCTGACGAAGGGTTTGTACCCGAAACGTCCATTGTCTGTTTTGTTCCCATACGAAGCCTCTCCATTTTCACTCTTTCGTTAGTATTTTTCTGGTCATTTAAGCGACAGAAAAGAAAAAAAAAGAGAGAAAAAGACACATGATGGGTTGTTTGATTTCAGGAATTATACGGTATTTGGGGTCCTTACGACGCTTTCTGGTCATTTCAGCGAGAGAAAACAAAAAAGAAAACAAGAAAAAAAAGACATATGATGGTTTGTTTGATTTCAGGAATTATACGGTATTTGGGGTCCTTACGAAGATTTCTGGTCATTTAAGCGACAGAAAATAAAACAAGAAAAAAAGAAAGACATATGATGGTTTGTTTGATTTCAGGAATTGTACGGTATTTGGGGTCCTTACGACGCTTTCTGGTCATTTCAGCGACAAAAAAAAAAATGAAAAGAGAAAAAAGACATATGATGGTTTGTTCTATTGAGCAGTCATGTCCTTGTCCAGGAAATTCCAGCCCATCAGAGGCAAAATGTCCATGACATTATCGGTCAATTCCAATTTTCAAAAATCACAAAATATTAGCCATATTTCAGACTTGATTCCAGCTACACGTTTCACTCGAGAGTCTAACACAATATGGTGTCATGACGGATTTGTACGAATATAGCTCTGCTATGTCAATATCATTCTTTTTTTTTTAATTAATTTTCTAATTAATTGTAGCCAAGTGGGCTGTGAGAAAATGAAGATCAGGTGAGATTTAACACAGATTTGGAATTTCTATAACGAAAAATAATTGACATTTTTATACATTAATCCATTTATTACTTTTTATTTATTTATCTATCTATCTATCTATCTATCTATCTATCTATCTATCTATCTATCTGACTATCTGTCTGTCTGTCTGTCTGTCTGTCTGTCTGTCTGTCTGTCTGTCTGTCTAATCTAATCTAATCTAATCTAATCTAATCTAATCTAATCTAATCTAATCTAATCTATCTATCTATCTATCTATCTATCTATCTAATCTAATCTAATCTAATCTAATCTAATCTAATCTAATCTAATCTAATCTAATCTAATCTATCTATCTATCTATCTATCTATCTATCTATCTATCTATCTATCTATCTATCTATCTATCTATCTCTCTCTCTTTATTTACTTATTAATTTATTTATTCAAGTTTTATTTATTTGTTTATTTATCTATATTTTTATTGGCTATTTATTGGTTATTTATTTATTTATTTATTCTTACTTTCATTAAATTAATCATCTATTTATCTAATCATTTACTGATTTATTCGTTACATTTATTTACTGTTCTATGAAAAGAAAATCAGAATACTGTTTTATGTTTAAAAGTTTAAAATAAAACAGGATAACTATTTAACGATACTGAATCAGCCCCTTTATAAACAAAGGTCGGTGCCCCACAAGGTAGCATCTTAGTTCCTCTTTTATTCCCAGTTGATATAAACAACACGTACTATCAATTTAAATACAGTGGAATATGCATAGAGTCAACACTCTTAAAACCATCCTCTGCTAAAAGTCAACACTCTTGATCGTCTCAAATTTGCTGTTCTTTATCTAAGTGTTTTACGTTGATAAATCGGATAAAGTCAGTCTTGCTTAAAGCCAAGCCAATCATTCTGGTCGGTGGTGTTGACTTTATATGGACTCCACTGTATTGTGAGATAGATCCAATTTGCAGATAATAACAACACATGTGACCGACAACCTCAAATCGGTCTTCTCAAGTCTTTCCTTGTCAGCCATTTTCAGAATTTGGTCTGAAACTTCACACCGACAAACACAAAAATAGAATAGTTCTTACTCAAACAGAAATGCAACAAGCACATTCTATACATAATTGAGCTTTAAAAATTGAGCTTTTATATAGCGCAATATCCACTACATGTGCTCAAACCGCTTTACAATGGGTCTCTGACCAACAGCAAAATTTAACATGGGACATGACGCCTGTTACAGTTTTTTTTCGGACAGAGACAACGCTGTCAACGGCCACGTACTCATTTTACACCCGAGTACATGAGAGAATGTCAGTAAAGAGCTTTCTCCAAGGACTTAACTATGCGCCGAGCGAGGCTCGAACCCAAGACCTTCTGGTCCAAAAGCGAGTGTCATACCACTAGACCACATAGCCGCACATAATAACGTTCAGCAGAATGAGTTCTACAATACAGCGTCGAGTGTTTATAGCTATAATAAATGTATGTTTTAAAATTAAGTGATGTACAAAGAAAAAAGAATGAGATAATTGCCGCATCGTATCGAAGGTGACCAAAGTTTGGTCAGTAAAGGAAGTAAGTAAGTAATAAGCCTCGAAAGTTGAATGACGATTCTTGGGAATTGTGTGATTCAGTCACAGATTTTTTAAAAACCTCTTTGACTATGAGTTGCTCTCTCCATCCAAGTTGTTAATTGTTTCCATTGGTCACGGTCCCGGACCAGAGTTTTGAGGCTGTCAAGATCTTATTGTGACTTTAGTACGAAGGGCACAATGCAGTTTTTCTTAGCTCTTCGGGGAGTTTGGTAAGGTGACGTTTAAGTAAGACGTGATGAATCAGATTTTGAAAAGTTAATTCCAAGTAAAAATAATCAGAAATAAGAAATTTCAGTCTTTCCCACTTTCAAAAGCAAAAAAAAGCCGTATTCATTTTACTCATTAACCATTCAATAACTGGCGTACTCCTGAAAGACACGTATTGATTTATTTAAACATTTGGCCATCTAAATAAAAACAAGTGAGATTTTATATACGTACAGTAAAGGGCAATATCCACTAAATTATGTCATCAAAGCATGGGAACCAAGCCATCAGTAACAGACAACATGCAGATGAGACAACTGTCAGGCGCTACTGTGAGATGTGTTTTTGTTTGGGGGGGGGGGGGGGGGGGGGGGGGGGTTGTGTGCTTTTTTTGTTCTGATTTCGTTGTTTTGTTTTTGTTGGGTTTCTTGGGGGGGGGGGGGGGGGGATTGTGTTTTGTTTTGTTTTTGTTTTAGGTGGAGTTGTTTTATTTTTGTTTTTTTGTTTTGTTTTTTTTTCTTTGGGGTATCATTTTGTTTGGTATTGTCTCTTATTTCTGTTTTGTTTTTGTTTTTGCCGTTTTTTGTTGTTAGTTTTTTTGGGTTTTTTTTTTGTTTTCTTTGTTCGGGGGGGGGGGGGGGGGGGTGGGTGGTGTTGGGTTTATTTAATCTAAAATTTTGACAGAAACAAAGCTGCTACCCGTCAGGTACTCATTTTACACGTAAGTACGGTGACAGAATGTGAGTAAATTAAATGGCCTTTTTCCAAGTAGCTACTCAACTTCGCTACGCCCCGTAGCCAGACTGGAAGCAGGGAACAATCCAGAAGATTGTCTTGTCACATAGCACAAGACCTTAACCCTCTCCTTACCAACCATCGGAAAATCGTCACATTCGTTACGATACAACCAACAATTTCATCTGTCTGACTTCTTGTGCACATCACAAAATTTTAAGAAAATTTGTTGTTATAGCTATATAAACTTGATACTGTTTTGTAGAGCTCATTTTGCTGAACGATATTATGTATAGAATCTTGTACTTGTTGCTATTATTATCTTGTACTTGTTATTATTATCATTATTATTATTATTATTATTATTATTATTATTATTATTATTATTATTATTATTATTATTATTATTATTATTATTATTATTATTATTATTGAACGTATTGATGTTATAACGATTGTTGTATTTTTGTGTGGTGTATCAGTTTATTTTTTTGGTTCCATTTACCTTTTTTTTTTCTTTTTTTTCCACTTTCATGTATGTTGGCATCAAATTGTTGATTTATTGGCGAAAGCCTAAGATTGAATAAACTTTGAAACTTTGTTGCTTTTCTGGTTGAGTAAGATTATTCTATTTTTCTGTTGGGTGGGAGCAAAGATTCGGTGAAAATTCTGAAAATGACTGGTAAGGAGAGAGTTAAAGCCGTATAAACCTCCAATGTATCAGAAATGATAAGGGAGAGCAATCTTCTTCTTCTTCTCTCTCCGTGTGAACATACATCGGAGTCTTAGCCTTAGAAAAGGCCAGTCAATACAGTTTGCCAAATTATTGATTCAAGCCCGGGGATGAAAACGGGCGTGACGTGTTAATCCTAACTCGCTGGTATTTTTCAATTCATGGATGACAAGTGGGAATTAGGGACGCTCGTGGCTCTATGATGATGATTTAACCCCTTGTCGGTGATTACCGATTTTTGGGGGGATTTTGGGGGGGTTTTATTAGGGTTTTTTTAAAAAAACTAAGAAAGCAGTAACAGAGACGAACTTTTGTTGAAAGGAGATTAATCTGTGGCAAAGACTAGATGATCATGATTTTGTTGTTGTTGTTGTTGATTATGATGATGATGACGAAGACGATGACGACGACGATGATGATGATAATGATGAAGATGATGCCGTCGCCATCATCATCATCATCGTCATCATCAGTTTAATTCTGTAACGACAATATGTGTGTGTGTGTGTGTGTGTGTGTGTGTGTGTACGTTGTGTGTGAGTGAGTGCGCGCGCGTGTAACCGTTTGATTGTGTATGTGACGTCGCTGGTTCAACGGTACGATGTATCATCAGAGTAGTCAATATTAGTGTGACATTGAAGGTTAAAAAACTCTGGTCTTTGGATAGGCATTACCCCACGCAACTCAACAGGTATAACTGATCCTGGCTATACTATACTGCCGTATTGTGGAAAAACCCACATTATTTTAACATTTGGCCTGACAACTCGTCCTTCAAATATCGAGCGATTTTAATGACGCTCATCTTATTTTTAAAACTTTAAAACCTGGGACTTCGCGAAGTGCCAGGTTTGATAGTCTTTTGCCAAGATGAGGTCATTTAAATCGATCGATATTTGGAGGATGAGTTTTCTGGCCAAATTTTAAAATGTGGGTTTTTCCAGAGTACGGCTATATATAGGCAGTGACGGATGTTGTAAGAGTGTTGGTACTACACGGACCACTAAGAAGCGACTTGTACTTACTACTACGTGAAATAAATAAATATTATATATATATATATATATATATATATATATATATATATATATATATATATATATATATATATATATATATATGCCCATACATATGGTTCAATAAGTCCC
>NC_088367.1:5884002-5894002 GCF_034508935.2 Berghia stephanieae | reverse complement strand
GTTTTCAGTATCTTAATCATCCCGACTTAATACCGTTTTGAGCCGAGGGGTCACATATACCGAAACCTATGCGCCCTAATGAAAGATGTGATACAGGGTGGAAATGGAGGGCAAAGGAAGACAAGGAAGACGAGGAAGACCTAGACCTAGTTCTATTTTCAAAATATCCTAGAATGGGCTGGCGATGAATGAAACAGAATTGTACGATACCGTCAACAGACGGGAGGAATGGGCAAACATTTGTGACCCTTCGTCTCAAAACGGTATTAAGTCGGGATGATTAAGATGCTGAAAATTGAATTTGTAGCCAGAAATATCAGACTTAATTTGAGTTTGTTTGCTTTATAGAGGAGAAGGAATATCATATTTTACTGTGCTAAATACCAACGTTTCATATTTTTGACCTGTTTGACGTTAATTGACTTTTTAGCATCTGGTCCATCCCGACATAATACCGTTTTGAGACGAAGGGTCACATTTGTTGTCATCGCAGAGTGTGGGCACCCAACGTCAATGGGGACGATGCTGGATAGGAAGTCAGTAAGTTTTGTTACTTCTCTCACATTGAATTTCCTTCTTATTATTTATTCGCTCAATCATTTTCAGAAATTCATTAATCTACGGCAATGCCCAATGTAAATTTCCAGAAGTGGATAAGATAAAGTTCATCTTATTCTTATCGTATCATTCTATAAAATTCTTGAACTTCTACATTTGGAATTTCCAACAAGTTGTCACTGAGACTGACCAATCAACAAAACACCACCAACGTTGGAACGAGTTCGAAGTTTCAAACACAGGAGTTCAAGAATATCATCATCACCAATCATCAATCATTATCATTATCATCAATCATCATCAATCATTATCATCATCATCATCATCATCATCATCATCATCATCATCATCATCATCATCACCAATCATTATCATTATCATCATCATCATCATCATCATCATCATCATCATCATCAATCATCAATCATCAATCATCAATCATTATCATTATCATCATCATCATCATCATCATCATCATCATCATCATCATCATCGTCGTCGTCGTCGTCGTCACCATCATCATTATCGTCACCATCATCATTATCATCATTATTATTATTATTATTATTATTATTATTATTATTATTATTATTATTATTATTATTATTATTATTATTATTATTATTATTATTATTTATTATTATATATTTCCAATGACCTCAACTACCTATATTATTCCTTATCAAAATGTTGGTTGCTTTTTTAAACAATGATTAGTTATCTAAATTAAAAGATTTGACATGAAGAATCAGCCTCGTGGTCAGGGTATCATGACATGGCAAAATCTATTTTTGGAACAACAAAATGCGTGCAGAGGAAAAAAAAAGTTCGTGAACTGTTTACGTTTTTGTTTTTTTTTTTGTTTTTTTTTTGTTTGTTTTTTTGTTTTGTTTTGTTTTGTTTGTTTTTTTGTTTGTTTTTTTTTTGTCTTTGTATTGTTTGTTTTGTTTTGCTTTTGTTTTTTGTTTATGTTGTTTTGTTGCCCAAGTTTTAAAGCTCAAGGGGTTTGTTTGTTAATTCGTTTATCTAATCATTTCATTATCTATTTCCTTTTCTTTTGTGGGAACGTCCTTATTGTTGTGTTTCAATGTGTTCCAGTTTGTTGTTGTTTTGGCTGTTGAGTTGTCGTTGTTTGACTTGTCTAAGAAGCTCACAACATTGCCAACCGAAAGTTTAACGGACCAACACACAAAAATAATCATGAACTTTTATAGATAGAATGCCCTTGGCCAAGGAGTTCACAACATTGCCATCAGGAAGTATAACGGACCAACACACAAACTCTGTGTAACCATGAACTTTTATAGTCTGGTTAATACAGTTTAGTGAGAACAACTCACAAACGCGGATGGCAATGACAATAACAAAGGCCTGAGTGACGTCAATGCATACTATCTATAGATAGAATGCGCTTGGCCAAGGAGTTCACAACATTGCCATCCGGAAGTATAACGGACCAACACACAAACTCTGTGTAACCATGAACGTTTATAGTCTGGTTAATAGATAGAATGCGCTTGGCCAAGGTGTTCACAACATTGCCATCCGGAAGTATAACGGACCAACACACAAACTCTGTGTAACCATGAACGTTTATAGTCTGGTTAATAGATAGAATGCGCTTGGCCAAGGTGTTCACAACATTGCCATCCGGAAGTATAACGGACCAACACACAAAATTATGTGTAACCATGAAATTTTATAGTCTGGTGAATACAGTTTAGTGAGAACAACTCACAAACGCGAATGGCAAAAACAATAACAAAGGCCTGAGTGACGTCATCTTCGTTCTATCTATACAGATTAGTGAGAAGTACTCATAAACGTGGATGGCACAAAACAATAACAAAGACCTGAGTGACGTCATCTTCGTTCTATCTATTGAGTTGTTGTTGGGAGTTGTTTTCATATTGGGTAACCTGTTGGGCGTCCCTGTGATTCATTCACGACCATTGTGTGTTATTTCCGCCTGTAAATTCGTCACGTCACTATGGGTATAGATAGTTCGAAGATGACGTCACTCAGGCCTTTGTTATTGCATTTTGCCATCCGCGTTTGTGAGTGATTTTCAACTAAACTGTATCAACCAGACTATAAAAGTTCAAGGTTACACATAGTTTTGTGTGTTGGTTCCTTATACTTCCGGGTGGCAATGTTATGAGCTTCTTAGACAAGCGCATACTATCTATAAAAACGATATCCCATTCTCCTTGCAAGCTCTTCTAACTACGATATTCATAATGAATCGCTGAATACTTGGCTAAGAAGCGGGCGGCGTGACATCAGACTACGGAATCCAATCATAACGGACCAACACATAAAACTGTATGTAACCTTAAACGTTTATAGTCTGGTTAATACAGATTTGTGAGAATTACTCATAAACGTGAATGGCAAGAAAAAAGAATAACAAAGACTCGAGTGACGTCAACTTCGTCCTATCTATAAACGCTTAAGGTTGCACATAGTTTTGTGTGCTGGTCCGCCTATTTCCAGCTGGCGGATGTTATTATTTATCATAAAAGCATAGCATCAATAGAAACGAAACTTTATATGACATGTAAATAATACTATTCTACTCACCCACGGCTCACATCATCAGACAACACCATACTGTTAATCCATTCAGAATATCTTGCTATGTTGACACAGGCTTGTATGGGTTGGTCATACATAATTAATCCATTGAGAATAATAACAATGTTGTCATGACAGTAAAATATTCACGTCATCGGAACGGGTTTATTTCCGTAGAAAGACCAGCTCAAATCTCAGCAATAAACGCTTGTTATAATTTGTGTGTAGGACGGGGGAGGGGAGGGAAGTGGTATAATTTCGTTTTTGAATGGCTAGTGTGAATGGCAAATGAATAAATGTCTGTTATGAGAAACAAATAGTTTGGTCACATAATTAAACATCTGGTTAAAATGTACCAAATATAAGTCAGTTGTGATGCCAATTGGTCTGTCTTTATTCTGTGTCGAACCGTTGACCTCCGAGATATTATGGTTATCACTAATAGATTACACAAAACGTTCATATCAATAAAGCAGGTGGTCACACACACACACACACACACACACACACACACACATACACACACACAAAAAACGCGACGCTGTTTATGTCTTTCTATTGTAAAATGTTATAAAAATATATTTTCCAAATTTTCACTACCATTAGAACTATTTATGTTAATAGAATTGCAAAATATCAAAATAATTGGATGAGCGGTTACTGGATAATATAAAATCTTTTAACACCGCATAAAAAATGTCGATATCGGCGAAAAGATGACGCAAATTATTGTGGCATTTGCTCGTTGTAATTATTATTTGAAAAAGACACGTGTTGCTATGCCTGGGAAATTCTATGCACATCCAGCTACATATCTGTCAAAACCATAATGAACCATTTTATACTGAACGATTTCTTACAAGAGCAGAATTACGATAAAAATAATGTTCATTAATATTTCATTGTACTATGAACTTTGTACATTTATGATTCATTCGATCTTGACCAGTTTTCAATTGGATTCAGTAGTCTGACGTCACGCCGCCCGGCAACGGCGGCCATCTTGGTTCTAAACAAAGAAAATCATTACTTTTTTATTCTTAAAGCTGGTTAGAACTTTTCATATGTCTTGTGATCAGAATGTGTAAAAGTCAAAACATGATCAAATTTATGTTTTTTTCCCTCTGGATACGCTTTTATGCTCGCCGGAGAAATATTTCATACGGGCGTCCGCCATTGTTCCGATAGTTTAGAGCCAGTGTTGCTAAGTTACCATGCGTCATTATGAAGGAAGTGACGTTACGACTATTGAATCCTATTGCCAGTATTCTATGATTGTATTTTTCGATTGATACATTTTTCCTGACATTCAAAGTTGTGTAAAACTGTCTGTAAATGATTCAATACAAGCTATATGAGATTCTGTAATTATAAACTATTGTATAAGGCATTTAAAGGATAATTCCTATGAAGCCTTTAATAAGAGAAGATAAGATAAGATATGGTGACATCGTTAATGTTTGCTAAAAATGGCACCAAAAGTTAAGATCAACTCTCTGATATTGTATTTCTGAACATGGCTTCGAGAAATCACTGCATCATTTTGGTTTCTCAATTCAGATTCCTAAAATGTGGATAGTCCACGTATAATGATTTGTTTTATTTGTGTTTTGAACTTGAATTAAATCCAAGGAAGAGTCTCAGAGATACAAGCCGACAAAGAGCGGCGCGTTCTTTTTGTGACCAACTGATATATCCCGAGAATATATGCCCTAACGCCTCGAAAAAGTAAAATGTCGGAATGATCCAGATGTCAAAAATTGGATCTTAAAGTTAAATTGCGCAGAAATTTTTACATTTTTGAATCTTTATGAAATTGTAATCATCCATCATATAGATAGTATGCGCTTGGCTAAGAAATTCACAACATTGCCATCCGGGAGTATTATTGGCCAACACACAAAACTGTGTGTAACCATGATCGTTTATGGTCTGGTTAATAGTTTATTGAGAATTACTCATAAACGCGGATGGCAAAAAACAATTATAACAAAGACCCGAGTGACGTCAACTTCGAACTATCTATATAGAAAAGTAAGTGGAGCAGTCTATGTTAACAACAAGGAATGAATAATACTGGAAATAGCAAGAAATAATACAAGACTACAGACAACAACAAATCAACACTGGCCGCATGAGGACCGGGCCTGACTGACAAAGTACTTTGTGCAGCCCCAAAGAGGGATTCAAACCACAACCCTACAGGCCCGAAGGCGAGTGTCATATCAGAAAACAGCAAAGCCGCATGAGTAGAGAGGTATAACGATCGTGTTGCCTACAGTTAATAACAAAGGTGACAAAAAGAGATGAGGATGCTACGCAGGGGAGTAATCTTTTTGCTATTAATATTCAATTTACACAGACATTTATTTGTTTAACTCTCTCTCTCTCTCTCTCTCTCTCTCTCTCTCTCTCTCTCTCTCTCTCTCTCTCTCTCTCTCTCTCTCTATCTATCTATCTATCTATCTATCTATCTATCTATCTATCTATCTATCTATCTATCTATCTATCTACCTATCTATCTATCTAACTATCTATCTATCTGTCTATCTCTATCGCGGATGGATAAAAACTAAGAGAGCAGAGAAGAATAGCACGGACCCGAATGGTCCACAGGGGAAGTCAGTGGTTCCCACTAATATCATCTGCGGCTATGTGGTCTAGTTAGTGGTATGACACTCGCCTCCTGATCGGAGGTCCCGGGTTTGAGCCCAGCTCTGAGCGGCGCACAACAGAGTCCTTGGAATAGGCTCTTAACATTCTCTCACCGTAGTCAGGTGTAAAAAGAGTACCTGGTCGTTAACAGCGTTGTCTTTGTCGGGGGGAAAATGTAACATCGCCTAACAGTCGTCATATCCCCTCCTACATGATAAGTGTTACTATTAAGTAAGGAAGCCTTGCAAAGCACTTTGAGCACGTTTAGTGGATAATGCGCTATATAAATGCTCATTTTTTAATATCAAAACAAAAACGAATACAAAACTGAATTTTATATATAGATGGTCTTAAATAAGTTACACTGCATCAAATATAATATTGATAAAGTTCAAAGTTGTTTTTATATGACAGTAAAACTACACATATTAATTGTAGATCCCAACACAGATTTCTACACCACAACAAAGACAAGATATATCTATATTACATCCAAAAAGCACTCGTTTAAACCGAATTCATTTTATCTCCAATATCACGAAAAACAATATGGATGGTCGGCGGATCAAACCTCTGACTCTGAGTCCCGATGTTCACGATAGGCGGATCAAACCTCTGATGTCTTCATACGAGCTTTGTGTTGTCATCAGAGTTCTGATCCGCCCAAAATTAAATAAAATACGGTGTGCAAAGTTTGTATGTATACATCAGAGTTTTCATCCGCCGATTGTGAAAATCGGGACTTTACAGGTTTGATCCGCCGATCGTGAAAATCGGGACTTCACAGGTTTGATCCGCCGACAAATTGTTATTTCAACTTTTGATTGTGTTGGTCATTTTGAGTATATTTTGCAGTGTGACCAATGACTCGAACACGTTGATCCGCCGACCATCGATATAGAATGGGCATGATCTATAGATAGTATGCGCTTGGCTTAGAAGCTCATAAAATTACCATCCGGAAGTATAACGAACCAACACACAAAACTGTGTGTATCCATGAACATTTATTGTCAGGTTAATACAGTTTAGTAAGCATTACTCATAAACGCGGATGGCAAAGAACAATAACAAAGACCTGAGTGACGTAATCTTCGAACTATCTATAGATATACTGGTCGGTTATACTTCCGGATGGCAATGTTGTGAACTCCTTGGCCAAGCGCATTCTATCTATATTAACTTTCCATGTGATCGAGGCCATTGGTCACATTGCAAAATGTGCTCAAAGTGACCCACTTAGTGAAAAGTGTTCACAGCTTTTTAAATATCTAACATCACGATTGGTCATTTGATTCAGCTTGACACATGGATATGTTTATAACATTTGTAAACAAAGCAGCGTGTTTTACATTTGTTAAGAAATATCCAATCGTTGGACAGCAACAAATCATGTGATTGATGACCTGGTTGAACGAAAACATGAATATAGATCGCTCCCATTGAAAATCCGAAATGACAAGTTATAACACTAAGAAGACCATAATAATAATATTCTATATATATCCACTCACTGACAACAGTTGCCTGGAAATGAATTGATACTAACTAAATACCTATGGTGAGTCGGTCGTCAACTACACACTAAGTGGCCGACATACTAGTACACAGGTGGGACACACAACAATAAAAAAAAAAAAAAAAAAACAACCCAATACCCAAATGACGGGAAGCCATAAATAACGGTTGAGTGAATGGCAATTGGTTAAAAGAAAAAAAAAGACAAAAAGGAAAAAAGAAAGGTATTGAGTTATTGAATCAAAGTGAATACTGGTCTATGTGATAATATAATTATAATTATAGCTGTCGCAGTTATTGTTTTGTCGATATTGGTGGTGGGCCATTCATAGCCTTTGTCAACTCATAGCTTAACATTGGCACAATGCTGTCGTACTCTGGAAAAACCCATAATTAAAAGTTTGGCCAGAAAACTCGTCCTTCAAATATCGATCGATTTAAATGACCCTCATCTTGGCAAAAAAAAAACTCTCAAACCTGGGACTTCGCGAAGTCTCGTTATTCTCTTTGTTCATCCTATAGATAGTTCGAAGATGACGTCACTCAGGTCTTTGTTATTGTTTTTTGCCATCCGCGTTTATGAGTAATGCTCACTAAACTGTTTTTTAACCCGACTATAAACGTTCATGGATACACATAGTTTTGCGTGTTGGTCCGTTAGACTTCCGGATGGCAATGTTATGAGCTTCTTAGCCAAGCGCATACTATCTATAGGGGAAATTTGTCCAATGGGTCTATTCCAAGGGAAAACTGCAATAACCCAGGCGTTAGCCGCAGTGCAGCGCCGCAAATTGAAGGCCACACAGCGCAGCAGCGGGTATTCGAACTCGGTACCTTTCGGGTACGAGGCAAAGACCGTAGCGCTGAGCCACGCTGTCCCCTGGTACGGTACCCGTCAATGAGGGAGTCGTGTGTGACGATGTGTGTGTATGGTGAGGATTCGTTATGCTTACTAACTGCATGCATAATATTATTTATGCGACCTACCGATTGTCTCCAGGCCAGTTGTTATTTGAGAGTATTTACAAGTCAAATAAATAGACTAAAGAAGGTTGGTATGTCACGCTTGGTTATAATCAGATGCTGAAAAGAACACCTGTTGCAACTCAATAGCCCAGTTGTGATACAACTCCATAATACAGTAAAATCTTTTCATCGAAACGATATGAATTCATGCATGTTATGAGAGAGAATAAAATAATAATCGGTGTAAGAATGGATGGATGGATGGATGAGGGGGGGGGGGGGGTCGAAGTAATGGAGTGGTTAATGCATTGCACTGTGTGACCCGAAAGGTCCCGGGTTCGAGCGTAGCTATCATTAACGTATAGATAGTTCGAAGATGACGTCACTCAGGCCTTTGTTATTGTTTTTGCCATCCGCGTTTGTGAGTTGTTCTCACTAAACTGTATTAATCAGACTATAAAAGTTCATGGTTACACAGAGTTTGTGTGTTGGTCCGTTATACTTCCGGATGGCAATGTTGTGAACTCCTTGGCCAAGCGCATTCTATCTATAGATAGTATGCGCTTGGCTAAGAAGCTCACAACATTGCCATCCGGGAGTATAACGGACCAACACACAAACTGTGCGTAACCATTAACGTTTATAGTCTGGTTAATACAGTTTAGTGAGCATTACTCATAAACGCGGATGGCAAAAAACAATAACAAAGACCTGATTAACGTCAACTGAGAACTAACTATAGCCTAACACAAACACCCCTAAAACCCATATTTTGACGTCATATTTAGGGTTGTAGACCGCCTAGTGATTTGTCTTTATTAGTGGTCAAGGTAGCAAGTGATTCCATTGGTTGAACTGTTGAATACAACTCACACGATTTGTATTCTTTTGTGGCACGTCTACACATGTCTTTTAACGTCATTTGTTGGTCAGCGTCAGGCCATGGGTTTACAAAGACCACGGTTTGAGCCCCGGGTCCAGGCACTTCGTTTGTAAGGGTTTGGTTTTTTTCCCCTTGCGCAAATGTATTAATCCCCATCAATTTGTTCGCCTTGGACGACACGGGTGATTCCTGTTGACATTAGATATTTGATTGATTATATCTGCGTATATTCCTTCATGGGATACGGAAGGGCTGCATATTTATTTTTATTTATTTCAATTCATGACTAGTAAACAATAAAACGATTCTGGGTCAATCAATGGGAGCGATCTATATTCATGTTTTCGTCCAACCAGGTCATCAATCACATGATTTGCTACTGTCCAATGGTTGGATATTTCTTAACAAATGTAACCACGCTGCTTTGTTTACAAATGTTATAAACATACACATGTGCCAAGCTGAATCAAATGACCAATCGTGATGTTAGATATTTAAAAAGCTGTGAACACTTTTCACTAAGTGGGTCACTTTGAGTACACTTTGCAATGTGACCAATGACCTCGATCACATGGAAAGTTAATATAGATCATGCCCATTATATTCCTATCTAACTCCATAATTGTAATCACCATCCAACCCCTAATAAATATTTTAAAGAAGAAAAAATGGATAAATCGGAAAAATGGATTCTCCAATAATATAGATAGAATGAAGTTGACGTCACACAGGTCTTTGTTATTGTTTTTTGCCATCCGCGTTTATGAGTAATTCTCACTAAACGGTATTAACCAGACTATAAACGTTCAAAGTTACACATAGTTTTGTGTGTTCGTCCGTTAT
>NC_088367.1:5872256-5881402 GCF_034508935.2 Berghia stephanieae | reverse complement strand
AATTTTTTGGTCAGTGTCAGGCCAAAACTTTTCGATTGTACACTCCAAGGTGTACCAGAGTTTTTAGAGGTTGTACTACTTTGATAGGGTGCACATGTTACTGGCATAAAACACTATTATTGTCACTCTACATAAGCAGCGTCATACGTGTAATGGATACGCTACCATTGGATTTGATATATTTATTATTATTATTATTTATTATACTTATTAGCTCTCGCTCGACGTATTTTTGCAACTCGCTGCCTCAAAACAGTACTATGCCAATGTATTTTGATGCTAAAAATTAAAATTAAAAGTTCCTGTTATTGGCTTTTTTTTTTAATTATTATTATTAAATGAGATTTGGTTAAGTTTTTTTTTTCTGTTTCATCTGGAATCATTAAGAATTAAAAAGGTTTCTTAAGGATAAAAGGGGGTCCCTATAGCTCAGTTGGTAGAGCACTCCCTTCACAAACAAAGGGACCAAGATCGATCTCGGGTGCAGTCGAGATTATTTTTTTCTGACCCCCCACCCCCTCTTGTCCACCCAGCACTTATAAGGTAGCTGGGTCTGTTACATCTGACGGAAAGTAATTTTCGATAGACTAACGTCCTATCCAAATGGTAGCAAGCAACTGATATTGCCTATTTCACGGTATAGAAACCGGGATAAACTCCGACTTCATGGGCCTAAATGGCTCTGAAGGACTACTATTTTTATTTTGTTTAATTCTAAATTCCCATTGAAAGGCTCCAATTCATCCCGTCATAACATACAGGTGGGTCACATAATATTTCATTCGATTCTCAGCCCAATTTTTAGCTGTCTACAGGCCTGCCTGTTATTACAAAAAAAATTCGTAAAATCACAAAATTTCGACTCCAATCGCAGAAATCCATGAGAATCTCTCAGTCTTTAAAACTTATTGAAAATGGAAGTTGATGCCAGACTACATCATTTTCAAATTTATATATTTGTGTTTGTGTTTTTTGTTTCCTGACGAAGGCCAAGGGCCGAAACGTTGTTTGTTTTGTGTTGTTCCCTTATATATGAGTTACATTTACTCACTTTATTTGTCTCTCCATTTTACTGACTCATTTAGGCACCTCTAGCTATAATTTTAAAGGATCTTGAAGTGTTATTTATTCTTTGTGAGGATAAATTGATGATTTGTAAAGTTAAAATTAGGGATTACAAGTTTGTTTGGGTTTTTTTTAAATTACGCCCTTTTGCAACGGCATCAATAGATATAGATAACAATAATAATAATAATAATAATAATAATAATAATAATAATAATAATAATAATAATAATAATAATAATAATAATAATAATAATAATAATAATATAATAATAATAATAATAATGCAATAATGCTGAAAACTTATATAGCGCAATAACTCCGACACACCAGACTCTAAGAGCTTAAATTACAAATTACTTTAGCTGAAACATACTCATTCACACACACAAGCATACACACCCACAGTGTCACACACACACACACACACACACACACACACACACACAACACAACAAAAACCAGACAGACCTATCTTGCTTCTCATACCATCTACTAAAGACGAAACAGATATGTTTTAAGTTAATCCATCAAACAAGATGTCTGATGTCAACAGGAATCATCCATGTTGTCCAAAGTCAAAGTGAGCAAAATGGGGGGTTAATCATCTCGCCCAAGAAAAAGAAAAAAGTGCCTGAAGCGAGGCTCGTACACGGGACCTTCCGGATAACGTGCAATGCCTACACCGCACGGCCACTTCGCCCCGCTACAAGTTTTACCTCGTAAAAAAAATAACGATTAAAAAAAAAACCACAAAAACTTGTACACAAGTAGGCAGGTGTGCGTGTCGTCGTCCATCATTCCGACAGAAGACCAGATAGAACCGATGGGTAAGGCATGATAGATAGAATAAAGATGACGTCGCTCAGGCCTTTGTTATTGTTTATTTTTATTTGTTTTTTTTTTGTTTGTTTGTTTTTTGTTTGTTTTTTGTTTTTTTTTTTTTTGGTTTTTTTTTTTTTGGGGGGGGGGGGGTTTTGTTGGGTTTTTTTTTTTGTTTTTTTTTTTTTTTGGGGGGGGGGGAGTTTGCCATCCATTTTTATGAGTAATTTTCACTAAACTGTATTAACCAGACTATAAACGTTCAAGGTTACACCTAGTTTTGTGTGTTGGTCCGTTATACTTCCGGATGGCAATGTTGTGAGTTTCCTAGCCAAGCCCATACTATCTATTCATAAAATATAATAAGGGTGTAATTGACCACCAATCCTATCATCGTAAGACATTGAATTCCTGGTGGAACTGAAATAACGCGGTGATGATTGCAGTCTAAATAAGGCATGGAATGGAAAGCAGACACGATCGATCGATAGCATCCTCTGCACCACCACCCCCCCCCCCCTTCCCCCTACCCCCCATTCTATCTATAGATAGTATGCGCTTGGCTATGAAGCTCATAACATTGCCATCCGGAAGTATAACGGACCAACACACAAAACTGTGTGTATCCATGAACGTTTATAGTCGAGTTAATACAGTTCAGTGAGCATTACTCATAAACGCGGATGGCAAAAGACAATAACAAAGACCTGAGTGACGTCATCTTCGAACTATCTATACGGATACATCAATATAAATCTGCCGTACTCTGACCAAAATAAAATCAAAACTCATTCAAAACATTGGCCAGAAAACTCGTCCTTCAATTAATTATCGATCGATATAAATTAGCCTCATCTTTGCAACAACAACAAATAATAATGAATAATATAAATAAATAAATAAAATAGAAATTTCAACCCTGAGACTTCGAGAAGGCCCCGGTTTAAAAGTTTTACCAAGATGAGGGCCATTGTAATCGGAAGGACGAGTTTTCTGGCCAATGTTTTAAATGCGTGTTTTTGTTTAATTGTTTTGATTTGTTTGTTTGTATATTTGTTTTGGTTTGTTTTGTTTATTTGTTTTGGTTTATTTGTTTATTTGTTTTTGGTTTGTTTGTTTATTTGTTTTTGGTTTGTTTGTTTATTTGTTTTGGTTTGTTTGTTTATTTGTTTTGGTTTGTTTGTTTATTTGTTTTGGTTTGTTTGTTTATTTGTTTTGGTTTATTTGTTTATTTGTTTTGGTTTGTTTGTTTATTTGTTTTGGTTTGTTTGTTTATTTGTTTTGGTTTGTTTGTTTATTTGTTTTGGTTTGTTTGTTTATTTGTTTTGGTTTATTTGTTTATTTGTTTTGGTTTGTTTGTTTATTTGTTTTGGTTTGTTTGTTTATTTGTTTTGGTTTGTTTGTTTATTTGTTTTGGTTTGTTTGTTTATTTGTTTTGGTTTGTTTGTTTATTTGTTTTGGTTTGTTTGTTTATTTGTTTTGGTTTGTTTGTTTATTTGTTTTGGTTTATTTGTTTATTTGTTTTGGTTTATTTGTTTATTTGTTTTGGTTTGTTTGTTTATTTGTTTTGGTTTGTTTGTTTATTTGTTTTGGTTTGTTTGTTTATTTGTTTTGGTTTGTTTGTTTATTTGTTTTGGTTTATTTGTTTATTTGTTTTGGTTTGTTTGTTTATTTGTTTTGGTTTGTTTGTTTATTTGTTTTGGTTTGTTTGTTTATTTGTTTTGGTTTGTTTGTTTATTTGTTTTGGTTTGTTTGTTTATTTGTTTTGGTTTGTTTGTTTATTTGTTTTGGTTTGTTTGTTTATTTGTTTTGGTTTGTTTGTTTATTTGTTTTGGTTTGTTTGTTTATTTGTTTTGGTTTGTTTGTTTTGGGTTTTTTTTCCTTTTAATTTTCGTTTGTTTGTTTTATTTGGCTTTTTAGAATACGGCAGTAGGGATGTTAGAATACGGGCAGACGAATAATCGAAGACTCCAATGTAAATCTAAAACCCATTTTTCTAAGAATACAAGAGAATTCCAATAATAAAGGCGATTTAGATCTGAAATATGTGCCGATTTTACTTTTAGGCCCAGTGGTATGACACTCGCCTTCGGGCAGGTAGGTCCCGGGTTCGATGCCCGTCCTTGGGCAGCGCAAAGTTGAGTCCTTGGACAAACCTTTTTACTCACATTATCTCATTATACTCGTGTATAAAATGAGTACCTGGTCGTTAATAGCGTTGTCTATGTCGAAATGAGGGAGAAGGGGGGGGGGGGGGGGGGGGGGGTAATGGGGGGGGGGGGGGGGGGGGGGGGGGGATTAATATCCCTTTACAGGCGTCGTGTCTCGTCGTAGATGTTAAGTATTCTCGATGGCTGTGGACCTCTTGCATATTGATTTGAGCGCGTTTAGTGAACATTCTCCCACCCCTGTGTAAAATGAACACCTGGCCGATACCATAACAGCGCGCCTTTGTTGAAATAAGAGTGACAGGAGTCATGATCAGTTCGTCCTACAAGTTAAGTGTTGCTATTGGTTTTGGACCCCTTTGTAAAGCGCTTTGAGCACATTTAGTGGATAATGAGCTATTATTATATATATAAAAGCTCGAGTTTGATTGGTTTGTTTTTGTCCTTTCTGATGAAATAAACAGAACTGGCCCATCGATACTGTTGCGTATGCCAGGGTAATGTGTGGTCATCAAATAGCCACCCCGATCCACCCAAATCCCATATTAGGTCCACCGTAATGATAGAATGAATGACAACCAACCGCACCCAGTATTAATTAAGGCATTGCATCAATCATCAACGTCACTCTTTCCCTCCCTGTCTCCCTCCCTTCCTCCCTCCCTCCCTCCCCTCTCTCCCCCTCCTATTCTACCGTACTGTGGAAAAACCATATTTAAAAATTTAGCCAGAAAACTCGTCCTTCAAATATCCATCGATTTAAATGACCCTCATCTTGGAAAAAAAAAAAAAACTCTCAAACATCGCGAAGTTTTCCATCGATCCCAAATTTGAGAGTTTTTTGCCAAGGTGAAGGTCATTTAAATCGATTGATATTTGAAGGACGAGTTTTCTGGCCAAATTTTTTAATGTTGGTTTTGCCAGAGTAAGCCATGTTCTCATCATTTTCAATTATTGACCCATTCACGGCCGAACCACATTTCTGTCCAAATTTTGATTTCTCTCCGATTATTGTTCTTCTTTAAAATAGAAAAACGTGCTCAAAGCGCTTTACAAGGGGTCCCAGACCAACAGCAACACTTTTCACTTAACATGTAGAATGAGACATGACGCCTGTTAGGCGATATTATAATTTTTTTCGGACAGAGACAACGCTGTTAACGGCCAGGTACTCATTCTACACCTGAGTACGGTGAGAGAATGTGAGTAAAGAGCCTTTTCCAAGGACTCAACTATGCGTCGAGCGAGGCTCGAACCCAGGACCTTCCGATCCGAAAGCGAGTGTCATACCACAAGACCACATAGCCGCACTTGGTTATGTGGTCTTGTGGTATGACACTCGCCTTCGATCTGGAATATCCAGGGTTCGAGCCACGCTCTGGGCGGTGCATAGTTGAGTCCTTGGAAAAGACTCATTACTCACATTCTCTCACCTGACTCAGGTGTAAAAATGAGTACCTGGCCGCTGACAGCGTTCTGTCTGTGGGGAAAAAATGTAATGCCGCGACATGTCTTGTCCTACATGACAAGTGTTGCTGTTGTCTTGGGACTCTTTGTAAAGCGCTTTGAGCACGTTTAGTGGACATTGCTCTATATAACTGCTCAAGTTTTCTTTTTTTTTTTTTTCTAGTTCACCTTTATATACAACAGTTTGAAACTAATCACAGTTTCATATCATAGATTATACGTAGATACAATTTGGGGGCAAGGGTGGTTGAGCGGTACGGTCTTTGCTTCCTACCCGAAAGGTACCGAGTTCGACCACCCGCCGCTGCGCTGTGTGGCCTTGAGCAAGTCACCTCGCCCTAGCTCAATTTGCAGCGCTGCACTGCGGCTGACGCCTGGGGGTTATTCCAGTCTATTCTTGGAATAGACCCTAGAAGACAAAAGTCCCCTATGGGATGAATATAGGGATTTTTATTTATTTATATTTTAATGTTAAGCATAATCCCCATCCTATGAAATCATTACTATTATTATCATTATTACTATCATTCTTGTTTGCCTTGCTTTATTATTGATTTCACTTACTTGATTTGTTGATGAATATATTATATTCTTGTATGAGTTATACTGGCAATTGGATTCAATAGTCTGATGTCACGCCGCCCGGCAATGGCGGCCATCTTGGTTCTAAACAAAGAAAATCATTACTTTTTACTCTTCATGCTGGCTAGAACTTTTCCTATGCCTTGTGATCAGAATGTGTAAAAGTCAAAACATGATCAAATTTATGTTTTTTTCCCTCTGGCCTACGCTTTTATGCTCGCCAGAGAAATATTTCATACGGGCGTCCGCCATTGTTCCGATAGTTTAGAGCCAGTGTTACTAAGTTACCATGGGTCATTAGGAAGGAAGTGACGTTACGACTGTTGAAGCGTATTGCCTAAAAATAAACTTCTGAATCCTTTGAATCCTATGAAATCATAGAGAGATACAAACGTAGATTCTGGTCCCGTCCCAGTATAATACCATTTGGAGGCGATGGGTTACAAATCGTGTGATTTGAAGTGTAAAACCAACCAAACGCGGTGTGTCATGAGTTTTAACATATTATTATTATTATTATTATTATTATTATTATTATTATTATTATTATTATTATTATTATTATTATTATTATTATTATTATTATTATTATTATATTATTACTATTATTATTATTATATTAATTATTATTATTATTATTATTATTATTATTATTATTATTATTATTATTATTATTATTATTATTATTATTTTATTATTATTATTATTATTTTATTATTATTATTAGTAGTAGTAGTAGTAGTAGTAGTATTCTCTTCACGGTAGTAGCATCGGCCTAATACTAACTAACGTCGCTACTACCACTGGTCCATTAATAAAATCAATAACCAACTAGGTACCTTTATTGACCTCATCCTGCAACCCTCTCCTCCCCCCCCCCCCCCTCCACCACCACCACCACCATCATTATCACCATCATCATCATCATCATCATCATCAACAACAACATCACCACCACCACCCAAATCATCATCATCATAAACATCCTCCCCATCTCCCCCCCCCCCCCCCCCCCCCCCCAAATCACCATCATCACCAACACTAACTACACTCCCCATCCCAATTGATTGAGCAGCTCTATCCGGATTGCCGACGTCCCTGAAATAAACAACATGTAAACTGCCGACTCTGGAAAAACACCTATTGAAAAATTTGGGTCAGAAAACCCGCCCTTCCAATATCCATCGATTTCATTTATTTAATTGAGATTTTATACAGGGCAATATCCACTAAACGTGCTCAAAGCGCTTTACATGGGGATCCCTGGCCGACAATAACATTTAACATGTAGGACGGGACATGACGCCTGTTAGGCGATATTACAATTTTTTTCGGACAGAGACAACGCTGTTAACGACCAGGTACTCATTTTACACGGTGAGAGAATGTGAGTAAAGAGACTTTTCCGAGGACTCAACTATGCGCCGAGCGAGGCTCGAACCCAGGACCTTCCGATCCGAAAGCGAGTGTCATACCACAAGACCACATAGCCTCACAAATGTTATGTGAATGAAAAAAAAATAATAACCAATATTACACCCCCCCCCCCCCTCCACCCACCCCCTCCCTTCTCCCAGAAAAAAAAAAATTAAAAAATCAACAAACAAACCAGCAACAAAAACAAAGGAAAACAAAAAGAACAAAAACTAAAAACAAACAAACAAAACCACGTGTCTAAGTCTAAGGCTCCGACAGACAACAACATCCCACATAAAACCGAATCTTACCATGCATTTTTAATTTATAAGCCAGGTTCTTTTCAATGATTTGTTATTTAAAACACCCAACTGGTAATCCAGCTACTCACTGTTTGCTTTCATTCAATTCTATTTATATATATATATATATATATATATATATATATATATATATATATATATATATATATATATATATATATATTAAAAATTAAAAATTATGCCTTTTCCGCCACGACATCATAAGATATCGTCGCCCAGCCTCGGCATTCCACGAAGGAATATAGATAACTCATCAAAGAAGATGTCTGATGTCAACAGGAATCACCCATGTTGTCCAAGTGAGCAAATTGGGGGTTAATAATCTTGCTCAAGGAAAAAAATGAAAGTGCCTGAAGCGGGACTCGAACCCGGGTCCTTCCGGGTCACAGTGCAATGCCTTAACCACTCGGCCACTTCGCCCGTTGTATATATTTATACTTTTTTTTACTTCAAACGCAGGTTGAAATCCCCAACGTACTAAATCAATAGTGAAGATCCCATCGGAGAGCCCGGAGATTTTTTTTTTTGTTTGTTGCTTTAGGTCTCTTCCAACACAATTGAGGTTATATGAGAGACCTCTGAAACAAAAAAAAAACAAGCAATCTAACAAAAATAGTACAAATGTAAATCAAAATCATAACCCAAAGATATCATAAGCTAAATTATAAATAACCAAGAACAAACAGGCAGAGGATTTACAGGAAAAAAAATATCCCCTGTCAAAAATACAATCACAAACCAAAGAAGCAGGATAGGCTAGTAAAGAGAAGAAGAAACGACATCACTATCGGATCGTACACCCATGCGAACATCATAGGTATATGATTCAAGGGTGATGCTCCCATCCAACCACCCGCCCTACTATCGGATCGTACACCCATGCGAACATCATAGGTATATGATTCAAGGGTGATGCTCCCATCCAACCACCCGCAGAGCCCGGAGAACAACACGCAATACCATCAAAGCACTTTATAATGACGGGGTGAAAAACGGATTAACTATGCTATTGACGCTTCATTATACTCCATTAAGTCCCCATGTCGAATTTCTATTTCATACAGTAGAAGTCGTCCATTGGGCATCTTCTTTTTTTTTTTTCTATTCTTTTTTTTTTTTTTTTTTTTGACAGTAAAAAAAAAAAAAAATAATTAATAAAATAAAATTCCATTTATTCCTCCCATAATAAATAATTTGTCTCTAGGGTCTATTCCAAGGGAAGTAAGAATGGAATAACCCAGGCGTCAGCCGCAGAACACCGCCGCAAATTGAGCTAGAGCGAGGTGACTTGCTCAAGGCCACA
>NC_088367.1:5862256-5864756 GCF_034508935.2 Berghia stephanieae | reverse complement strand
TCAGTGGAAGTCACAATACAATGATTTCACGACAATCTTACATTGGATACACTACTAAATATCCAATCAGTGGAAGTCACAATGCAATGATTTCACGACAATCTTACATTGGATACACTACTAAATATCCAACCAGTGGAAGTCACAAAGCAATGATTTCACGACAATCTTACATTGGATGCACTACTAAATATCCAACCAGTGGAATTCTCCCCGCAGATATGTAATAGTTATAGTGATCTCTAATGTATTCCCTTACTAGCTGCAATCATTCACAGCTACTTGAGAGCACTTTATCTTCATGTATTAGAAGAGAATCAACTAACGATGCATATAAATAGACATGAAATCGGCTATTTTGGCTGAAGAGTCCATGTAAGATAATGAAGGTGACACTCGACGAGTAAAAAAGATCGAAATCATTGATTTGCAGACTATACACATACATTACATGCATATTGTACACAAACGCACACAAACACACGCGTGTTACAAAGTATGAACACATCCATTCAAACAAACAGGCAACAGTCATACATAAAAACTGTATTATGGTAGATGAATAGATAAGATCATCATCATCGGCAGTATCATTATGAATGAGATTAGCGGAAGAGTAGCGTCCCTTGATTGGACGTCACCCATAGTCTGTGACGTCACCGGCGGAAAAGTTATCAGAGAGAGAACGTCATGTTGGTTGTGCGCATGCGAGGACGAGAGAGACGCGCAAAACAAAACTGACGTTCTCTCTGTAAGGTGACGTCCAATCAAGGGACGCTACTCTTCCGCTAATCTAATTCCCTATCATTTTCTTTAAACTTCAATATTTGACAGGATGCAGCATTTTGCAGGTCCTGAGACAGAATTCTATAACTCTGGTAGAGCGTTACATCGGTCTATCATCTGCTAAAGCTTTGATTAGGGTTTTACTTTTGCTAAACGACGGATGAGTGACAATTTCGACAATTTGAAAATTTTGATGGAGGAGTCAGTGGGATACAAGGGCCAAGAGTTATGAAAGACTTTGAAAACGGTTCAAAATGTTGTTAATCTATATTCAACTGACAGAGAGACAGTAATTTATGGACATAACTACGCTACGGGAATCGTACCCTCTTAAGTCTTCGTTTCAGCGAATATTAATATCGTGACCGACATGTTTGATTTTTTGAAATCCCTTTTTAATACTCAATGGTACGAGTACTTGTTTTTTAATTAATCGATGATCTTCTTCTTCTTCTACTACTACTACTACTACTACTACTACTACTACTACTACTACTACTACTACTACTACTACTACTTACTTCTTCTTCTTCTTCTTCTTCTTTCTTTTTCTTCTTCTTCTTCTTCTTCTTCTTCTTCTCTTCTTCTTCTTCTTCTTCTTCTTCTTCTTCTTCTTCTTCTTCTTCTCTTCTTCTTCTTCTCTTCTTCTTCTTCTTCTTCTTCTTTTCTTCTTCTTCTTCTTCTTCCTTTCTTCTTCTTCTTCTTCTTCTTCTTCTTCTTCTTCTTCTTCTTCTTCTTCTTCTTCTTCTCTCTTCTTCTTCTTCTTCTTCTTCTTCTTCTTCTTCTTCTTCTTTCTTCTTCTTTCTTCTTCTTCTTCTTCTTCTCTTCTTCTTCTTCTTCTTCTTCTTCTTCTTCTTCTTCTTCTCTTCTCTTCTTCTTCTTCTCTTCTTCTTCTTCTTCTTCTTCTTCTTCTTCTTCTTCTTCTTCTTCTTCTTCTTCTTCTTCTTCTTCTTCTTCTTCTTCTTCTTCTTCTTCTTCTTCTTCTTCTTCTTCTTCTTCTTCTTCTTCTTCTTCTTCTTCTTCTTCTTCTTCTTCTTCTTCTTCTTCTTCTTCTTCTTCTTCTTCTTCTTCTTCTTCTTCTTCTTTCTTCTTCTTCTTCTTCTTCTTCTTCTTCTTCTTCTTCTTCTTCTTCTTCTTCTTTCTTCTTCTTCTTCTTCTTCTTCTTCTTCTTCTTTCTTCTTCTTCTTCTTCTTCTCTTCTCTTCTTCTTCTTCTTCTTCTTCTTCTTCTTCTTCTTCTTCTTCTTCTTCTTCTTCTTCTTCTTCTTCTTCTTCTTCTTCTTCTTCTTCTTCTTCTTCTTCTTCTTCTTCTTCTTCTTCTTCTTCTTCTTCTTCTTCTTCTTCTTCTTCTTCTTCTTCTTCTTCTTCTTCTTCTTCTTCTTCTTCTTCTTCTTCTTTCTTCTTCTTCTTCTTCTTCTTCTTTCTTCTTCTTCTTCTTCTTCTTCTTCTTCTTCTTCTTCTTCTTCTTCTCTTCTTCTTCTTCTTCTTCTTTCTTCTTCTTCTTCTTCTTCTTCTCTTCTTCTTCTTCTTCTTCTTCTTCTTCTTCTTCTTCTTCTTCTTCTTCTTCTTCTTCTTCTTCTTCTTCTTCTTCTTCTTCTTCTTCTTCTTCTTCTTCTTCTTCTCTCTTCTCTTCTTCTTCTTCTTCTTTCTTCTTCTTCTTCTTCTTCTTCTTCTTTCTTCTTCTTCTTCTTCTTCTTCTTCTTCTTCTTCTTCTTC
>NC_088367.1:5857256-5859756 GCF_034508935.2 Berghia stephanieae | reverse complement strand
TCCCCCGCCAGCCTCCCCCCCTCCTCCTCCTCCTCCCTCACTGGTCACATGATGATGATGATGATGATGGGGGGAATGAGGTCGATGTTGTTGTTGATGATGATGTTGAAATTTTGATGATGAGAATCCCGATGAAAGAGAAGATGATAAAGGTATCTTCGTACTGTTGTTGGTTACAGTGGGCGAGTTCGGTTGCGTAGAGGAAGACGATATCCCGGTGCCGCTGGGAATGAAATTTTTTGATGGCGTTGTAGGCGTGGTTGGGGTTGTTGTACAAGAATTACTGGACGAGTCATAGGTGGACAACTTGGACATTATAAATATATAATTCCACAGTTATTTTTAATTAATTTTGAAATCTCAGTCATAACTCTTGAGTGTAGAGAAGAAGAAAAAATGATTTTTATGAAGAGTCCAGATCCGTTGAATTCAGCAGTGGTTCTGGATGTCTAAGTTTTAAGGGGTAAAATGGAAGTCGATGGAGTTAGTTGTATCTGTCGGCAAGAGCAGCAACAGCAGTTTGTGGTTGTGGTTGAAATGGGAAGACGATGTGATTTGATATATTATATTATAAATCTATACAAACATGGATACTAATACTAGAAATAACTGACCCAACGTCAAATGAAATTGGAATGGTTGTCGTCCACTCTCAGCTATACGGATTCTGCATGTTGTATCACATTACATTATATTGTTCTGTTTAAATAGCATTTATTAGCAGGTGATGGAGGAAAAATTATGTTGTGGGATTATTCTATGCCAGCAGCAGAAAGTTCAGCATCGTTTCATACATCCTTGCTGGCATCGTTCGTTCAATTATTCAAAGAGACTGTCTGGGTGTTTTGTTTTGTTTTGTTGAAGTTTTTGCTTTTAAATGGTACGATTCAGTGGCGTTTTTGGTTACAGATACAGGAAGCTGGGTTCTGTTTCAAGAGAGATAAAAAAAAAAATTAAAAGATTGATATAAAAATGAGATAAAATAGAAAATGTAGAAGAAAAAAAAAATAAAGAGAATAGAACAAATGCATATATAATAATATATCAACAGTAACTTATACATTATATATACAATATTATAGTAGGCTAAGAGTAGACACATTTTAAAATAGAATGTTAATGTTAATGTTACGATCAATCCAATGAAATTGGATTTTTTTAAATGTCTTCACAAATAAATGGAAAAGACAAAAAGCTTAAATTGGATTTGTTTAAAACAAAAAATTGAGCTTTTATATTGCGCAATATCCAATAAAATTGCTCAAAGCGCTTTACAAAGCTTAAATTGGATTTGTTTGTTGTTTTGTATTGAGTTGTTATTTTGCTTTTGTTTTTGTTTTTAATTATTTTTTGCTTTTTTTTCTTGTTTTGTTTTTGTTTTTGTCTTTTGGTTTGTTTGTTTTTGTTTTTTGTTTTGTTTTTGGCTTTTTTTTTTCCTTTTTTTTTTTTTTTTTTTTTTTTTGGACTATTTTTAATCAAAACTGGAAACAAGAGGACTGGGAAATGAATTTAAGGGATAAACAACAACTGTAAAGGGGAGGGAATTCCCATTGAAACTAAATTAAACACGTATTGAAGAGAGATGGATGGGTCTGTCACGGCCCCTTGAGACCGACAGACTCTCGTGTCACTATCGCTTTGGAAGCAGTCATTTGACTCATACGGCAACGGGGCTCAGATGCGTTTGTGCATAGAAAGAAAAATAAGAGAGGAGAAATGAGAAAAAACTTTTATACTGCGCATTTCTACCGATTTATCATGCAAGATGGGCATCACAATACTGCAAGACTCTTGAGAGAGAAAAAAAAAACGTATTTTTAAAATTTCGACCAGGAAACTCGTCCTTCAAATAGCGATCGATTAAAATTACCCTCATCTTGGCAAAAACTTTCAAACCTGGGACATACAAAAAAAAAAGTCGTTATAGCGAGGTTTTAATCTCTGTTCAAATTAATACCTAACTCCTCACACCCTCTCCATCTATTTATCCAAATCGCCTTCCCTGGTTGGTAAGTCTACCCATCATCATCATCATCATCATCATCATCATCATCATCATCATCATCATCATCATCATCATCATCATCATCATCATCGTTGTCGCTGTCTTTAATAAGCAAATTAATTCCCCTAAAGTACATCGATTGAAAGAGCCGTATTCCCCATAACATAACCATTCACACACACACACACACACACACACACACACACACACACACACACACACACACACACGTACAATGGATTAGGTATACTTATCATTATCGACAGAAAGGACAAAAACGAATTCTGTGCAATCAGTGGACTCAATTTATTTTTTTTTTTTAAACGTCAGATCCAATTCAAATGAAAAGGAAGCGGAAACGGCGTGGCCCAGCGATCAAGTCTTGGCTTCCAATATGTGACCCTCCGTCTCGAAACGGTATTATGTTGGGATGAATTGGACCCCGAAAAGTGACTCTAGAATTAAACTGATAGTAAATTCCAAATTTTGAGCTTT
>NC_088367.1:5822256-5852256 GCF_034508935.2 Berghia stephanieae | reverse complement strand
AAAACACTAAAAATTCCAAATTTTAGCACTGAAGTCCAACAGATGTGTCCCATAAAACATTTTTAAAACATTAGACTCAAATAAATTCAAATTGTCGTTTTAACAGACCCTAAAAAATGATGAAAAAAAATACAGGGAAAAATGAGAGAGTTGACAATTCTGCATAAAAAGTTCACGAATCCAGAATTCATCATTCTATCCCTTAATAATGAAGAGACTCTTGTTGCAGTACAAATAGAGTACTTTCCAAGGTTTGACTCTACACCTTGCCCATTAATCATTCATATATGGGTGGATAGAAATATATTATATCGCATAATCAAAGTGAGTCAAGTGCTAGATATATTCAATGATCTATGAATGATCTATTCACTATATGGAGTTATCAAGCCCCTATGCAACTTGCTGCCTCAAAACAGTACTATGCCAAGGTGATTTTGATGCTAAAAATTGAAATTTAAAAAGTTGCTGTTATTGGCTTTTTTCTTTTATTAAAAGAGATTTGGTTTTGTTTTTATGTTTCATCTTCAATCATTAAGAATTATTAAAGTTTCTTAAGGATAAAAGGGGGTCCCGATAACTCAGTTAGTAGATCAGTCACTTCACACCCAAAGGGACCAAGATCGATCCCGGGTGCAGTCGACATTTTTTCTGACCCCCCTGTCCACCCAGCAGTGAATGGGTAGCTGAGTCTGATAGATTTGGCGGAAAGTACTTTGCGATAGACTAGCGTCTTATCCAAAGGATAGCAAGCAATTGCTATTGTCCATTTCACGCTATAGAAACCGGGATAAACTGCAGCTCCATGGGCCCAATGGTTCTGAAGGACTCCTTTTTTTTATTTTAAAGGATGAAAAAAAAATGACATATATTTCCCAGTCATTCTAAGTCCAAATCTTTTTTTGGCAACTTATTCACCCTGGCATAATAATAATAATACACATTCTGAGGTGGTGAATCGCATATAAGAGACTGGGAGTGAGAAAGATAGATAGATAGAGTTCGTGAGAGAGAGAGAGAGAGAGAGAGAGAGAGAGAGAGAGAGAGAGAGAGAGAGAGAGAGAGAGAGAGAGAGAGAGAGAGAGAGAGAGAGAGAGAGAGAGAGAGAGAGAGAGAGAGAGAGAGAGAGAGAGAGAGAGAGAGAGAGAGAGAGAGAGAGAGAGAGAGAGAGAGAGAGAGAGAGAGAGAGAGAGAGAGAGAGAGAGAGAGAGAGAGAGAGGAGAGAGAGAGAGAGAGAAGAGAGAGAGAGAGAGAGAGAGAGAGAGAGAGAGAGAGAGAGAGAGAGAGAGAGAGAGAGAGAGAGAGGAGAGAGAGAGAGAGAGAGAGAGAGAGAGAAGAGAGAGAGAGAGAGAGAGAGAGAGAGAGAGAGAGAGAGAGAGAGAGAGAGAGAGAGAGAGAGAGAGAGAGAGAGAGAGAGAGAGAGAGAGGAGAGAGAGAGAGGAGAGAGAGAGAGAGAGAGAGAGAGAGAGAGAGAGAGAGAAGAGAGAGAGAGAGAGAGAGAGAGAGAGAGAGAGAGAGAGAGAGAGAGAGAGAGAGAGAGAGAAATTTGAATGGATTGAAGTTATTGTTATGCGCCTAGAGCTTTAGTGTAGGTATTGAGCAGTGGGCGCAATATAAATAAATTTCATTATTATTATCATAACCATAGGCACTATATCCATGAGTTAACACAAACCAGTAGGTATACTATCTATGGAGCTATCAAACCCTAAAAGTACCTAAGGACCTTTAAAAAATAAACATTGATGCTATGCTATGTCCTGGATATATGTCAATGGCAAATTGGCTCAGCGGTATGGTCTATTTGTTTCATATCCAAGTTTTGCAGAGTTCAAATACCCACTATGCATTGTGTGGCCTTGAGCAAGTTACCTCGCCCTAGCTCAGTATGCAGCGCTGCACTGGGACAGACACATGGGTTATTACAGTCTTCCCCTGGAATAGACCCTAAAGACAAATTTCCCCTATGGGATGAATAAAGGGAATATTATTATTTTTTAATTTTTATTTTAAATTGTCGAAATTTTATTTTAGTTTTATTTTAAACTATAGATGCCATATATACATGGAGCTATAGAGCCCTTTAAAGTATAGATGATGTATCCATAGAGCTATAAAGTCTGAAGGAGCTACTGGAAAATGGAGAAGATTATCCATAATTTATTTTGATTATATATCAATTACCACAAAAAACTTAATTTGGGAGAAATTCCATATGCAGGCACCACTTTAATGGCTATTAGTAAAGATATGTCGTTGTTCCTCTTGAATTCATTTTATTTATCCAAAGAACGAAACAAATTATTTGAATTCCATCAAGCCACTACAATTACTAAAATGACAAGTTTTCATTATTTTCGTGGTTTAAAAAATTTCAGTCGAGCAAAAGTTGTGTGGACATCTTGGTTAGTTATTAATTGTGCCTGGGAGTCTCGGGCTTTCCAGCCCTAACAAAATAAAGACCCTAAATATATATCTGATTAATATTAATCCTACCAGTCAAGATTCATTCTTTGGATATAAATAAAACTTTAATTTTAACTCCAGGTGGGCAACTCACTATTGAAGTGGCGCCAGCATATGGAATTTCTTCCACTTAATTCTGAGCCCATTGTTCTGCTTTATAAAGTCATGTTATTGCTAAACTTTCACAGAACAAGTTTAAATAAATATCCACTAAATGATTTTCAATATCACATCAACTCTCTCTCTCTCTCTCTCTCTCTCTCTCTCTCTCTCTCTCTCTCTCTCTCTCTCTCTCTCTCTCTCTTTCGCTGCCTTAGACAATTAGATAGTAGACAAAATATCACAATATGAAAGTGTGTTTCATCTTTTCCTTGATAATTGCTCATTGTGAAATAGAAAAATACTGTTTGTCAAGTTAAATTCAGACACCTCCTTTCACTATGTGGCATGCCCAGTTTTGAGAGACGTGAATTAAATACGTTCTCGAATGCACAAGAGAAGATAAAAGGCTGTAAAAGCCTACATAAATCTGGACTTATATCATTTCATATCATAATTATTTCTTTTCCATTCGTCCTCAAGCTGAAAATAAAAAATTATATTTAAAACTAAAACCTCAACAATGACTCAATGTCTTTTTAATTATGGGCCTCTCGCAGAACTGCTAGCTATCTAATATTAATATATGAGCACCACACAAAAAAGGAGAAAATGATAATGGCATGGATATGATTTTGGTGGTGAAAGGGATGATCATGGAGTGTGGCAATTGTGGTTAGGCCCTACTCATATTTCATATTCAGTATTCAGTCTCAGATTCAGTCAGTCACAGTCACAGTCACCACAGCCACCAATACAGTAATTTTATTATTTTTTTAATTATGTCAATAAATACGCTCTCAGCGGATCGCCCAAAACAGATGTCTGTTCAAACTCACCAAATCTTCTTTAAAACTGATACCATAAAATTAAAACACTTTGAATGCCAGCCACAACACAGTCCTGCAGCACAGCAGACAACTTATCATGCATGAATCCTGAGATGAGGTAAAACTATTCGGCTGTTTTGCCCCGTCTTGTATACACAATTCTCTGATTATATGTAATGAACAATATATCCATAAACAGATAAGTCAAGAAATAATGTATCCAGTGATAGCACGAAAAGCGATTCTGAATGTCATCTGCTTGTCCCTAAAATAACAAGATGTGAACTTCACAACATAAACACAAACCTTGTCTGCTCGCTCCTGCTGGATGATGGATCGTTGATGTGAACCCGGAAGTAGAAGGTGAGGGGACGAGATGCGAAAGGGGTGGAACGATGAATGAGGACGTGCACTCCTTTATTTTTAGATAATTCGCCTTGTTGACCATTAACAGCTGCATTCAATTGTAAGAGACATCAAAGAGACGAGAAACAATGGTCAAATCAATTACCGAATAGATTAATATACAGCTTCCTTTCATATCACACCCACATTTTGTATTGTTGACTGGAGATAGGGATGCAAAAAGTGTTTGTTTTGATTTGATACACTCCTAACCGGTCATGTGACCTCCAAAATGGATGTCGACAATCTATGAATCTATGTGATAAAACTGAAATGGGAGTACCTTCGCCATGATAAGATTATGAACATATTCCATTTTGCATTCTACTTGTGTCATAAGAAACTATACGCGAATCGATAGACAGACACCATGGCTTCCATCCTTGATCAATATGAGATGGACTCCAACAGAGCTGCTTCAGTGAGGAGACCAATCCAGGGCTCCTCAGATCCTGCTGTAAGTTTCTTTACCTTTTCGTTGAAATTGAACTATGCTTTCTGACGTTCCCACATCCTAACTCCCAAACCTCCATCTTGAGCAAAAGTGTCATTATAGCTAATCGTTTAAGAGTTGGTTTTTTTTATCAAAGCTGGAATGGATTGCTGTCTGAATAGATTGTTATAACTCATTGTTATTGTAGGCAAAGACAATCTTGCAGTGGTGTGTGTGTGTGTGTGTGGGGGGGGGGGGGGGGGTTATAATGAAAAAAAGTGTGGCAAGTCATCAGCTAAACTAAAGCTCTGCCCATTTAGATTAAGTACGTCTTTAACAGCATAAGAATCAACATTTTTATGTTTTTATTTTCCATGTATGAAGAAAAGTGCCTTCAGCCTTCAGGTGGGGGCTAGTTGGTTGAGACTAACCCACTTCACCAAATACCCCCAGCCCAAGGGAAAAAGATACTGCGATTTTGTGGTATGACACTTGCCATCAGATTGGAAGGTCAATTTGGGTTCGAGTCCTGCTCTGAGCAGCGCATAGTTGAGTTCTTGGAAAAGGCACTTTACTCACATTCTCTCACCATAATCAGGTATTAAATGAGTACTTGGCCATTACAGCGTTGTCTTTGTCAGATAAAAATTGTCTATCGCCTAACAGGTATCATGTTTCGTCCTACATGTTAAGTGTTGTTGGCTAGACAATCCTTGTTAAGCGCTTTGAGCACGTTCATCAAATATTGTTCTATATAGAAGCTTAGGTTTGTTTTGTTTTATTTGTTTTGTTGTTTTTTTAATCCCTTTAATCCCTTTAATCCCTTTAATCCCTTTAATCCCTTTAATCCCTTTAATCCCTTTAATCCCTTTAATCCCTCCTAATACAGGACAATTTTAGAATCTGACACAGAACACTTATTTTGTATTGTGTCTTCCTGTCGACATTTTAAAAAATGATATTTGTTGCGTAAAATACTGGAATAAGAGGCATTGTTACAAACATGACATGACTTGCACACCTGGATGACAATTCAATTATCAATTAATCTGACAGATGCGAGATGATGTCCATGGTGGTCAAAGATTTGATCGGGTTTTATTGCCTCATTTAGCTACCTCTACTTACTTAGAGATACTTAGAGATGATTTCCAGCACAGGTTCTCAATGATCCTCTTTGCTGGACTCGGGTGTCATCTTTGTTTCTTCCGGTTGCAGATTACCATTAATTAGAATGTGATGCTAGCCTTGTAATCATAGAAGATTTCTTGGTTTTTCCAATAGCTATCCAGTCTGTTCTTGAATGAGTTAAGTGAATCAGCACTGACAACTTTCTCTGGTAGACTGTTCCACACTTGAACCACTCTGACACCGAAACTATGCTTGCACACATCTAGTCTGGCCCTTTATGTAGAAAGTTTATTAGAAGTGCCCCTTGTTCCTGTCCTGGGTCTCTTTTAAAATAATCTTTACGATTGTCTGATAACCAAACCAGCAAAAAAAAAAAAAAAAAAAGATAAGATTATTGTAAACATTGAGATGCATATATATATAATATATGAACCCTAATTTGATTTAGATGGTCCTCATTGAAAAACAATTCATTAAAGATTATGTTGTGTTGTTCAGAATTTGGTGATAAAAGCATGTTATTAACAAATAAGCAGAATTTTAGAGAGGCATTATTTATAGTAAAAATTTCGTTACATGAGAGTAGTGGATTATTACATGAAGTAGGCTACGAGGCAGTGGCTACGGCACTACTATGACTAAGACTAAATTGACGATAACAGATTAAATTTGTTTTGATTTATTTCAGATAAGCAGTGGATTTATAGATGCAAGATTTGAGGATGAAGTTCCCATCTTCAATAAGAAAAAGATCAGTTTCAAGTAAGCACAGATTTTTTATAGTTCAGTAATCAAAAATTGCCACAAGGGTATAGATGGTATGCGCTTGGCTAAGAAGTTCACAACATTGCCATTCGGAAGTATAACGGACCAACACACAAAACTATGTGTAACCTTGAACTTTTATAGTCTGGTTAATACAGTTTAGTGAGTATTAGTCATAAACGCGGATGGCAAAAAACAATAACAAAGACCGGAGTGACGTCAACTTCATTCTATCTCTATATAAATTTTCCAATAATCAAATTATTGAAATTTTCATGATCTGTATTTAACCAAACTATATTATGAGTTGTGCCTGGAAACAAAAGCAGAAACCAATTTTCAATATTACCATGGCGATGAGATTAATTTATCATTAAGTTGGCTTTTTTTTTCTTATTTCAACTTGATTAAACTCTTTTCTTTTTTTCATTGTGAAAAATAGCAAGATTATATAGGGGGGGGGGGGAGAAATTGATATGCTAACTAAATAACAAAAAATTCCTTATTTTATGAAATCAAAACCTTGCTTGGCCTTCAGTGGACTCGATTGTTTCTGGCTTGTAAATTGAGGTTTGGCAAAATTGTCATTCATTGCAACAATCTGACGAGAGACTGATGTCACAAAAAGAAATCATCAGGCATTGGATATACTTGTGTCTCTTTAATCGGGAAATTTCTTTAAACCAATAAGGTGAGTTGGGAGGGGGGGGGGGGGGGGAGGAGGATTATTTGCTATTTATTTGTACTCTGTTTTCTAGATATCTTTGATTCTAGACCTGAACTCCTAATTCGAAATTAAGTATTGAGTTTTTGCTTCCACTGTTCACGGCATCTTTTGAGTGTTGTAACAAAACGATTGGTCCCAAGAGATATCATGTGTTTTATCAAGGAGTATTTAATATCAAAACGAACAGAATGAGCAAGCCAAAGAAAAGGAACACTTGACTCACTAGCAAGGAGACCAGTTTTAATTTTTGATCAAATTCCTGACTCCTTGGTCTCAATGACACTAACATTCTCATATTTATGCCTTTGTCTTTCAGACCAACAGATCCTATCACCCACATGGTGGTCAGCAACAATTTCCTGGTGCTTGCGATGACCAACAATGTTCTCTTTCGTCTGGATTTGGACAACACAGAGAGACCAGATGGTGTGTACAAGTCATGAAAAATTACATTGATGAAAATGGGGTTCGATCCCCAAAACTGACATTGAAAACATCTGCAGGAGCATTTGCATTTGAAATTTTAGTGGCATTATAAGTTCAATTATTTTATTCAAGTCACCTTATATTTCTCTCAGATAGTTGTCATCATTTTTAGGAAATTATTGTAATAAGATTTGGGTAGCGGGGTGAGGGGGGGTCAATAGCTCAGTTGATAGAGAACTTGATTCACCTGCAATCAATCCATGGGGTGAGGTCAAGATTTTTTTCTGTCCTATACTTGAAAAAAAAAAAACAGTAAACAATTGGTCAATATTCATTTATTTTTCACTTTCATATCAATTATACGGATGCGAAAGCTGGACTACAAATGCAGAAACACAAAAAAGAACATTGAAGCTTTTGAAAATGTGGTGCTTGAGAAGGATGCAGAGAATATCGTATACTGCACACACAAAACGAATGAAGAAGTGCTAAAACAAACATACCAACAAAGGAAACTAATGCCCTTAATAGTGGATCGACAACTATCCTTTTTCGGACACATAGTAAGGAAAGATAAGAATGAATACCTGGCAAGTTGTGGAAAAATACCTGGTAAACGCGCCCGGGGGAGACAAAGAAAAACACTCATAGACCAACTGAAGGGCTTCACCAGCCTAACAATCCAAGAGCTGTTTGAAAAGGCAAGAGACAGGGAGGAATGGAGAGAGATAATTCATGCAGTATCCGAAGCCTGGACCAGGCATGGAACCTAGAAGAAGAAGAAGATCAATTAGAAATACTTAGTTTTAGCAAAAACAATTGAAAACCCTGTAGGATGTACGTGTCCGAGACATCTGCAAGCGTAACTTAGCCTATCAGACTTATATGCCTACCTCCTTATCAATATGTTAACAACAAGAGATGAAGTGAGTAGAAAAGTGCCAGAAGACAATAGAGAATAAAAAAAATTTTCGGCGGTGATGGGGTTTGAACCTGCGACCTTATTGGTACGACAACTCCGCCTGGCTGGTGAGAGCGTGACTCTACCGTATGAGCTATCCACGAATCCAAAAAAAATAGTATCAAACTCGGGTCATTCATTATTAGTGCCTTCTCTCACCGACTACTCACCCATTTTTCTGTATCAATATGTTAACATTGCATTTTTTTTCTTTTATTACCAATATATGTATCAATTGCTTGATTTTGTATGTATGTACACTTGTCTGTAACTGTGAAAAACAATATATAATTATTTCTCAGAAATCGAGTTACCAAGGGGAATCGAGGACAGAGTTCACAAGATCTTCCTGGATCCCACGGGTCGTCATCTGATCATCTCCATGGCCAGTCAAGACAATTACTACCTGCCAAGAAACCTTAAGAAACCAAAACCCATCGCCAAGCTGAAGGTGAAAACCTTTTATTATTGCATTTTAAATTATTGTAAATCAATCAATAATTGTTGAGTAAAATATTTCTTAGAAAATAATATACAGGAATTGTTTTGTGTTAATATTTTTTTTTTAGGTTCTGATGAAGTTTTTTTCGCATAGATTTCAATGCTCATTGGTTGAGAACTGTAATAACAAGACTCACATACACACACACGCACGCACACATGCACGCACACACACACACACACAGAGAAAACAAAACCATTGTTTGAACAATACATCAGTTTTAATTGTATTGCCACTATGACATTGATGTCAAGTTAAATGATCTTCGAGAAAGATTTTAAGGATTTACAATTGTGACTCAGAAAAATTCATCTTTCACAATTTCAAGTCTATTAACGCATGTAATGTAAAATGCTTTTTATCCAAAAACACCGTGATTGGGGCCAGAGTTGTTAGTGATCGTGATCACCCATCTGGTCTTGACAATGCTCATGATGGCTTGACTTTGTCACGAGATGAGACTCCATACCACTCTGGCTCTGATGACTCATATTGATTTTGCCTTTCACATTCTTTCAAAAACATTTAATTTACATTATGTTTTGTTTGTTTTAACAGGGTCACATGATACAGGCTGTAGGATGGAACTGGCAAAATGCCAGTGATGATACGACCAATGCTGTTCTTCTTGGAACTGATAAAGGTAATCGAAAGAAAAGATAACAATAAATAACATTAGAATAATAATAATATCTTCACAATATCATTCTTTTTTTTTTTAAACCCTCCCAGTGTAGCTATGTGGTTTTGTGGTATGACACTTCGCTTTGGATCGGAAGGTCCTGGGTTTGAGCCTCACTCGGCGCATATTGAGTCCTTGGAAAATGCTCTTTACTCATATTACTATACTCAGGTGTAAAATGGGTACCTGGTCATTAAAAGCATTGTCTCTCTCAGAAAAAGAATTGTAGCATCGCCTAGCAGGCGTCATGTCTCATTCTACTTGTTATGTGTTACTGTTGATCAGGGACCCTTTGTAAAGCGCTTTGAGCACGTTTAGTGGATATTTCACTATATAAAAGCTCAAATTTTTGTGGGGGTTTTTTATTAATCTATGATGATGATGATAGAAAAAGTTATCATCATAAAGTCTTTTTCATTTTTTTTTCTCCCAAGTTCAAGGTCAATGGAATCCAATTATAATTTGAATTTGACTATTTCCACCAGGTCTGATATTTGAAACAGAATTACGAGTATTTGAAGATAGAAGTTTCTTTCAAGGCAGCGTGGAGCAATATGCCAAGCAGGTAAGATTTTAGTCTGTCAGTATCAACCCTCTCCTTACCACCCATAGGAAAATCGTCACATTCGTTACGATGCAACCAACAATTATCACATTCTGATTTCTCTTGTACGTCACAAAATGTAAAGAAATGCTTTGATTTTAGCTATAAATGCTAAACACTGTGTTGTAGACATCATTTTGCTGAACAACATTCTGTATAGAATGCACTTGTTACTTTTTTGTTTGAGTAAGAAAAGTCTATTTTTGTGTTGGGTGGGTGTGAAGTTTTGGGGGAAATTCTAAAAATAGCTGGTAAGGAGAGAGTTAAGGACTGTGGTGACCGTCTTATGGTGACCTAAGGAAAAAACGACCTGTTGTACAAAATTGGGCAGATGGAGCAAAGTCTTGGTGGGGTTCCTGACCTCCAATAGAGGGCAGAGAGGTACTTGCACTTGCTGTGTCTTCTATTCCCCTACATTTGTTTTCCAATTGCTTTCTGTCTTTGTCTTGGAATGAGATTACTTGGTTTTGTCCCGGCCCTGGCTGGATACCTTAGCTGGGAGGGAAATATTCAAATGTATAGTTAGAGTTTTGGGAGATGGTCTTTTTTGTCTTGTAAATTATCTCTCTGTTATGCACTGTATTGTTTTGTTGACATTTATATTTGATGTGTAAAAATTTGAGTGTATTCCTCCTAATGGGGACCTGTGCTTGTGTCTGGATGAGACTTTTAGGTGATCTCAAACTAAGTACTTTGATAGTGTGCTCTTGGAATCTACATCTGTTCCCTATTTGAAGTAATTCCCCTTTTGTCTTCCCTTTTCTTGGGTTTACTTTAATTGTAATTCTAGAACTTTTTACTATCCCATTTTCTTCCTTTTTACTGGCGCTGATATGACCTAAATGTGTTGCAAGCGCCGTAAAACCATTAAAAACAAGCAAACAAGCTAAGGAGCAAAATAAAATTTTCACATTTATGTAGTTAATTTCCACATAATCAACAAGCTCAAAGCTTTCACAAAGCTTCAGATATTCTCCTAGCTGGCATATGGAACCAAATTTATGTATTATATTGTACTAGCCATAATTATTTTACAAGCACTCTTACAATATCCATCACTGCCTATTGCCAGGTACTCATTCATATACACGGCAAGTAAGGTTAATATGTGGAAAGTGCCTTATCCAAGGACGTAATGCTGATAAATAAAGGGGGTAATTTTCACTCATTAACTATTAAGTTGTCTTTTAGAGGCATTAGATCCATGAAGCTGGTGTTTATCCCAGTTTATATAACATGAAACTGACAATGGCAATTACTTGCTACCCGTTTGATAGGATGCTAGTTTTTTATAAAGTACTTTCCACCAGCTGTAACAGACCCAGTTACCCAATCACGCTGGATGTACAAGGGGGTCTGAAATAATCTCAACTTTACCCAGGATCAATATCACTCCCTTTGCACGTGATGCGAGTGCTCTACCATCTGAATTGTCAAGACCCCCCCATTAACTGTAAACAAATCGGATATTTCCATGAATGGTTTATAAAAATTACATTTGCTGCCTCAATCAAGATTGGGTTCCTGTGTCATCTTTTACTCTATGTCTCCATCGTTGTAACATATTTTATTTGTCGTGATGTCATCCCAGCTGTTTACGCTCCAAGGCAAGGACCAATCAGAACCCGTGACAGGCCTTGAGTTTGATAGGATGCCCAGCGTGGAATCCAATATGATGCGATACTACATCCTTGCCACAACGCCAGGGTGAGATTTGGATCATTTTATTCTGCGTGTGATTTTTTATTTGTTTGTCTTGTTTTGTTTTTTTAGGGGGTTTTTTTTATTCTTTACAATGAAAATATGGTTTATTCACAAGTGATTTTGGTCCACCAGTAAAAATCAAGTAAAAGATGGACGATAGTCAAGCTTGAAAATTTATACTGAAGATAAAACATGAAGAATATGAAGGTTTCAGAGTGATAGTTAAAAACAATATTGAAAATGTTAAAAATGCCTTAAAAATCTAGTTTTGGCGTTTTAAAAGCAACATTATATACGACAAAAATAACCACAGCCAACAAGAAGTGCCAAATTACTCTGTGCCATCTGTCTAGATATTAAATGATTTATTGTTTTAAGCAGAGTTTGGTATTTTGTTCTTTTTCGAAACTGTCATATTCATTTTGTGTTCATTACTTTTTACAGTTCACAGCTTCTAGCAGCTTTGTGTCACTTTTGACTCATTTTGAATTTAGTAGGAATCAGTTTAAACGTAAGGAAGAATTATGTACCTTTATGAGAGAAAATCTTTTACGATTTTAAACTAAGAAAAATATGATATTCTTACAGCTATTGACAAGTTTTTTTGTTTTTTTTTTTAACCTCAGTCATGGGAGACACCCAATGTTTGTCGTCACTTTGCCAATTTAGATTTATCTCCGTCTTTTAAATACGACAATAAACAGGTATAGGGATATTGACCTTAAAAAACAAAAAGAAAAAAAAACAGTAAATTAAAATAAAAAAAAATAATAAAAAAAAGGACATTAAAAAAAAAAAATTTTTTTAAGAATGAATAATTAGATAATAAATAAATAAATAAATAAATAGATAAATAATTAAATAAAAAAATTTTTAAAAATAAAAAAGCTATTGACTTGTTATTATTTATCAACCAAGCAAAGTAATTTTTTATTGATTTTTGAAATGTCATTAGACACAAATAAAAATATTCATTTCGAATATTTGTTGGGTTTTTTAAAATTTTGATTTGACCAATTTTACTTAAATCTAACCCATGGTCCGTCCTTAAAGACGGTATCGGTAGTTGAATACGTCAATAACTCGGATGCCACTTCCCCACATGTCCTGTCTGTTCATTCCCAATCAACCTTTGACCCACAGTCGGCTGTACCAGTTCATAGGGCGTGTGTCCCAGTCATCGGAGCCACCCATGTTTGCCTCCCTTTTTCAGCAGTACGAGGCGGGCAATGGTAAGAATTCTTCATACTGTTGTCAGTACATTTAACATCTATTTCCTGTTTTGACACTTTACACTTTAGTAAAAAAAAGTATTTCATAATGCAAGTGTTGCTTTTTGAAGCTCAAAAAAAAAAATGACAATAATCAAGAGGCTTGAACCAAGGACCTTCCAATCCGAAAGCGAGTGTCATACCACATAGAAAAGAAAAGACCAATTAGGACCTTCCAATCCGAAAGCGAGTGTCATACCACAAGACCACATAGAAAAGAAAAGGTCGGTATATATGGTGTGGGCCAGAAAAAAAGTATACACAAAAGGACTAGAAAATTTTTATTTTTTTTAAATCTCCCTGAGTGGGGGTTGAACCTCTGATCTCTTGATTCCCATTCTGATGCGTTACCACAGAGGTTACTCTTCCAATAACTGGTTGATTGACAATGAATATAAAAAGTCTGAGTCATATTTGATGTCTTTTAGATACATTTGATTCAGGTTGGAAAAGGTACTTGGTTAAAATCAGTGGTAGGTATTGTAGTTGTACTAGTACAACGTGCGGATATGTGGTCTTGTGGTATGACTCTCGCTTTCGGATCAGAAGGTCCTGGGTTCGAGCCTCACTCGGTGCATAGTTGAGTCCTTGGAAAAGGCTCTTTACTCACATTCTCTCACCGTACTCAGGTGTAAAATGAGCACCCAGCCGTTAACAGCACTGTCTCTGTCCGAAAAAATTATAATATCACCTTACAGGCATCATGTCTTGTCCTAAATGTTAAATGTTGCTCTTGGACAGGGACCCCTTGTAAAGCACTTTGAGCACGTTTAGTGGATATTGCGCTATATAAAATCTCATTTAGATTAGAGTACAAAAAGGAGTCTAACAGGTGATTTGTATTTATTAAATTGAAATGGTGAGCATGAATAAATACAAATACAAACTTTCATCAAGCTTCCATCTAATAATAATAATAAAGTGTTCTTATACAGTGCTAAACGCCAAAGCCTCAAAGCGCTTTACAATATACTTATCAAACCATAAACACACTCGTACCGAGCCAAACAGACACACACACCAGTTGCACACACTAACTATGCAAGTTTTACAACATGAAATTGACATTCAACAAAATGGAATCAAAAAATAAAACGTATAATTTTAATTTACTCAACAATAAGAAAATGCCTAGGATAAAAATTTCTGGAAAAGATGTCTTCAGATTTTTCTTAAAACTTTCTACACTGCCCTCAAAACACCCAATAAAATCACGTACAAACATTCGGAATTAATATCGATAGAGAAAGACAAAGACTTTGTTTCGTTCCTAATGTTACGTGTTGCTGTTGGTCTAGGACCTCTTGTAAAGCAGTTTGAGCACATTGAGTGGATATTGCCCTATATAAAGGCTCAAGTTTTTTTTTTTTTTGGGGGGGGGGGTGGGGGTTCTGATTTTTAATTTATTATATGTCCATTCTCGACTCCAACCAGAACATCCCCAATTTCTGGAGCTACCAGGCGATGTTGGATACAGTGAACTCCATCTGTATTTCCCCAAATTTAGACAGCCTGCTCTCAAATTTGCCTGGATGGCGGGTAAATAGTTATCACACTTTTTACACTCTCTCTCTCTCTCTCTCTCTCTCTCTCTCTCTCTCTCTCTCTCTCTCTCTCTCTCTCTCTCTCTCTCTCTCTCTCCCTTCTATTTTGCTCTCTTCTCTTCTCTTCTTCTCTCTCTCTCTCTCTCTCTCTCTCTCTCTCTCTCTCTCTCTCTCTCTCTCTCTCTCTCTCTCTCTCTCTCTCTCTCTCCCTCTCTCACTCCCTCCCTCCCTAATAACAATATTATGATAATAATATAATAATAATAATTATTATTATTATTATTATTATTATTATTATGATTATTATTATTATTATTATTATTATTATTATTATTATTACTATATTATTATTATAGCAATAATGATGATGATAATAATAATAATGATAATAATAATAATAATGATAATAATAATGATGATGATAATAATAATAATAATAATAATGATAATAATAATAATAATAATAAATAATAATAATAATAATAATAATAATAATAATAATAATAATAATAATAATAATAATAATAATGATAATAATAATAATAATAATGATAATAATAATAATAATAATAATAAATAATGATAATAATAATAATAATAATAATAATAATAATAATAATAATAAATAATAATAATAATAATAATAATAATAATAATAATATAATAATAATAATAATAATAATATGATGATGATGATGATGATGATGATGATGATGATGATGATGATGATGATGATGATGATGATGATGATGATGATGATGATGATGATGATAATAATAATAATGATAATAATAATAATAATAATAATGATAATAATAATGATACATATCATTTGCATAGTGCACAACTACGACTAGGGCATGCTCTATTGTCCTCAACCTCATCCTAGTGCAGGTCATGGTGTATATTGTGTATGTGTGTTGTTTTGTTTTCCTCCAAAGGTCCTGGTGTGTATTTTGGTGACATCAACGTGGAAGGATCGGCTGGTCCAAGCTCCATCTTGTCCAACTCAAAACTATTTCAGTATCCTTTTGAAATAAAAAGACACTTGTAAGAGGTTATATTTTATTTATATTTATATATAGTTAAATGCTGCTATATTCTCTGTGCGGCTATGTGGTCTTGTGGTATGACACTCACTTTCGGATCGGAAGGTCCCGGGTTCGAGCCTCGCTCAGCGCATAGTTGAGTCCTTGGAAAAGGCTCTTTACTCACATTCTCTCACCATACTCAGGTGTAAAATGAGCACCCAGCCGTTGACAGCACGGCCTTTACCCAAAAGGTACAGAGTTCGATCACCCACTGCGTTGCTGTGTGGTCTTGAGCAAGTCACCTCGCCCTAGCTCAATTTGCAGCGCTGCACTGCAGCTGACGCCTGGGTTATTCCAGCCTTCCCTTGGAATAGACCCTAGAGACAAATTCCCCCTATGGGATGAATAAAGGGAATTTTTGGGTTTTTTGTGTTTGTTAAGTGTGTTCCATTGTAGAACTTTTACTTTTAATGCTTTTGGTTTACATTATTATTATTTCTGATGTTTTTTGAAATTCGAAATTGCTGAATTTGCTTTTTTTATAATTTAAAAATTGCTGTGAACGGACGTACATAATTCTCTATACACTACGACAAAAGCCACCTAGGCCTTAGATAAATGCCTTTATTTCACTTTATTTTTGAGACTAAAGCTTGTCTTTAGTTTATAAATGGCTTTATTTCACTTTCTTTTTGAGACCAATGCTTGTCTTTTTAGTTTATAAATGGCTTTATTTCACTTTCTTTTCGAGACCAAAGCTTGTCTTTAGTTTATAAATGGCTTTATTTCACTTTCTTTTCGAGACCAAAGCTTGTCTTTTTAGTTTATAAATGGCTTTATTTCACTTTCTTTTTGAGACCAAAGCTTGTCTTTTTAGTTTATAAATGGCTTTATTTCACTTTCTTTTTGAGACCAATGCTTGTCTTTTTAGTTTATAAATGGCTTTATTTCACTTTCTTTTTGAGACCAATGCTTGTCTTTTTAGTTTATAAATGGCTTTATTTCACTTTCTTTTCGAGACCAAAGCTTGTCTTTTTAGTTTATAAATGGCTTTATTTCACTTTCTTTTTGAGACCAATGCTTGTCTTTTTAGTTTATAAATGGCTTTATTTCACTTTCTTTTTGAGACCAAAGCTTGTCTTTTTAGTTTATAAATGGCTTTATTTCACTTTCTTTTTGAGACCAATGCTTGTCTTTTTAGTTTATAAATGGCTTTATTTCACTTTCTTTTTGAGACCAAAGCTTGTCTTTTTAGTTTATAAATGGCTTTATTTCACTTTCTTTTTGAGACCAATGCTTGTCTTTTTAGTTTATAAATGGCTTTATTTCACTTTCTTTTTGAGACCAATGCTTGTCTTTTTAGTTTATAAATGGCTTTATTTCACTTTCTTTTCGAGACCAAAGCTTGTCTTTTTAGTTTATAAATGGCTTTATTTCACTTTCTTTTTGAGACCAATGCTTGTCTTTTTAGTTTATAAATGGCTTTATTTCACTTTCTTTTTGAGACCAAAGCTTGTCTTTTTAGTTTATAAATGGCTTTATTTCACTTTCTTTTTGAGACCAATGCTTGTCTTTTTAGTTTATAAATGGCTTTATTTCACTTTCTTTTTGAGACCAATGCTTGTCTTTGGTTTATAAATGGCTTTATTTCACTTTCTTTTTGAGACCAAAGCTTGTCTTTTTAGTTTATAAATGGCTTTATTTCACTTTCTTTTTGAGACCAAAGCTTATCTTTAGTTTATAAATGGCTTTATTTCACTTTCTTTTTGAGACCAAAGCTTGTCTTTTTAGTTTATAAATGGCTTTATTTCACTTTCTTTTTGAGACCAATGCTTGTCTTTTTAGTTTATAAATGGCTTTATTTCACTTTCTTTTTGAGACCAAAGCTTGTCTTTTTAGTTTATAAATGGCTTTATTTCACTTTCTTTTCGAGACCAAAGCTTGTCTTTAGTTTATAAATGGCTTTATTTCACTTTCTTTTCGAGACCAAAGCTTATCTTTAGTTTATAAATGGCTTTATTTCACTTTCTTTTCGAGACCAAAGCTTTTCTTTTTAGTTTATAAATGGCTTTATTTCACTTTCTTTTCGAGACCAAAGCTTGTCTTTTTAGTTTATAAATGGCTTTATTTCACTTTCTTTTTGAGACCAAAGCTTGTCTTTTTAGTTTATAAATGGCTTTATTTCACTTTCTTTTTGAGACCAATGCTTGTCTTTAGTTTATAAATGGCTTTATTTCACTTTCTTTTCGAGACCAAAGCTTATCTTTAGTTTATAAATGGCTTTATTTCACTTTCTTTTTGAGACCAATGCTTGTCTTTAGTTTATAAATGGCTTTATTTCACTTTCTTTTCGAGACCAAAGCTTGTCTTTTTAGTTTATAAATGGCTTTATTTCACTTTCTTTTTGAGACCAATGCTTGTCTTTTTAGTTTATAAATGGCTTTATTTCACTTTCTTTTCGAAACCAAAGCTTGTCTTTTTAGTTTATAAATGGCTTTATTTCACTTTCTTTTTGAGACCAATGCTTGTCTTTTTAGTTTATAAATGGCTTTATTTCACTTTCTTTTTGAGACCAATGCTTGTCTTTTTAGTTTATAAATGGCTTTATTTCACTTTCTTTTTGAGACCAATGCTTGTCTTTTTAGTTTATAAATGGCTTTATTTCACTTTCTTTTTGAGACCAAAGCTTATCTTTAGTTTATAAATGGCTTTATTTCACTTTCTTTTTGAGACCAATGCTTGTCTTTTTAGTTTATAAATGGCTTTATTTCACTTTCTTTTTGAGACCAAAGCTTGTCTTTGGTTTCTTTTATCAATCTATTTTTAGAAAGGCTTTTTTTAAAAATCCATCTTAAGAATAATGTTTGTGTTGCTGGCAGGTTAAAAAGGACTGAGAACAATTAATAATTGTTAATCCATCTGCATTTGGAGCTTGCATGAAATCAAACTTCACCACCATTCAATGAACCAATCAACGCCTTTCCTTAACCCTGCCCTAGATACAAGAGAGAAAAGGACGACCAAGCCAGTAGACCTCTGTCTATGGTCCTTACGGAATTTCATTTGTTACTTTTGTATCCAGACAGGTGAGTGACTCCAAACTTCCAAAGTTCCTGGGCGGGGTTCCTGACCTCCCATAGTGGGCAGGGAGGTATTTACTGTATCTTCTATCCCCTTATATCTGTTTTCCAACTTGCTTTCTGTCTTTGTCTTGGAATGAGATTACTTGGTTTTATCCTGGCCCTGGCTGGATACCGTGGCTGGGAGGGAAGCAGTCAAATGTTTAGTTAGTTTTGGGAGATCATATTTTTTACCCTTATAAATCTTCTCTCTGTTGTGCACTGTATTATGTTTTGTTTATGTATTATATGTGGTTTGTAAACATTTGAGTGTATTCCTCTTAGTGGGGGCTTGTGCTTGTGTCTGGATGAGACTTTTAGGTGATCTCAGACTAAGTACTTTGATGGTGTGCTTTTGGAATCTTCATCTGTTTCTTATTTGAACCAATTCCCCTTTGTCTTACCTTTTCTTGGGTGCTTTAATTGTAATTCTAGAACTTTTTACTATCCCATTTTCTTCCTTTTTACTGGTGCTGATATGACCTTAATGTGTTGCAAGCGCCGTAAAACTCTTAAAAACAAAAAAAAACAAGATTATTTCTGTTGAGATTGATCTTGAAAGCTAATGAATATTTATTACAGTGAATGACATAATCAGTCGGATGGTGAAAAGGTTTGAACTGAGATATTGCCAAGTTTAGTTAGAAGGTCACTTTTTATAAAAAATGAATTCTTGTTATAAATGATTAAATCAACCCTTTTTGTACATCTTCGGGAAATATCAACGCTTAATTTCACTTGGAAATATTTTTTACAGCTAATCAAGATGAAAAAGTATAAAATTTGAGAAAAGTTGCTGGATACTTTTCCTATACGTTTGACCATAAATTCATGAAAAAATCACCCGATTTACTTCAGATAAAGATTAAAATGCTCTGGGGAGCAAATGCAAATCCAAAATTTTCACCTTCCGACTGATTCTGTCATGCACTGAAACATTTGTGGAGTTGATGGCAATGGCTTGGCTTAATGCTTTTATGGCTCGTCTGGCAACAAAGTCGAGCACAGTCAATGATCAGATAGAGAAGGAATCAAAAATTGCAAAGACTCTGGCCCTAGCACGAGACTTGAAATAAACCCTAACACACATCACATTAGCCCAATGGCTCAACAGTACAATTTCTCATTTTGTTACAAAAGTCAAGCAATATTAAGCATGATGAGTAGTTGAATGGGTGACTGATTGTGTCCTAAGGTAAAGCACTTTAATCCATTACCCTATAATATATGACTGTGAATGTGTACCTGTCTACAGGCAGTGATGACTATTGTAAGAGTGTGTTGGTACAAAAAAGGATGCCTAACAGGCGACTGGTATGTAGGAAATGGAAATATGGTTATTTATAGCCTGCTGGGGGAATAAATGAAACATTACAAAGCACAGTGAGATTTGTTACTCAGTCGAAAGAAAAACATCCCAAAAATTAGACTTGGGATCGAACCTCAGACCATGCATATATAACAAGTTGCCCATTAAAAATAATCCCTGCCCCTTTTTTCTACCTGTGAATGATAAATGATTATTTTGAAAAAGAAAAAATTTAATAAAGAAAAAGAGAGTTGAGCAGTAACATGCATTATGATTTAATATTTGCACTTTGTATGTCTGTTGGTGGGAGGGGAAGGGGATTGTTTGTTTTGTTTTTTATAGATTTGTATTCATTTTCGTTCGATTGATTTACAGAACTATTACAAGTAGAGTATTTTTACAATTCAATATAAATATATTTGGTGTTCGTTGTTTTGTTTTATTGCAGTTTGAAAGCAATTTGTCTTTTGAATGAAGAGATGGTTTATGATGACGTTTACCCAGAGGTGAGATTACAACACACGGCGTGTTCATTTCAATAATAATAATAATATAGGTCAACAATGGTTGTCAGAGGTTGCCTATACTATGAAAAAAGGAAAATGTGTGTATGTGTAAATATATTTGTTATGCGTTACTTGTAGGTAGCTTGATCCACAAATACAATGGGATCGACATGCTTTTTACATCGTATTATTGGGGGGTTTTTTGTTTTGTTTTTTTGTTTTAGTTTGTTTTTTGGGTTTTTTTGGGTTTTGCCACTGATGTGAATTTGCACCATTGCATTTCAGATTAACTCTTTAGAAATTATTTTTGTGTCCTCATTCTCACGGCCAAGACACAAAGACAAAACTTGGATGTTTGTTTTGATGTATTTTTTAATTCTAAACAGTTGACTATCACAAATTATGAATTTTTAACATTTATTTTTTTTAGATTTGAATATATAGCATTTTTTAAAATGAATTAAATAGTAAAAATCCAAGATGTTTGCTGAACAATTTCTATTGCTATGGCAACTTATAAATATTTTGTATATCTTGTACATTTTTAACTACTGTTTGAATTGGGTGTATTATCATTAATATTAAAGTTAAAAAATTGTATTATTTGCTTCCCCGCACGGCCATTTAATGTTTAGTTTTGTAATATTAAATTAAGGCGTATTAGACTGAAGTGGTTAATTGTCTTCATCAACCAACTTGTTTTCTATCTTGGTCTTGGAATGAGATTACTTGGTTTTGTCCTGGCCCTGGCCGGATACCCTAGCTGGGAGAGAAACAGTGAAATGAATGTTTAGTTTTGAGAAATGATATTTTTTATCTTGTAAATCATCTCTCTGTTATGCACTGTGTTTTGTTTTGTTTACTTGTTATACATGATTTGTAAATATTTGAGTGTATTCCTCTTAGTGGGGACCTGTGCTTGTACCTGGATGAGACTTTTAGGTGATCTCAAACTAAGCACTTTGATAGTGAGATCTTGAAATCTACATCTGTTTCCTATTTGATCCAATTCCCCTTTGTCTTACCATTTCTTGGGTGCTTTAATTGTCATTCTAGAACTTTTTACTATTCCATTTTCTTCGTTTTTAATGGCGCTGATATGACCTTAATGTGTTGCAAGCACTGTAAAACCCTTAAAAACATGAAACACATGTTGCATATTTTAGTTTACGTCCACATTATGTTATATCAGATGTTGTTGTATCTAACTGTTCTTTATTTCTGTGTGGTTTCAGGTGTTGTACTCAATGTTATACTAGTGATATTTCTTGTTGATTAAAGCTTACTGTAAAGCTATCATCTCAACTCTCTCAACTCATTTCAACATATCCCTTGTGTCATCTTTTTACACAGCGTGTTGGCAAGTTGATGGGCATTTGTAAGGATACCATCAAGGGCACCATTTGGTCGTACACATCCAACACTGTCTTCAAGTACAAAGTCACCAAAGAGGACAGGTAACTCTTACTGAAATGTCACACAGACTGATAGACAAAGCCTTTATTTTTTTATTTTTTTAAAATTGAGATTTTATATATTGCAATATCCACTAAATGTGCTCAAGGCGCTTTACAAGGGGTGCCTAGGCAACAGCAACACTTAACATGTACAACGTGACATGACGCCTGTTTCGCGATATTACAATTCTACAATTTACAACACTGTTAACGGCCAGGTACTCATTTTACACCTGAGTATCGTGAGATAATGTGAATATAGAGCCTTTTCCAAGGACTCAACTGTCCACCGAGCGAGGCTCGAACCCAGGACCTTCCGATCCGAAAGCGAGTGTCATACCACAAGACCACATAGCCACATTTAATCCAGTCAGGAGTCTTAAAAATTTAGTAAGAGATATAGAGAGAGGTAGTCTATTGCATAGTACTTCCCACCAGATCTAACAGAACCAGCTACCCAATCAGTGCTGGGTAGACAAAGGGGGGGGGAGGGTCAGAAAAAAATATCATATTCACCCGGGATCAAACTCTGTCCCTCGTATGTGAAGCGAGTGCTCTACCAACTGAGCTATTTGGGCCCCTTGGACTGTCAGTTGAAAATGATATTGTCTGTTGCAGAGATACTGATGTATTATATTATCTATTATGTTGTCTATTGCCGAGTCTAATACTGTATTAAATTGAGCTTTATATAGCGCAATATCCACTAAATGTGCTCAAAGCGCTTTACAAGAGATCCCTGATCAACAGCAACATTTAACATGTAGGACGGGGCATGCCGCCTGTTAGGCGATATATTACAATTTTTTCGAACAAAGACAACGCTGCTAACGACCAGGTACTCATTTTACACCTGAGTATGGTGAGAGAAAGTGAGTAAAGAGCCTTTTCCAAGGACTCAACTATGCACCTAGCGCGAGGCTCGAACCCAGGACCTTCCGATCCGAAAGCGAGTGTCATACCACTAGACCACATAGCCGCACTGTATTACGTGTCTATAATTTGTATTGTCCAATTCAGGGATGTCTGGCAGATGTACTTGGAGCAAGATGAGTTTGAACTGGCCAAGCAATACTGCAACGTATGCTCTTACTTTATCCTTATTTATTTATTTATTTATTTATTTATTTATTTATTTATTCATATATTTATTATTTATTTATGTATTTCTTTTTTTTATATATTTATGCCTTCATATTAGACATGAAGGCTATATATTTCTGTGTCTGTCAATTTTGAAGCAGCTGGTATCAATAGGTTGTTGTCGTCTAGAACGGATATTATAGTTTAAATATACTTTCTGATAAGTTTTATTAAACACCGCTATTCAATCTTCCCTAGATAGATAAGAAACATAAAATACAAATTTATCAAAGACTGAAAATTGTGTCAAGTTTTTTGCAATTTTGGACCCATTAAAAATCTTAAATTTGTAGTATGATTAAGTTAATGTAACGATTAGTATTCTTTAAATTTCTACATTCAAGTATAAAACTATCTTTCATTTTACTTTAATTTTTGCCTTTAGGAAAATCCAATGCATATGAATAAAGTCCTCACCAAGCAAGCAGAGCATTTGTTTTCAAATGACAAGTAAGTGGGTCTGATCAAGGCTGTGTGCAGTCATATCTTTTTTTTTTTTTATTGTGATTTTTATTGTGTCTTGGATCTACTCTGTTCTCTGCTTTTTTTTTTTTGTCTTTTGTTTGTTTTTTATAAGGGTTTTACAGCGCTTGCGACACATAATTACAATTAAAGCACCCGAGAGAAAGTAAGACAAAGGGGAACTGGGAACAAATAGGGATCAGATGTAGATTCCAAGAGCATACCACCAATGTATTTAGTTTGAGATCACCTATAAGTCTCATCCGGACACAAGCACAAAATCCAACAAAGAGGAATACACTCAAATGCTTTCATTATAAATTCAAAATAACAAATAAAATAATACAGAACTGAGAGATGATTTACAAGGAAAAAAATATCATCTCCCAAAACAATAACTATGCAGTTGACTGTTTCCCTCCCAGCTAGGACTCCAGCCAGGGCCAGGACAAAACCAAGTGATCTCATTCCAAGACAAAGACAGAAAGCATGTTAGAAAACAGATATAGGGGGATAGAAGACACAGTACGTACTTCCCTGCCCACTATGGGAGGTTCTCTGCTTTAAATAGACATTGACCCTTTTACTTTTGTCTTACCTCGACACCTGTAAAAGCAGACTACTCTTGATCCACAATTTTTTTTTTTTGACCACTCCATCCTCTCCCTTCTCCCCAACACTTAAGAAATGATGCCCTTCGGCAACTAGGCATAACATGAAAAAATATTGCTTATCCGTCATATAAATGGCTGATGTCAACAAGAATCATCCATGTTGTCCAAGTGACAATTGGAAATTGATAAACTTGCTCGAAGAAAAAATAAAGCTTTATGGGGTCAGGCTCAAATTCGAGATTTAGGATTTCTTTAGTTACAAGTTCTTTAGTTGTGCGGCTATGTGGTCTTGTGGTATGACACTCGCTTTTGGATCGGAAGGTCCTGGGTTCGAGCCTCGCGTTCGGCGCATAGTTGAGTCCTTGGAAAAGGCTTTTTACTCACATTCTATCACTGTACTCAGGTGTAAAATGAGTACCTGGCTGTTAACAGCGTTGTCTTTGTCTGAAAAATTGTATTATCGCCTAACAGGCGGCATGTCCCGTCCTACATGTTACATGTTAAATGTTGCTGTTGGCCAGGGATCCCTTGTAAAGCACTTTGAGCACATTTAGTGGATATTGCGCTATATACAGCTCAATTATAAGATAATGCCTTTCCCATTCTGCCACCTCTTTTCCTTTCCACTCACACTAAAATAATCTCAAAGTTTTTACGTCAATTGTTTATCTCTCTTTTTTTTTAAATTAATGCAATAATAAAATAATTGATTGTCTTCCCACAAATAGATTTGAGGAGAGTGCTGCAATGTACGCTTTGACCCAAAACTCTTTTGAAGAGATTGCCCTGAAATTTATCAAACTGCCCAACAAAGATGCCCTGAAGAAGTTCATCAAGAGTAAATTGTCATCGCTCAAACCTCAAGTAAGCTATTATTGCAGGGGATATTTACATACGATTAGTATTATTTTATCCCTAACTTATGGAGAAAATCTGATCATCTCAATGTTATGATGAGCTCTATAACATTTTGGGTGCTCCCAATTATCATTATTAATTTTTGTACCTACAGCTTTTGAGAGAAAACCTTAAAATGTATTCAATTCTATTCAATTCTTTTCAAATATTTATTAATCGTCAGTACTATTACATGAATACAATTTCATTTACCCATAACCTTTGGGAGAAAAGTTTAACTATATTTAATTCGATTCAAATATATATTTATTGTTAGTAAATAAATACAATTTCATATACCCATAACTTTTGGGGGGAAAGTTTAACTCTATTCTTTTCAATTCAAATATCAATATAATTTATTGCTATGATGTAATTCATGTCCTGTCCAAAGAGTAGCAATAGATTGGTACTATCCAATTCACGTTTTCTGTCCTTCAGGACAAGACCCAGATGACGATGCTGGTGACTTGGATGATCGAGTTGTTCCTCAACAAACTGGGTGAGTTAAAGGAACACAGTTACGATTCGCCAGAGTATATGGACATACAGGAGGAGTTTCACCAATTCCTGAAGGAATCCAGGGTCAAGGTCAGTAGACATTATGGCATTATCAATTTTTTTAAATCAGAAAATATTTGCATCTTCATGGTCCTGTGGTATGACACTTGCCTTCAGTCTGATGCGTCCTTTGTTCGAGTCCTGCTCTGAGCATTTAGTTCTTGGAAAAGGCTCTTTCCTCACATTCTCTCACCACACTCAAGTGTTCAATGATTACCTGGTCGGTAACAATGTTGTCTGTGTCAGAATTTTTTTTTTTAAAAGAAATATCGCCAAACAGTTGTTTGTGTTTTATTCTCATGTCATATGTTGCTGTTGGTTCAGACCATTTGTAAATGGGTTTGAGCATATTTATGGATATTCTGCCATATAAAATAATGATAATAATACATTGTATTTGTTTAGCGCTCTACCATTTCATTAGGAAGTGCTCATAGTCAGAGGGTTTTTAAAAACTCAAGATTTTGCAAAACAAACTTGAAAATGCATAAATATTAGATATTTAATGATTAATCTTAATGTGATTTGAATAATAATAATAATTATCATTATTATTATTATTATTATTATTATCATTATCATTATTATTATTATTATTATCATTATTATTATTATTATTATTATTATTATTATTATTATTATTATTATTATTATTATTATTATTATTATTATTATTATTATTATTATTATATAATAGTAATAATAATAATTCTTCATCATCATTATCATCATCATCATCATCAACACTGATAGCAATGATAATGACAATGATATCTGTCATTTATTGCCTATAAATATGGCAATGTTTCATATATTTCCATCTACCATACTACAGTCATGTGTTATCTATGTGCGGTTATGTGGTCTAGTTGTATGACACTCGCTTTCGGATCGTAAGGTCCTGGGTTCGAGCCTCGCTCACGCATAGTTGAGTCCTTGTAAAAGACTCTTTACTCACATTCTCTCACCGTACTCCGGTGTATAATGAGTACCTGGCCGTTAACAGCATTGTCTTTGTCCGAAAAATTGTAATATCGCCTAACAGGCAGCATGTCCCGTCCTACAGGTTAACTGTTGCTGTTTACCAGGGACCCTTTGTAAAGGGCTTTGAGCACATTTAGTGGATATTGCGCGATATAAAAGCTCAATTTATTTAATTTATCTCCGTTACAGGAATGTGCCAGTCAGAACCGGAGCGTCATCTACGATTTGATCGCATCTCACGGGGACGTGGAAGACTTGGTCTTCTTTGCCGTCTTGATGAAAGGTTGGTCCTTGTCCTTCATGGATTAGAAACAAAATTGTGAAAAATAAAAAAGGCATTTACTCTAAGGCCTAGGTGGCTTTTGTCGTAGTTTATAGAGTATTTGTACGTCCGTCCAAAATTTTTAGATTATAAAACTAGGAAAGTCAGCAATTTCGAATTATCAAAATACATCAGAAATAATAATTATGTAAACCAAAATTATTTAACACAATAAAGGTTCTACAATGGAACACACTTAACAAACAAAAAAACCCACAAAAATTCCCTTTATTCATCCCATAGGGGAAATTTATCTCTAGGGTCTATTCCAAGGGAAGACTGGAATAACTCAGGCATCAGCCGCAGTGCAGTGCCGCAAATTGAGCTAGGGCGAGGTGACTTGCTCAAGGTCACACAATGCAGTGGCGGGTGATTGAACTCGGAACCTTTCGGGTACGAAGCAAAGACCGTACCATTGAACCACGCTGCCTAGCAGGCATTATGTCTCATCCTACATGTTAAGTGTTGCTGTTAGCCTGGGTCCCCTTGTAAATGTGCTTTGAGCACTTTTTGTGAATATTGCCTATTTATAAAATGCTTTATTTTAATTCTTACCAGGTGGTTCCCAACTTTTTGGTGTCTACATCAAGATAGAGTTATGGTTATTGTTTTAAACGTAAAGACAGAACAGTTGATCTATTCAGACAACCAGTAATGAGTAGCTGGGACTCCAGTACTTTACAAGCAGACCACTTCACCAGTGGGGACTTTCTACCTGTCCAACATGTACCCTATGTGGGATAGAACGTGAATATTGCCTATTTATAAAATGCTTTATTTTAATTCTTACCAGGTGGTTCCCAACTTTTTGGTGTCTACATCAAGATAGAGTTATGGTTATTGTTTTAAACGTAAAGACAGAACAGTTGATCTATTCAGACAACCAGTAATGAGTAGCTGGGACTCCAGTACTTTACAAGCAGACCACTTCACCAGTGGGGACTTTCTACCTGTCCAACATGTACCCTATGTGGGATAGAACCCAAAACCGCAGAGCATCTAGTTGAACAGTGGGTTGTGACGAATTTTCCAGGTTGGTTTGCGACGGTGCACAAGTGCGGTATGGAATTTGCTGATTGAGTCGATCGTTATAACATAGTAGTGTGAGCACTATTAGAAGCTGCTCCTGTGAGACGTATTTGTCGGATGTGTCCTAAATAAGTAGATCTTCAGAGCCATTTGGCTCATGGAGCCAGAGTTCCACCTGGTTTCTTTATTGTGAAATGGACAATAGCAATTGCTTGCTACCTTTTTTATAGGAGGTTAGTCTATTGCAAAGTACTTTCCACCGGATCTAACAGACCCAGTTACCCATTCACTGCTACAGGAGGGAGGGAGGGAGGGGAGGGGTTGGGAAAAAATCTGAACTTCCTCCCCGGGATCAATCTCAGTCCCTTTCGTTGTGAAGTGCATGCTCTACCTGCTGGATTATCAAGACCCCATATTAGTATTCAATCTTTATTGATAATTGGGGAAGATCAAGGGGAAGGCCACGAGGAACATGGAGAAGAATTAAAGAAGCTGATATACAGAGAAGTGGTAAGACCTGGAATGAGATTTTTAAAAAGTTAGCTCGGGATAGAGAAGGATGGAAACTGTTTGTCTGTGGCCTATACCCTGACCCAGGGTGAAAAAGGCAATGATGATGATGATGATTATGATATTATTATTCAGTCTTTTTCGATAATTTCTTGTTTATATCTACTCAGATTTTGAGCGTGTCATTGGACATCACATCCAACACGAGAATTACGCAGGTGCCCTGGACATTCTTACCAAACAGGTCAGTTCTTGTCTTCGTCACCATACGTTATAAACCTGCTCCACAAAATGACGAAATTTGATACATTGTCTCAAAGATGGTGAAGAAAATAGGATTTAAACTCAAAATGTTCATAAATGGAAATTGTTATTTCTTCGTATACTACTACTACTACTTCTTCTTCCTTATCATAAGTTTTTTTTAAATAATAATAATAAATCTTAAAAAATAATAATAATAATATTAATCACATTTGTTTCGGGGTTTCTGCCAAGGCCTCATATCGCTTCTTCTTTTCCTTTTTGAAGTTTTAGATTTTTTTAAACCCACTGTGTTCATTGAAGATATTTATAATTGAAGCCAAAATGTCATAAGTCAAGCTTTCAATGGGATTTCACACATCAGCCAATATAATACCATTTTGAGACTTTTGCTTTGTAACTCTTTAAGATTCAACCGGACAAAAACCGACAACGGCATAATATTCATGGGTGGGGTAGTTAAGACTGGCCTCAGTAAGTAAAATCCTATCGTTGTGAAGGAAATGACAGGCCCTGTCACTGCCGCAGGGTGTTTTCAGCTTTGATTTTTATAAATTTGCCGACAGAAAAGAAAATGTTTCAGAAATTGCGATTTAAATCCTATTTTATTTGCGGGTGAAAATCATTGACATTGCACTTTGTTTGGTAAAAATCGGTAAAAAATTACGACTTTGGTGATGAAAAATGACTTTGAAGACAATTATTGTAAACTTTTAAAAATATTATGAATAATTTATAACTCCTTTATTTGTGGGTCGATTTTGTCATTCGAGGTATCAATTTTATTGTAATAAAGAGATAGGAACTTCAGAGTCATTTTTTCTGATGCGAAATTATTACTTTGTAATTTTAGCAACAAGAAAAATAGTCGGTCAATAAATTTGTTACAGTTCTTTGATAGACCGCCAGGGTCCGTTCGTGTAGAATTGTGAACCAAGCGTCTCAAAGTCTTCGACCAATCACAGGCTATCTATCCAGCTGGCCGAAACAAAGACGCTTCTCCCCGTCGATGTATTACGCTATTGTTATGCAAGGAATATAACACCTTATGGAGTAGGCCTAAAAGCTAAAATCTAAAAGTAAATAATATAATTCTGAGGAATTTGAAAGTCACATTGCTGAAATCAGCTTGAAAAAAGAAGTACATTGGTCTTTGTTTCATAAAAATCGGTTGAAAACCAACTGTTTTACAAATAAATTTGATTTTAAAAATTGCTTTTGTTTATTTTAGCTTTCTTTAGC
>NC_088367.1:5799756-5814756 GCF_034508935.2 Berghia stephanieae | reverse complement strand
ATATACAGTGCAGCCTCTCTACAACAACATCGTTGGGACCTGATATAAATATTGTTATAGAGAGTTGTCGTTGTAGCGGAGCAACTAAAAATGGATGGGGGGCGGGGGGTGGAGGAAGAAGGTAAAGTTCTTGACTATGGATGTCTTTTCCAGCCATCTACCGTGCTGGTTTCAGTCAATGTTCACTACCTTGAAAAGATTGCCATGTCGCTTCTTGAAATGGCAGAATCATCGCTCCAACTCCTAGCTTGTCTACAACTTTACCTTTACCGATGTTCCAGGTCGGACACGACATTGGAGATCATGGTTCGCCAGCTCTCTCCCTCATCTGCGAGTTTCGTACATTGATTTATGGGGCTTCCTACGTACGCTGCGACATTTCCAAGCCAGCTTGTCTTTCTTCGTCCTCGACCACGCTTGCTTTCTATCTTTCCCTCTGCAATGGTCTTCTGTAGTGAGTCGTGCCTTCTGATGTGGCCGAAATATCGGGTTATCCTCTTTCTAATAGTTGAAATGATCGTTGTTGATGTTATTCCTAAAGTTTGGAGTCTACAATTATTGATCAATAATGACAAGCCTTCAAGTCTGCTGTTACTGCGTCAACATCAGCCTTTTTTCTCTGTGGTTCAAGCCCATGCTGTTCGATTTTCTGTTCTTTAATGATGGGGAATCCCCCAGGCCCATTCCATAGTTGAGATGGTGCAATACAAATAGCTAGATAAGGTAATGCTGCAAGTTGCACAAGTGTACACTAGCGGGTCGATCGCTGACGCTGTTGCACTCACTCAAACGTCAAAGGTGTTACAGTCAGCGCTTTTCTCTTCAACACGGTAGAAGTAGGAGTGGACATCATGATTCCATGTGCGGTATCAAAAATGTCTTTCTACTTTAAAGCTTTTTGACCTGATGCAATTATTGGAGTAATAGTAACAGGATGTGTTTTTCTTTGGTTTATAAAATGCAGGTTTTACCCAGTCTGACGTCATCCAAGAGAAACCAGGTTGAATCGCTACAGCGGAAAATGGCCGAGGGAGATGGACGGTCACGTGGGGATGGAGCAGCCATGAAGGAGTTGGATGTCAAGGTTGGTTTTTATGTGGTCAGATTAAACTAAACCCTGCTTATTCTACTTTTTTTTCCTATTCTTCTTCTTCCTAGTTAGCGCAACCAATGCCACGCCACTATGCAGACGCCAATCTCAGTGCCATATTGTATGGGCTCAGAATGGATAGGAATTGTACATGACTTGATGCTGTCTCTATTTCTTCTGGCAGATTATTCTATTCCTGTGTAGTTTGCAGAAAAACAGTTCTTGTCATGTTGAAGAATCCTTTTTATGGCAGTTATATTGTGAAAGGACATTTAGAGATAATATTCTCCACTCAATGTGACTAAAAACTAACAACTCCCATTGACATTGTGTTGTCCAATTTCTACTATATTGAGCGTACAACAGTCTTCATAATGGATAACAACCACTTTCTTTTGTTGTGTATTTACAGTTTTTAAAAAACGGTTAAACCAACTGGATTTTCAAGGGGCACAACTCGTCCTAACTCAAAATCATCATAGTTGATACAGATTCGGTTGTCTCCCTTACCCCATGTGAGCTGATGAAGAAAGTGAACTACAGTTATGACTCAAATTCAAATGACTGTTTTTGCAATTGTTTGATATTCTGTTTAGTAAATCCTGTAATCTTGTTTTCCTTTCCAAATCGCAGGCTAAACTGGATGAGTTGGTGGCTTCTGAATGTATCCTATGTGGAGATTTCATGATAAGGTATTTTATCAATTATAATTATAATCTATACAACAATGTCGTAGTAAAGGACACAGTAGGCTTAAAATGTCTTGTAGTGGCACCATTACCCAATACAATGTTCTTGTGCTTGGTATAAGAATATATACCAATGGGGACAGAAATGAACATCTAATCAATATAATCTTTTTCACAGCGGGTGGTGTACCACTCAGGGATCATTGATAGAGTCACGCAATCAATTTTTATGTATAGGGAACGCAACTGGACTGTTACTGTTACCCATCACTCATGTTTATTTTGAAAGGTTGTTTCCCTTGGAAATTAATACAATAAATTTTTTCTTCCACTGGAAGTTCCATTCTCAAGATCTTAAGCAGAGTCGAATGTAATTATTTACATAGACAATACATATACATATTGTGACAAATTATATATATGAATTTGTAGTTTGTAGTTGTGAATAGTTAACAATTTCCCTTGATTCCTTTCTCGTTTTCCTGACCAGATGTGTTGACAAACTGTTTGTAGAAGATGATGAATGGTCTAACTTGGCATCGGAATGGGAGTAGACATCATCTAGTGTCCATTATTATGTCCGACGATGAATGGTCTAACTTGGCATCGGAATGGGAGTAGACATCATCTAGTGCCCATTGTGTCCTTTCCATTGCCACCCTCCCTCACTGTCCCTATTGTATTACTATTACAATGAAAATGTTGCTGCTTGAAGCTCGAAGGAAAAAATAATGATAAGTATTGAATTGTAAGCTCCAATTCAAAATGAAGAATACTAGTATGGACTTTTTGTGTTTCCCCTTTATCAACAAAACACGATGATTGAAAGACGAAGGACGAATGAGAGATGTGTGAATTCACATAAATTGGAGCTTACATTTAAATACTTTTTATCATTATTTTTTCAATCATAATACAATTACAGTATTTGATAAATTCCAGAGAGCTTTCCTACAGCTTGTATTCAACGAGATCTACAATTGTTTAATTAGGGAATCAAATCTTGTCAAATGAAAAAGTCCATAGACCTAGAAATTTCTCGGTGCCCTAAGTAAAAATGTCTGGATCTTTTTTTTTTTAACCTCAAAACTGCACTCTGCAATGCGACACATAATAATAGTCAATAAATTTATAGTTTATAGTAATGAGTAAAGTCTTCAAGTTTCAGTGTTGGAAAATGTCTCTTGTTTTCTTGTCTGTCAATGATTGTATGAAATAAAAAGAAAAATCTTTTATGGCAGCTTTGTTATTGGATTTTAATTTTTTTTATTTGAAATATTTTTGTGTTCATCATGTCAAAATAAACCACTGAAGGGATGACATTCATCAGTCATGTCTCTGTTAACAGGTGGTCAAAATATGACACGGAACAAGATGGTGACATAAATTTGTAGCTTACTGAGAGCTTCAAAAAAATAAAATGCCAAAAGTGGACACTTAAGGCTCAAAATATTCTTTAGTTTATAATTAAAAACATAAATATATCACTTTAAATATTATTGCTTTTGTGATGTGTAAACGTAATGTTCTTTTGTTGTTACTGGCTGAAGAGGGGTTTTGAGCCCGGACATTCAGTGTTTAATTTTTTGGAAGCTATTACTATATATTCATAATAGGATTCAATAGTCTGGTGTCACGTTGCCCAGCTACGGCGGCCATCGTGGTTCTAAACAAAGAAAATTAAAAAATATTCTTCATGCTGGCTAGAACTTTTCATGTCTTGTGATCAGAATGTGTAAAAGTCAAAACATGATCAGATTTATGTTTTTCTCCTCTGTATACACTTTTGTTCGTCTGAGAAATATTTCATTAGGGCGTCCGCCATTGTTCCGATAGTTTAGAGCCAGTTACTAAGTCACCATGCATCATTACGAGGGAAGTGACGTCACGACTGTTGAAGCGTATTGCCCATGACTTTTTAGTCCACAGATCCTATCAGTTCTAGTATTACACTGTAGTTCATAAATCTCTATATGTACGTTACCAGATCAAAAACGATCCCACGATTGGCTATAGCATAGTGTGTGATAGAGTGGCAATACAGTACAGGTTAAGTACGCCTGTCTCCCCCCATAATGACTGTGCTTAAAGGCAGCATGGGGGATAGACACAACAACAATGACCTCTTGACCCACCTTCTATCTGAATTATCAAGCCTCCAGAAATATACAAGGCAAACCACCCAATCTCCCATTGCCTTCAACAGTAGATTTGGATTGGCTAAAGAAAACCATTTTATAAATTTGTATTTTGTAGCCCCCAAAATAATGGTAGTTGAGGAGAGTAAAGGGGAACTTTGAGAAAAAGCATAAAAATAAAAGTAACGTTTAAGCAAGAAATCAGTTGAGAAGTGCCAGAAAACGTTGAGACGGTGATGGGAATCAAACCCAGTACCAGACTGATACGCCAAGATCTGCCCGCGAGTGAGAGGGAGACACTCTGCAATCAATGACACCCACCACTCCAAAATCACTTGGCATCAAATGTTATGTCTATCTCAAGTTCATAGTAGTAGCTAGCAGTTGAGAGAGAGGACAAAACCCAAAAAAGACAATGTTGGGGAAACCATTCCTTTTGGAAATCTCAGATTGGGCAAAGACGTGGTCCAGTCATTTTTGGTTTCATGGTTTTTGATTACTTTGTAGATACATATGAAGAATCAGTTATGTTGTTTGTTTTTAAGCGTTTTACGGCACTTGCAACATATTAAGGTCATATCAGCGCCAGTAAAAAGGAAGAAAATGAGATAGTAAAGAAGTACCCAAGAGAAAGGAAGACAAAGAGGAATTAGTTCAAATAGGGAGCAGATGTAGATTCCAAGAGCACACAATCAGTGTACTTAATTTTGAGATCACCTAAATGTCTCATCCTGACACAAGCACAGGTCTCCACCAAGAGGGATACTCTCAAATGTTTACAAAACCATATATGTAAAATTACAGTGCATTAGAGATGATTTACAAGACCAAAAATATCAACTCCCAAAACTCGACCTATACATTTGACTGTTTCCCTCCCAGCCATGGCAAGGACAAAACTAAGGTATCTCTTTCCAATACAAAGACAGAAAGCATGTTGGAAAACAGATATAGGGGGATAGAAGACGGTAAGTGCCCCCCTGCCCACTACGGGACATCAGGAACCCCACCCAGGAAGAATCAGTTACATTTGAGCTGAACTAAATCCTACTCAGTATATTAATCAAAGCTCAAAGAAATAATGTGAAATTGAATGTAAGCTTCAATTTAATTACGAAAACAGGTCAAATGGACGTTTCAGGTTTCCCCTTTGTCAACAAAACAGGATGAATGTAGTTTCATTCATCCTGTTTTATTGATAAAGGGGAAACCCGAAAAGTCCTTTTTATCTGCTTTCGTAATTAAATTGAAGTTTACATACAATTTCACATTGTCATTTAACTCAGTATATAAGTGTGTTAAAAAAAAAACCAAGCCAATGCGTTGTATAAATAGAATTCAACATTGTAATTTATTCATCTGGACATTCAATTTCTCCATCATTGATTTTCTCAATTACTGTATGAGGGGCCATCTTGTCAATAGTGCATCCTACAGATTGAGCAGTACCTGAAACAAACAAAAGAAAAAACAAAATATTGATGCTAAAAGAACAATAAAAGAAGAAACTTTAAGTGCAGAGCTGCCAATTCAGGAGGCAAAAATTTACATGAACACATCGACTGACGACTACCTGAACACCGAACCCCAGTAAAAAGACAATATGTAGGTTTTACAGTTTTTGTTTTTGTTTTTAAGGGTTTTACGGCGCTTGCAACACATTTAGGTTATATCAGCGCCAGTAAAAAGGAAGAAAATGGGATAGTAAAAAGTTCTAGAATTACAATTGAAGCATCCAAGAGAAAGTAAGACATAGGGGAACTGGGAACAAATAGGGATCAGATGTAGATTCCAAGAGCATACCATCAATGTACTTAGTTTGAGATCACCTATGTCTCATCCGGACACAAGCACAAAATCCAACAAAGAGGAATACACTCAAATGCCTACATACATTAAAAATAAATATAATAATACATGACAGAGAGATGATTTACAAGGAAAAAAATATCATCTCCCAAAAAATATCTATGCATTTGACTGTTTCCCTCCCAGCTAGGACTCCAGCCAGGGCCAAGACAAAACCAAGTAATCTCATTCCAAGACAAAGACAGAAAGCATGTTGGAAAACAGATATAAGGGGATAGAAGACACAGTATGTACCTCCCTGCCCACTATGGGAGGTCAGGATCCCCACCCAGAGGTTTTACAGTCAGAAGATAATCGGACAATATACTAAGGTGTTTTAACAAACTGAATTCCATAAATATATGGCAACCTTGTAGCTTGAGTCTGAAAAAATTTAAAAGAAAAAAAAACCAAACATCTAAACCATAAAGCTTTGTGTCATCTTGTGCCAGAAAATTGCCAAAGTAGAGAGAAAAACACCCTTTTTTCAGATAATTACAGAGAACAGAATGGCCCTTTTTTTTTGTTTTTTTTTTTTCAAAATTACAAACCAAAGAAATGTAATGATTTATTACACACATTTCCTTTTAAGAGTGCAAGACAATTGGAACAAGTTTTAAGAAACTAATACTATAGTCATTAAAAAATACAATATCAAAAAGTTTCCAGATTTGTCTTATTTTTATCCGAACCGTGTTACTAGTACGAGAAGTTGCCCCATATGGTTGGAAAACAAAATGACGGATCAGGATAAAGTCTGGAATAAAATTTCCTTCCAACAATGATTCAGATCGAAGCAGCCTCCAAAGAGTCTTGATTTGAATCCAAAGGTTTCTATGTCCAACATGATTTATAGGTCGTTAAATGTATGCATGGGAACAAATAATGTTTTGTTTTTAAGGGTTTTACGGCGCTTGCAACACCATTAGGTTATATCAGCGCTAGTAAAAAGGAAGAAAATGGGATAGTAAAAAGCTATAGAATTACAATTAAACACAGAAGAAAAAGTAAGACATAGGGGAACTGGGAACAAATAGGAATCAGATGTAGATTCCAAGAGCATATCACCAATGTACTTAGTTTGAGATCACCTATAAATCTCATCCGGACACAAGCACAAAATCCAACAAAGAGGAATACACTCAAATGCTTACATTATACATTGAAAATAACATATAATAATACATAACAGAGAGATGATTTACAAGGAAAAAAATATCATCTCCCAAAACAACTATGCATTTGACTGTTTCCCTCCCAGGCAGGACTCCGGCCATGGCCAGGACAAAACCAAATAATCTCATTCCAAGACAAAGACAGAAAGCACGTTGGAAAAACAACTATAAGGGGATAGAAGACACAGTATGTAACCCCCTGCCCACTATGGGAGGTCAGGAACCCCACCCAGGGGAACGAATAACAAACCTAACTACTCACTCACTGCTGGGTAGACAAAAGGGCTTTTATTTCTAAACCTAGATAGAAACCAGTATCCTTGCTAACAAGGCAAGAGTTTACCATTCATAGGTTAAATTGCCACACATAAAAAAATTTTTTTTAAAACATGCAGATCAACAACAAAAATGATACCGAAACTTACCAAGAATTTCTTTGCACGTTCCACTGAAAGCTTTGGCCATACTGCGGGATCTCATTTGCCTGGCAATCTTGATGATGTCATCAAAAGTAATGTTTCCATCATGTTTAACTGATGAAAAATACAAATAACAAAATATTCAATCTATGGAAAACCAGTCAAATCTGATAAGACAAAAATAATTTTGAAATCACATTCAAATTTGCTCATGGCGACAACTTTCACTCCAGATAAAATAACAACCTGGACGCCCAGAAAGCCATGGTATTCCTATTGTCGCCTTAACAAATTCAATTGTAGTCTTTCAGTTACAAGAAACAGAAAACATGCAATATCCCTTAACAGGGGCGAGTAAGGCTTGTCACAAAAAAGAGGAAATCTTTCACCCCATACACCCATCCACGTGTCGATACCTATAAATTTGAATTTCATTAAAATTTACTCAAATGCAATCCAAAATAATGTGTCTCACACCACTTGGAGTATTGCAAAAGTTGACAGTTTAATAATTACAACATATTGTGGTTGTATGGTGGTGGTAGAGTTGAAGATGTGGTGGTGGTTGTCGAGTGGTGGTAGGGAGTATGATGTGGTGGTGGTCGTAGTAGTGATGGTAGGGATGATGATGTGGTGGTTATAGTTGTAGTGGTAGGGAGTATGATGCGGTGGTGGTCGTAGTAGTGATGGTAGGGATGATGATGTGAAGGTTGTAGTTGTAGTGGTGTTGGGGATGATGGTGTGGTGTTATAGTAATTGTGGTAGGGATGATGATGTGGTGGTAGGAATGATGATGTGATGGGGGTTGTAGAGGTTGTGATAGGGATGTGGTGGTGGTATTAGTGGTGATAGGGATGATGATGTGGTGTTAGTGGTTGTACTTGTGGTGGTAAGGATGTTGTTGTGGTCGTGGTGAGGGATGATGTATTAATGGTGGTAGTTGCAGTTGTAGTGGTGATAGGAATGATGTGGGGGTTGTTGTAGTGGTGGTGGTTATGATGATGTAGTGATGGTTCTAGTCGTGGTGGTAAGGATGTTGATATAGTGGTTGTGGTGAGTCTTTTTAAAAGGCGGAATTGTGATGATGATGGGCGGAGATAAACCACCATTTAGACAGAAATCCGCCTGCAGGCAGAAGATTCTCACCCCTGATAAGAATATGGAAAAAACACTTTCCAACTTTTCAATGTGATTTTATCATTTTGAAGCATGGCCCAGCTGACTGAAGTAGCAAAATGGAATTCCCATGAAACACTGATGGCAATGAGTGATGCTGATCATGCAGTCCAAGATGAAAATGGACTTCCATAGATATTGTATATAAGATTAATGGAAAGCCCCGAGTATATAATAATGATAGACACACAATAATGAGACCCTTATAGAGCGCATGGTATCTTGGAACCCTGTTCAATCGTTTAAAATGGTATCAATGGACGAGGAGAACATGGCTGAACTTTTGTTTTTCAATATCAAATGCAAGCATTTTTCAATAATAAAAATTTGTGGTTTGTTTTTCTCCCCGACAAGAATTATCTATCTTTCTTTCCATTTCTTCGGCATGCATTTAAAGATGAAAATGGGGAATTACCTGGAAGGATAACGCATTCAAAGCCTTTATTTTGGTGGTTAATTTATCAAATTGTGTATACAAACACTCGAGGAATCTTAATTTGGCCAAGCCCCAGTTTTAGCCTCCATGTCACATAAGATAACTTGTAATCAGTGGATTGAAGAAAAGACACCGATTCAGTCTGATATTTAAATGTCGTCTACTATTACACATAAACATTCAATTAAGTTTTAACAAGTTCTTCCAGCCCTCAGACCCTTTCATTTTTCTTTTAAAGAAGATATTCAAAAAAATGATCAGCTAGGCCAAATACCGACTTATCCAAACTCATTTTAGGTCAAAATGAATGTATTATAGTGTGAAAAAATGTGGCTCCTATCCAAAGTAAAAACAACATAAAGCAACTTACTGTTCTTGACCTTCTTGCGGTCACGAGGGGGTTCCTTAAGAGCCTTAATGACAAGAGCAGCGGCACTGGGCACTACTTCTACCTTAGCCTGTCTGTTCTGAACAACCAGTTTGACTGTCACCTTCAGACCTTTCCAGTCCTGGGTACCTTTCTGGATATCATCACCAATTTTCTTGGGGGACTGGGGGAGAGAAAATAAAATAAAACGGTAATCTCATTGCCACTGATGACTATGATTATGATTCAGATATTTAGTGAGTAACAAACACAAAACCTTTCTGTCCATGAAAAAAAGAATAAAGTAAGTCTGCATGTTTAGCATAAATCACTTTTTTTAAAATAATATTCTATTTTTCTTTAAGTTCTGGTAGGTTTTTTGCTTGTTTGTTGCTTAAGGTCTCTTCCAACACAATTGAGGTTATATGGGAGACCGCTGAAACAAAAAAACAAGCAATCTAACAAAAATAGTACAAATGTAAATCAAAATCATAACCTAAAGATATCATAAGCTAAATTTTAAATAACCAAGAACAAACAGGCAGAAGATTTACAGAAAAAAAAATATCCCCTGTCAAAAATACAATCACAAACCAAAGAAGCAGGATAGGCTAGTAAAGAGAAGAAGAAACGACATCACTATCGGATCGTACACCCATGCGAACATCATAGGTATATGATTCAAAGGTGATGCTCCCATCCAACCACCCGCAAGTTCTGGTAGGTAAAAACAAAAAAAAAAAAAACATGGTAAATAAAAAAACTAGCAAGCATATACACTTTATTTGATCTGACAGATGGGTCATTAATGATGTGTAACCTGGGAGTTGTTATACAGCATTTTCTAGTATTAATTATTATTTCAGGTTGTAGCTCAAAGATATTTCCATATTTATAATACAATTTTATAGACACACTCCAATAGGCCAATGACCGACCATGACCACCACAGATAGGGTCATAATGGCCACTTCAAGGGTTTAAAAATTTTTTTAATATTGTACTTACCAGACCGAGTGGACCGATCTTGGGAGCAAGAGTAGCAGTGGCAGGCACTTCACCACCGACAACTCTGGCGTAGACTGGAGAAGAAATAAAAAGTTTATAAATTACATCTTCACACAATCAGAAATATATAGTTTTGTTTTTTCTTAACTTTAGGGTCAAATCTGTTAAAATAGTTCAATTTTTTAATGATATGACATATTCAATTCTAAATCTGAATGGACTTTTTTAAACGAATGATTTGGTCATTGCCACAAATGGTACAATTGAATTGAATGTGACTGTGAACACATTTCTAGTACCATCAACTTCAACTGGGGTAAATTTGCCTCTGTGACACTGGAATTTCGAGTCATATCAGATTTGTTGTAGTTATTTTGAAAGACGACTTTTATGATAAATTATCAAAAGAAATAATTGCAATAAAATCATATAAACTCAAATCAGTCCAAAGTTAGAGAGCCAAAGATTTCCCTGAGGGCAAAGTCATCCCAGTTGACAGTATTCCAGAATTGTTGAGGGGGATGCAGATGAGGGCAATACCTTCTTGATTGAGTTGCCAAAATTGGTTCCCATTTAAACTTAGGCCTAAATGATTTATGGAGGAGGCATATAATATATATCGTTGGAAAAGGCATATTTCAGCAGATCCCAAGTGTCATAGTTTTGACACCTGTCATTAATATAGGCACTTTGATAAAATTTTCAAACTCAAAATATCTTAATTTGACCCAGTCAGGGAGATGGGACTTGAAAAAACATAAAATTTGATACCTTATTTGTTTCTCTACGACTTACGGTTCCAGAGTTATTTACATTTTTCTGTTGAAATTTTTTGTCAATTTTACAGAGAGAATCTGTGATCTCACTGCTGCCTCAAAACCAGCATCTCGCGGCTATCGGGAATTTTTGAGTTTTGCAGTCAACATGGCCCACTTATTGTTTTCAGTAATTTTGTTTCAATTAAAAAATAAATGGCAAGTGTTAGGTATCATTTTAAAGGTCAGAAAATAAGCTTTATTTTCATATAAATCATTTTCATGTATGACAAGTATGGAAAAAATTAAGGATAAATGAAAATGGAAAAAAATATTAGGTTTTTGTCAAAAAAAGTGGGGTTGATGGCGGGAAAAATAAAATAATGAGCGAGTGTATCAATTTTGATGAAATTTGGAAGAGATATTCTTCAATTAATTGTCTATCAATGTATGAAGTATAATTAAAATGTATCCATAATTTAAAAAGTTCTTATAATTCAAAAATTGATAAATTTTTATTTCAATAGCTTTCTGAGAAATACAATCAGGAATTAAGAATAAAATATACCGTAGGAAAGCTTGTTATGTGCCCTTTATAGGCACTTTGATAAAATTTTCAAACTCAAAATATCTTGATTTGACTCAGTCAGGGGGATGGGACTTGAAAAAACATAAAATTTGATATCTTATTTGTTTCTCTACGACATACGGTTCCAGAGTTATTTATATTTTTCTATTGAAATTTTTTGTCAATTTTACAGAGAGAACCTGTGATCTCACTGCTGCCTCAAAACCAGCATCTCGCGGCTATCGGGAATTTTTGAGTTTTGCAGTCAACATGGCCCACTTATTGTTTTCAGTAATTTTGTTTCAATTAAAAAATAATTGGCAAGTGTTAGGTATCATTTTAATGGTCAGAAAATAAGCTTTATTTTCATATAAATCATTTTTATGGATGGAAAGTATGGAAAAAATTAAGGATAAATGAAAAGGGGGAAAAATATGAGGTTTTTGTCCTAAAAAGTGGGGTTGATGGCGGAAAAAATAAAATAATGAGAGAGTGTATCAATTTTGATGAAATTTGGCAGAGATATTCTTCAATTAATTGTCTATCGATGTATGAAGTATAATTAAAATGTATCCATAATTTAAAAAGTTCTTATAATTCAAAAATTTATAAATTTTATTACATAACCTTTCTGAGAAATACAATCAGGAATTAAGAATTAAATACACCGTTAGAAAGCTTGTTTTGTGCCCTTTATAATGATACCAAAGTTAGTCACATAGGTTCACAAATAACGCCATGGTGACCAAAACAGTAAAGGGTCAAAAATAAAGTTCCAAAAAACGAGTTTCACCTTACAGTGAGCCTATCGGCGGCCACTGGACTGGAGTTATCAAAAAGTGCCTACTTTAAAATGATACCAACATTAGTCACATAGTCACATAAGACATAGGTTCACAAATAACGCCATGGTGACCAAAACAGTAAAGGGTCAAAAATAAAGTTCCAAAAAACGAGTTTCACCTTACAGTGAGCCTATCGGCGGCCACTGGACTGGAGTTATCAAAGTGCCTACATTAATAATAATAATGAAAATATGACTCAGGATCGGTAGTGATCATGCTAGAATTAAATAACAGACTTAGACTTTGTTTTCAGCGGCAGCGTGGCTCAGTGGTCAGTCTGCTTCGTAATTCGTACCCGACGAAAGGTACTGAGTTCGAATCGAATACCCCCTGCGCCTGCTCTGTTTGAGTTTGGGTGACTGACTCGGTCACAGACACTGACTGAGCTGTTGTGTGGCCTTGCTGCCTTGCTCGAGGCCGAGGTCAGTCACCTCGCCCTGGCTGGCGCTGCACTGCGGCTGACGCCTAGGATATTCCAGTCTTCTCCTGGAATAGAACATAGACTAATTTCTCCTATGGGATGAATAAAAGGAATTTTATTTCATTGTTTATTCATAATCATAAAACAAGATCTGGCCAACGTTACCATTGTTATTGGTGAGTCAGACATCAGACGATTTTCTGTGGATTGGGTTTTGAGAGGGACCTAACGAAAATAAATACAAGTCTACCTGTGAAGATTGCGTTTGGATCGAACTTAGGAGGCATGTTTCAAATCTAAAGATGACGGCTGGGTGTTGGATGAGTCAAAATAAGACACGACCAAAATAGTTGCACTCTGCCGTCAATAATGGGGCAAAATGAAAAGGAAAGGGAAATGGAATTGAAACCGAAACTAAAAGACCGGATTAAAGTGATTCGTCGTATCATTTTAGTAGAAAACTGTGTAAAACTTATTGAACCAATAATATTATGCCATCAATCGTCTCAAAACAGCATTTCGCTAGTTGAACATTGGGTTAATATGATAAAAATTAATTTTTAAGTCAAAAATATGAATATTAGCCTAATATTCTATGTTTTATTGAGACGAAGAAATAGCCGACCCATAGTCTCAAAACGGTATAATATCGAGCACGTTCGGATGATTAAAAACTGAACTTCAAGTCAAAATTATGAAAAAATAAGGCTAAGATTCAGTTTTATTGAGAAATAAATAGGTGACCCACTATATTATATCTGGCTGGCAGGTTCAGATTATAATAACTGAATTTCAAGTCAAAAATAATAATTTCGGACGGAGGGCAGGAAAGTATTTGAAATTGGCACGTCTTAGATCTTCGATGCGACGAGTAATTATAATATCATGTATAGATAGTTCGAAGATGACGTCACTCAGGTCTTATTATTGTTTTTTGCCATCCGCGTTTATGAGTAATGCTCACTGGACTATATTAACCCGACTATAAACGTTCATGGATACACACAGTTTTGTGTGTTGGTCCGTTATACTTCCGGATGGCAATGCTCTTGAGCCAAGCGCATACTATCTATAAATAAGTACACGTCGCTTCTAGGTTAATACGTCCACGAATTCTAGCAGCTTAGTACAGTGTCACTCAAATCTCATTGTAAGTTTTCAGTGGCGGGGCTCTATTGGTTGGTTTGGTGCCAAGAACACCTCTATCTTGGTATTTATAAATAAAAACACCATTTTGATTTTTAAGATACCTACTGTCCTTTGTCAAAGCCCGACCTATCTGTCTTTTAATGTAATCACGTAAGCCTATGTGACTATGTGTATGATAGATATAGAGGGAGAGAGAGAGAGAGAGAGAGAGGGGGGGGGGGTAGGGAGAGAGAGAGGGGGGGGGGGAGAAAGAGGGGGTGGGGGGGGGGGAAAGAGAGAGAAAGAGAGAGAGAGAGAGAGAGAGAGAGAGAGAGAGAGAGAGAGAGAGAGTAAAAACTCTTTCCTTTTTTAAAAAGTATATTTTCTTATAAACGCTATGCACTCAGGTAAAATACTCACATTTGCCCACTAGATGAAACATACCAACATACAAAACTATGCGTAACCTTAATCGTAGGTATATCGTTTGATTATTTATTTTAGTGAGAACTATCACCCATTTGGCGGTCTGAAAATACAAACAAAGAGCGGAATGACGTCATCTTCACACGTTCTGTAGCTAATGTAAGTTTTCTTTCTAATCACTGATCTTGGCACCATCATTACTGTGATGAATTTTTCTGCTCACTTCGTTTCTTGTGAAGGCTATACTTCTGCCGTAGTATTACTATTACCGTGCTCTGGAAAAACCCATATGTGAAAATTTAGCCAGAAAACTCGTACTTCAAATATCGATCGATTTAGATTACCATCAACCTCGAAAGTCCCAGGTTTGAGAGTTTTTGCCAAGACGAGGGTAATTTAAAAAACAAGACTAATTGCCAACATTCCAGAGATTTCAAGGAATTCAGTTCAAATAAATATGCTTTCCGTTATCAGCACAATTGTATAAATCAGCAAAGGAAAATTCAGTATA
>NC_088367.1:5692256-5797256 GCF_034508935.2 Berghia stephanieae | reverse complement strand
AAGTCACTAGAATTACGACTTTACCAAACATTCTAGTGTTGGCAGTTCTTACATATATATTTATATATTATAACCAAAAAAAAGGGGAAAAAGACATGGTCGTCATAATCAAGAAGTGGTCCTTAGTCTCAGAAAGCAAAGACTACGTTAAAAGTTGAAGAAAACTCTAGGCTTTAATTTCACCACGAATGAAGTTTCTAGAAATCAGACAATTTTCTGAAAGAGGGGGGGGGGGGGGGGGGGGGGGGCGTGTTAAGATAACGGAGGCATGACAACATCCAAACAATAATAACAATCATAGTCAATACGCATGAATATGAAAATTAACAATAAAACAGTCTTCAGGACAAGTAGGCTATCCCATCGTTTTTCAAATCTCACTTGCTCACTTTCCTCCCACTTAAATTTTTTTTTTTTTTTTAAAGTGCTCTTTGAGCCTTTTAATATATTTTTAAAAAATGTATCTTGAAACAGGGTTGCCAATTCAGGAGGCAAAGATTGACTGAACTTTTACACAAACACACAGACCGACCCCATTCTGAGTACTGAATTCCTGTAAAAAGACATTATGTACTTACTGTTGTTTCCGTTTAGCAGGTGGTTGGAAAATATACTGAGGGTTTATAACACAATGAATTCAGTAAATATACGGAAAATTGGCAACACTGTTAAAATAAAAAAAGTCAAATATATTTTTAAAAACAGCGTCATCTTAACTTTTTATAATGCAGGAAAACCGACTTGTCGTTAAAACTGACAAACTATGACAATAAATTATACTCTTCTGTACCAGCATACAATCGTGACCAATCTCACACCAGAGGATTTCATTGACCGACCATCCTCACAATATCAAAAGAAACATGGCATGAGCCTCTCCTTCTCTACTTCACACATTATTGCACATTATTTTACAATACTATTCATACTCAGACACAATCTCACAAGCTCAACCAAACAAATCAAACGACCAGACTCCCCCAAAAAACAAATAAATAAAAAAATATAAAAAAAACAAAAACAAAAAAACCCAAAGCAAATAATAATAATAATAATAATAATAATAATATAATAATAATAATAATAATAATAATAATAATAATAATAATAATAATAATAATAATAATAATAATAATAATAATAATAATAACGCCACTTTCATATTTAAAAAAAAAAAAAAAGGAAGAATAAAAAAGACTCTGCAGCAGCATGGAAATTTTCACGATAAAAATCCTATTTTTGACACAGATCTCATGATTCAATATTTTCATACATACTTTGAGTCAAATCCACATTCATTTCGCCAATCAATCATGCACACCTTTTCAGCTTTTGTCTAACTGGATAAAACTAATGAAAGAATATACCTGAACAGTTGGATCCTGTTCCATTTAGAATATTATCAATAAAAAACAACAACAACAACAAACAACAACAACAACAACAAAAATCAGCTCCTTTATTTGATCTCCCTGATGTAGCTTGAGCATTCCTTACGGACAGTAAATAGTAGAGGCATTAAACAAATGCATCTTGTCAACAGAAATTACACATGTTGTTCGAAATCTTGCTCAAGTAATTATATTGTCAAAAATTACTTGCATCAATCTAATGCTTTTTGTCATCTTAACCCCCCCCCCCCCCCCCCCCCCCCCAAAAAAAAAATAACAAAAAAAAAACAAACAAACAAACAAAAAACCAGAACCCAAGAAAAAGCAATGACAAAAAATAATAAAATAAAAAGATTAATATCTCTTAAATATTGTAAATCAACAGAAATTTATGTTTAATTTAGCTTTAAATGAAAACCACAAAGATTTTGATAAAATGACACAATGTTAACCACAATATTCATATCTCTAACAGTATCAATCACCTTATTACTATCAAACATACCACATTGAAATAGTGAAGACAAAAATAAAAAGTTATCACAGACCGCAATTTCATAACAAATTTACCACAAAATAAATCATAAACAGCTTCTGAACTTTAAAACAAAAATTGAAATAGAAGGAAAAATAAAACTGAAACAAAAAACCCAAAAAACCCAAAAAACTTTACAATAAAATTTCTTTCACGCAACAAGAGATCTTTCTAGTTAAATTTTCAATTAGAATAAAGTACAAAAGAAAAAAACAAAAATAGCAGAAAACTTGACTTCTCCGATATCTCTCCTTGTCATCCTATCAGTATGCATCTCTTGCCGATACGTTGATCATGTCAGTTGATCTGTTAGACAAGTAAAAAGAAAAAAAGAAAAGAACCTGTAATTAAACGTGCCCATTATTATAAGCAAACGTAAATGAGAGAAAAAAAATTAGAAAATATCAACTTAAAAAAAAAAAAATTCCATCATCTCAAATCTTTATTCCCTTCCAAGAAATCTGAAATCATTATATTTATAATTATAGCATTTATACATGCAGGCCCCAAATCAAAATCAATAAAAGAGTAAAACAATGGACATCGGATAACTCAAATGCAATTATGGATTGTTACAAAGAAGATAAATCATTTTTCTCTGATAACTAAAAATAAATAAATTCATTATTGGCCTATAAACTCATGAACTCATAATAATAGCGTTATTCAAATAAATCAAAATTAAATTCCACTTTTTAAATAATCGCCAAAATTAAAAAAAAATTAATGATATATTTTAAAAAATAATTCTTTACTAGTTTTACAAATTGACAAATTAAACAATTAATCAAAAAAACAAAAAACCCAAACAAACAAACCAAAAACACTAACTAAAAAACCAAAAACCAACAAACCCAAACAGTTAATTCAAAACGTGACATTTCAGGACATATTTTTTTCTGATATGTTTAATGGAATTGAAAGTAGAATCTGGACTCCAGTTTAAGATCTCGTTGCTTTCAAGGCCAAAACGGCTCCCAAATGTTAAGAAATTAAGGAGCAGGCACCAGTATAAGATAAAGAACTGAACAAGTGTGTATGAGTATGAAAGGTGTCAGACAAAGCAAGAAAGAAAAATACCAAAAAAAAAACCACCATCCCAAGAAATCAGTCGACCTCGTATGGACCTTCTGATTACCAGTCAGATGTGCGCGTCTGACCGGTAATCAGAAGGTCTGAGGTTCGATCCCCAGTCGAGGTCGACTGATTTTTTGGGATGGTTTTTTTTTCTCTTGTATTTTTCTTTCTTGCTTTGTCTGGCACCTTTCATACACACTTGTTCAGTTCTTTATCACAAATGTTACTTTGTATACAAAATTATGTTGTTATTGGAATGATCAGAAATTAAAATGAGCAGTGTTAAAATCATCAATATGTTTCAGAAGCAAACGTCACTGTGCTGGCTACTTCTGTGTTAGGAATTAGATTGTCTTAAACATAAACTCATTACAAATCGGGTGTTCATCGGAATTCAAGTATTTCCTTGTGAGCCTTTGGTTCTCTTTCTTGAGTTACGTCATAAGATTACATTCATTTATAACTGCCAATCTATCTAATTTTGATGGGGTTTTTTTGGCGTTGTTTATTTTGTTTTCTGTTTTTAATATTGTATTCAACCAATAGTCATTTCAATTTCTATTTACTTATGTGTTAGAAAAAATTGAAGTATAAGTTTTAAATGAATTGTCTAGACCTTTTTTAACATTGTAAATGCCTATTGATTATTATTATTATTATCATTATTATAATTGTTATTATTATTATTATTGTTATTATTATTATTATTATTATTATTATTATTATTATTATTGTTGTTGTTGTTGTTGTTGTTGTTGTTGTTGTTGTTGTTGTTATTATTATTATTATTTTTACTATCATTATCTTATTCAAGCATGAAGACGTGAATGTGAGAGGCTCTAATTCTGACTTATTTGGCCTCAGATATCTATTTTCTAGTTCTTTTGATGTGTACGAGGTTGGTGTGTCTGTCTGATAACTGGAGATATATTATGGGTATTGAGATTATCATTCTATTTATTCTAACTAAATCAGAGGACAAATCAACTATACTATAAGCATAGCAATGGGCATGGCATTGAAAACCAGAGTTGCTTCGATAAGAGTTGAGAGGGAAAGAAATGCCGAATATGGAGACAATATGATAGAATTTTAAAAATATTTTACAAAGAAAAATGTGGTGCAACAAAATGCATTCTCGGGCATCCCTGTGATGTGTGTATATTTAGTCTTTGTTTAAATATCTTATCCACATGTTGATATAAAATAAGAATGGTTTTGAGACCCATTTTCATTTCGTGATAAATTCCCACCAATGTTATTTCGAGTAACTCATTATTTTCTCCACCAATTTGCCTTTGGGGGTCTGGATAGCTCAGTTGATAGAGCACACTTCATATTCAAAAGAACCAGGACTGATCCTGGGTAGGTGAAGTAGAGATATTTTTTTCTGAACCACCAGTCCACAACGCGGTGATTGGATAACAGTCTGTTAGAACTGGAGGAAAGTACTTTGTGATAGACTAGCATCCTATCCAAGGAGAAGCAAGCAATTGTTATTGTCCATTTAATGCTATAGAAACCAGAACGAACTCCGGCTTAATGGGTCTTATGGTTCTAAAGGAATGCTAACCTGCCTTTACAGTCACCTAGCAACGAAACGTCACAAGCCCTGTATCAGTTCACTTCCTATCATGTTCAAACGAATGTGAGCATTTTTAATTATTGACTACCAGATGAATGTATAGTTATTTCTATCTATCAATTGTGCTGCCAAGTGCATCGGAATGTGTCATGTTGGTCATGTCTAAATAAGTATCAAAAGACGAATCAAACATGGGCATTGCAAATATACTACAGCATATATGACAGGGGGTGATGATGTTGATGATGATGATAATGACGATGATGATGATGAAGTCTTAGAAAAATAACTTAATTAACAAAAAGATGAAAAATATATAGGGCCTACATACAAATTTGATACCCCAAACTGTTTGAATTATAGCGTTGTGATGTGTCAAGTGTGTATACGTGTCTGTCTGTGTGTGTGTATATTTGAAATAATATGTGTAAGACTTTGCACTACAAATGTAAGCATGAAATAGTAGTCATGCAGATAATATCATAAATATAAGAAAATCTAGAATCTATATCAGAAAGAAAAGCATGATATATTGCTATATAATTATATATAGGGTTATTGGAAGAATATCATCATTTACAAGATGAAGCAAAGATAAAATATAATGGATGAGAATGTGTGTATTATTTATCTGCAAAGAGATATCACAGACGAGGCGAGAAGTTTCCATGTTGGAAATAACAAAATAAGGTGCAACCCGAACAGTTCACACAACCAAATTGACGGGACCAATGATGGATGAGTCTTCAATGAAGCCAAACAAACTTACATTGACTGCTGGTTGCCAATGTTAATGCTCATTAATAATTCTAGTCAACCCCCCCCCCCCCCCCACCTCCCCCTTGGATCTGAGCTGTCAGTAACCAAAGTTAATCTGAATTTTATCTGCTTTGTAAAAAAAAAAAAATTTAAAAATTGGTAATTGAAATATCAAACTAAACTTTGGAATTTGGGAAAAAATATCATTTATAAAAAAAATCAAAACAAAATATAATTTAACACAAAAATATTTTTAAAAATAAATAAAATGTAACTTTAAAAAATGTCAAAGAGACCATTTTGGAATTTTTCAACTTCAAATTACAAAGAAATAATTCTGAGGAATTCCTACATTACGTTGAGGTCTCATCTCTGTACTGAAATCTTACACATCACAAACAGCTGCTGACAGACGACCTTTTCCTAAAAATTGATTGATGTAATAAAAACTATCTTTGAGATGAACTGCTGATGACTACTTTACTACATCATGGCACTCGAGTAGTTTCATCCAACCAAAAACTAGTCGTCTGAAATATAGTGGATAAGTGGTCGGTACTCGTTCAAACCTGAACAGAGAGACAGGCCGTGTAAAAATGTCTGACACAACAGCTTGCTAGTGATAAAAATTTTGATTTTCAGTTATATCTAGTATTTACATTTAGATTAACGACAAATTGACCTGAAAAAAAAAGAATAATTAGAAAGCGATTTAAAAGATAAATAAAAGCTTTTAAAACTTAAATTTGAATTTCATCTGATTTAATGATGATTGTTGTTAAAAGTTTATCACATCTCCCTCAAGCTTGATATCAATTGATAGTCATGGAGAAATTTGAAATTCCCATCAAACAACAAACAGGTGCAAAATCTGAAATGGTGTGCAAGAAACAATGCCAGACAAAGTAGAAAACGGTAGGGGCTGCCTGAAGCCGGTGATCGTAAAATACTAATGAAAGAGTGAAAATGGAGAGGCTTCGTATGGGAACGAAACAGACAATGGACGTTTCAGGTACAAACCCTTTGTCAGCACAACAATACACAAAATTAATGTGGAAAACAAATAACGTTAATTTTGTGTATTGTTGTGCTGATGAAGGGTTTGAACCTTAAACGTCCATTGTCTGTTTTGTTCCTATACGAAGCCTCTCCATTTTCACTCTTTCGTTAGTAATGCCAGACAAAGCAGAAAGAAAAATACAAGGAAAAAAAACCATGATATTTTTTATTTTTTTTACTTTAAAAATCCCACCTGTCTCCACTGCATGCAGGACAGGCTGATTTTAAAAAATGATTTTTCCTTGTTATTTTCCTTTCTGCTTTGTCTTGTCTGTCTGGCACTTCTTCACACAAAACTTTTCATATTTCGTCTTACACCAGTGCTTGGTTTTCCAAATTTGTCACCTACACATGCAAAAACTGAGCATCCAAAGCTCCCAACCACAGTAGCCCATATTGCAATAATAATAATAATAATAATAATACATATATACATACTCAATGAGAAAAAAATAAGCAGTTGTAAAATTTTATCAAGATATATACAAGAGAGTTGGTGAAGATTTTTTTCACCCAAGAGCCATCTTGACGAGTTACCTCCAACTGAAAACGTGTATAGGGTGGATTTCTTTTTCTTTTTAAAAGGCTTTAAAGTGTTAATTCGTTACGTTAGACAAAGCACATCAGGATATTATTTCATCCACAAAACCACCTGATAGAATTTCCAACCAATCACATCAATAGAGGTGAAAGTGATCGGTTTGGGAATCAAATCCCTTGACTTCAGATATATCAACAGAGGAAAAAAATATATAAAAAAACAAGATCATAACTTCTCCAGATATCATAAATAGGCCTTGAATTCCTTACTCCCCCCCCCCCCCCCCCCTTTTTTTTGTTGCTAATCCGTAATTTCCCAGTATGTATACGGGGTTAATCATAATCTTGGAAAGAGTTAATCGACAACTCATCCCATTCAGATATATGATTCAACAGAAGTCATTGAAGTATAATGTCAGCACTCTCTCTCTCTCTCTTCCCCCTCCCCATCGTGTTCCTAACAAGTATTTTCTCTCTCTCTTCCCCCTCCCCATCGTGTTCCTAACAATTATTTTATAAACTTCCCCTGACGAAAGAAACAAGTCCCAAAGAACGGCCCACCCATGTTGTGTCTTAGTCATCTACTTTAGACTGATCATCTCTTGGATACAGAACAAAAGTGTATACTTAATTAATAGTTTATAGATTTGTCGTACAATAATTAATCATCCCAGATTGAAAATTTAGGACAAGGAATTCACACACAATTTGTTTAAACTTTTACTCTCATAAGATAATTTGAGTAGTCCCCCCCCCCCCCCCTCTTGAAAAAAAAAACAAACTATTTTCAAAAAGGAAAAAAACAAAACTACCACCTTCCAACAAAAATGTTTGTCAAGGAATTTTTGTATTGAGCCAAATGTTGAAATGAATGAAGCACAGTGAGTTGGAAATTCTGTCAAGGGGTCAGTGCATAGTTTTTGATGAAAAGAGTAAAAGCCTATATATATATATATATACTTGTGTTACAGTGTTTAGAATACAGCATTGAAACAATCTAGCTATTATTATAAAGTAATTCAATGTAGATAAAAATAGCTGAAATGTGGTCTCGTCAAACCTGGTAGGATTCACGCAAGGGCAGATCGACATGGGATTTGGAACGGGGCTTTTTGCTAGAGACATTGCTGAACAAAGAATAAAATAAAACCAAAAAAATGTTTTTTTCACAGATGGATACAACTATACACAGCTATTCATTGGTTTTTATGCCCTTTCTGTAGCTTGACATAATAACCCCTGTTTGTAGCTTGATAAAATGTCTCATCTTTTTTCACACAGCGAGCTGTATCAGCCACACAACCCATGTCTCATTGAAGCAGATGAGAAGTCAATGAAACACTAATATTGCCATCTTTAAAAAAAATAAAATAAAATAAAAACCCAGTGAGGTCTGAGAATATAACAGAAAGTTAACAGAAGAAAATACGGTGTGATAGAAAATCAAGACTCGCTGTTAAAGGCAAGTGCTGAATAAAGTGTGAAAACAAAGATCAAAAATAAATTCCATTTCAAAAGCCTTGACATGACCACGGTAAAACCACTTTTGGTCATTTGAGGACTCCAGCAGGATATTTAAACCAGAACTGCTGAGTTAAAATGTTTACTTACTTACTTACTTAACCGAACCAGCGACCACCTGAGCTCTAGTCCTTCGGTCATGACGTAAATTCGTAGTTCTCATAAGAAGAGAATAATCGGTAGTCACTTTACCTATTTATCCTATTAATGTTCGAACAGTACGTAGGGACAAGCAGTTACTTTAATGAAATAAAATAAAAAATAATGAACGAAAAATACATTTTTAAAAATCTCTTTATTCATTCCATAGGGGAAATTTGTCTTTAGGGTCTATTCAAAGGGAAGACTTGAATAGCCCAGACATCAGCCACAGTGCAGTGCCACAAAAGGAGCTAGGGCGAGGTGACTTGCTCAATGGGTAATCGAACTCAGCACCTTTTGGGTACGAAACAAAGACCGTACCACTGAGCCATGCTGTCCCATTTACCAACTTTATAAATAATTTCTCCCCCCCTCCCCCCTTTCCTTCTCTCATCTCTTGCAGAATTACCAAACTTTTCTATCCACTGGAAATTAAATTTAAAATGTAAAAATTGCAAATTTCAGTTTCATCAAACGTTATCATTGAGCAAAGTGAGTGCCGTTTCCTAGACTGAATAAAAATTAAATTTCCTAACTAGACATCAAACTCAATTCTCTTATCTGGTTCACCCCAAAATAAAACAAAACAGCAAGGAATAGCAGGTAAACGAAACAATTCAATCGGTATCGTTGTGTGCCATTTTAATACAGACAATATGAGGGACTATGGGACATGCTTGGCCTAAAAACTATCAAGTCAACCAAACGCAATCCTTCAAAGCCAATCCATTCCATTAATTTATCTTGTAATGAATGAGAATCTGAAAAGGAAATCTGTCAGAATTTAATTTAGAACAACAGGAGATCTTGACATTTTCATTGCTTTTTCGGCCAGAAAATTAAAATCCTTAAGTTAAAAGAAGAAAAACAAAAAAGAACAAAACATTCATGGTACAAAGTTAGCACTGTAATTTATCTACTTCTCGTTTTTATACTCTATGCATTTACATTGATGTATAATGATTTCTTAAATAAAGACGAATAATGTTATACTATTATGCCTCAATCTGCTTTATTGTAGTTCCGTGTTTGTATTACCAATTTCCAAAAAAGGAAAACAAAATGCATTAATTTATCTTATCTTTTCATTCCCAGGGAAAGTGATGGAATCCAATTGTGTGGCTATGTGGTCTTGTGGTATGACACTCGCTTTCGGATCGGAAGGCCCTGGGTTCGAGCCTCGCGCTCGCGCATAGTTGAGTCCTTGGAAAAGGCTCTTTACTCCCATTCTCTCACCGTACTCAGGTGTAAAATGAGTACCTGACCTTTAACAGCGTTGTCTTTTTCCGAACAATTGTAATATCGCCTAACAGGCGTTATGTCCCGTCCTACATGTTAAATGTTGCTGTTAACCAGGGACCCCTTGTAAAGTGCTTTGAGCATGTTTAGTGGATATTGCGCTATATAAAAGCTCAATTTTAATAGAACAGACAGGCTAACTACAAATTTTAAACTCCAGCTGTATGTAATAAAACTGAATGCATACTTTATATTTCATTAAAGCTTCTAGGAAAGTAGACCTTGATACCAGAATATATAGGAGGACTTTGATGATATGGGATAATCCTACACAACTTTCGGAAAACTAACATTGAGATTATTGTTCATTATTGATCAATGATTCGATCTGAAATACTAAATTATCATTTGAAGTCTTCGTCTCACTTGATTTGTGAAAAAAACCCACAAATTTGGAAAATCAGGGAGTGAAAACGGCTGATCTTTTTAATGATCCATCAGTTTCAATTTAAAATAGACAAATTGGAACTTGAAAAGAAAATTATTGCATTGAAAAATAAATCTCAATTTCCATAACACAACAAAATCATCTTTTAAGAAAACCCAAATCTAGAGATATTTTCGCACAATGAGGACACAATGGCAACATCCCGATGTCATCATCAATGAGGACACCATCCCCATGTCATCATCAATCAATGAGGACAACGTCCCCCTGTCAGACAACATCCCGATGTCATCATCAATGAGGACAACATCCCAATGTCATCATCAATGAGTGAGGTCAACATCCCTATGTCATCATCAACGAGGACAACATCCCTATATCATCATCAATGAGGACAACATCCCAATGTCATCATCAATGAGTGAGGACAACATCCCTATGTCATCATCAACGAGGACAACATCCCTATATTATCATCAATGAGGACACCATCCCGATGTCATCATCAATGAGTGAGGACAACATCTCTATGTCATCATCAACGAGGACAACATCCCTATATTATCATCAATGAGGACACCATCCCGATGTCATCCCACGTGAATTGGGGACTTTGAAGCTCCATTCAGAGCTGCCAACCAACACATGATTTTGATTTGAAACATCAGGATTCTACACTGAAGCGAAAAGGATAGAACATATTCTAATCTGGTTCATTAAAAACTATTTTATAGAAAATGACTACTTTATACTAGTCTGATAGAAATATCAATTGAACAACACTATAAGACGATGACAACATGATAAGACTATTACTATATATTAGTCACATTAATGGGTAAACATTACCCAAAAAATAATCAAGGAAAAACGCAATTCTAAACATCCTGAACAGGATTTATTTAGTTTAAGACCCCTTGAAAACAGAAAAATCCCAGGAAAGAACCCCTGAGATTTGACATTCCTGGTCGTTTAATCATGTGGCGGCCAAATTAGTAAATATCTATCAATTTAAGTCTAATGACTACTACTATTAATGTCACCTTTGAGAACCAACAATTTTTTTTTTAAATTTCGAGTTGGCAGGTCTGAATTAAGAATAGAGAGAATAGTCAGAGCATGAAAGGGCCATGCAGGTATAAAGGTGCCATGCCAGTATCAAGTCGTCTACCAAAGCCAGCAATTTTTGTGTGTCATAGCATAAAATGATGGACTCTCTCACAAACATACAAACAAGCAAACAAACACACACACACACACACACATACATATGCAAGTTTAATAGATAATCAAATACAGCATGGCTTTCTGTCTAACGACTCACTGACACAGCAAAGCCTCCTGCCCAGGGGGTCTAGGCCTCCATTTCAAACGATCTCTGTCCCACGTCTTCTTAGACCGCCTGGGGAAATCATACTTTGTCATTAGTTGATGATTCTCTGACTGCTGCTTACACTTCGACCTGCTTTTATAAGTGTGTGCGGCACTATGTGGTATAGTAATAAGACACTCGCTTTCGGATCGGAAGGTCCTGAGTTCGAGCCTCGCTCGGTGGTATAGTTGAGTCCTTGGAAAAGGCATTCTCTCACCTTACTCGGGTGTAAAATGAATAACAGCGTTGTTCTGTCAAGGAAAAATAAAATGTAATATTGCCTAACAGGCGTCATGTCTCGTTCTGCATGTTATGTGTTGCTGCTGGTCAGGGACCCTTTGTAAAGAGCTTTGAACACGTATAGTGGATATTGCGCTATATAAAAAAAATTTTCATCAGCTTTCAAAACATTGTGCTGTATCTTTTATAAGATATCATTTTTACTCCCTTTATTTTACTATACATTGCATTGCATTGTCTGGCACTTTTTAAGACCTTCATCTCACACCAGTGCTTGCTCTCTAATCTGTCACTTCAGTATCAAGCCATCCACCAAAGCCAGGTAATCAGGAGATCTAAGGTTCGATTCCCAGCCAAGAAAGACTGATTTTTATTGGGATGGTTTTTCTTTCTTGTATTTTTTCTCTGTTTTGCCAGGCACTGTTTCGTACACACTTCTCAGATGTTCATCTCACACCAGTGCCGGCTCCCTAATTTGTGACTTTGATATTCCTTTATAAATAAATACTTTGTAATTTGGACCAAGTGTGAGGAAAGGTGGGAAAGCAGGAGGAGAAAGAGGAGGATTTTGAGTAAGCTGATGAAATAAAAATAATAATAATAATAATAATAATAATAATAATAATAATAATAATAATAATAATAATAATAAAAGCATCACTGAAAAAGAAGAAAAGACAACAAGTGAGAAGTACGAGAAAAGACAACAACCATGTTAACCAGTCGATTAACGTTTCTTTTAAAATTTTACACATAGTTTGACAGCAAAATCAAAAGTGGACAAGATTTCAAAACTGATGAAATGCAGACAACAAAGATAATATAGTAATAGCAATGAGAATGATTATAGTTTGAGGGTGAACACAGATAATAATAATAATAATAATAATAATAATAATAATAATAATAATAATAATAATAATAATAATAATAATAATCACAATAATAATAATAATAATAATAATAATAATAATAATCACATAATAATAATAATAATAATAATAATAATAATAATAATAATAATAATAATAATAATAATAATAATAATATAATTAATAATAATAATAATAATAATAATAATAATAATAATAATAATAATATAATAATAATAATAATAATAATAATAATAATAATAATAATAATAATAATAATAATAATTATTATTATTATTATTTTTATCATTATTATTCAGTTGTTATAGGAGGTGCAACTTAGTATAACTGATATTTTTCATTAGTATCGAACAGTGAATGACTTTAAGAAGGTCGATGACAAAGAGATCAAGATTTATTTTTGTTGTGCTTTGGTGTATTTAGTTTAAACTTGTGAAGAAGCTCAATAACAAAATCAACAACAGCAACGTGTTATTTGATTAGTCTACACTAGCTCTTCCATCGGACAAAAAGGGAAAGAAAAAACCACAAAGATGCACTTGATTGCATTCCAACCTTTCATGGACTATCGCTTGTTCATTGCACTAAAAGCTCTATCATGAACTAGACTGAAACGCAACACAAAAATGAAAATTGTCAACATCCCAAAATATTACATTGAATACTAAAACATAGAACGTGTTTAACAAGCAGCTGAAAAAAAAACGTTTTTAAAATCATTCATATGCTTTTTTCATCAATTCGTTCATCGATGCAAATATTAAAATGAACAAAAATTATTTTTAAAAGTAGAATAATCAATATTGCAAATATAAAGCATTGGTATATGTCCTATCAAGAAAATTGATTATCTGTAACGAATTATGCTGACAAAAAACCGCTACGCCCCATAAAATAAGTACAAACCAATTTATCATTGATTGCTGTACTACAGGCAAGACTTGCCAGTTTGTCAGAGACAAAATTTGGGGGGAAATCTGGAAAATCAGCTGAATTAAATGAGGATGTGGAGGAGATGATTGTGATGATGATGATGATGATGATGATAATGAGGTTGATGAATGACGATTTTCTGGAATAAAAATAATCAAAATCCGGAGAATAGCAGGGATGTCTGGAAATCATGAATGAGATGAGAACAAATATCAGGAATTTCTCCAAAATCCTGACAGTTGGCAGGTCTGACACAAATGATAAATATAATATTATTAGGCTTGTTACATGGAACAGGGACTGATGGGAGGGGGGGGGGGGCTAAAGTAACCAAAACTTTGACAAGGACAAAAAAATTAATAAATAAAAATGAATTAAACAGGGTTGCAAGATGCAAAAATTGACTGAAATTTTACTAGAACATATCGACCAGGCCCCATCTGGGCACCGAACTCCAGTAAAAAGACATTAGATACATCAGAAGGTGATTGGAAAATACTGAGGTTTTTTAACATACTGAACTCCGTAAATATACGGAAAATTGGCAACCCTGATTAAATCATATACACTCGGATATGGCTTCCTAAAACTCATTCAAATATTCCTATTTTTGTTTCCTTACTATTCTTTGTAATCATCCCATTCTTACCTCAAACAGTTTCCTTTCCTCAAACTAATTTCAACCCAGCTAACGTAAAAAAAAAATATTTTTAAAAATCAACTAAAGGTTTTTTTATTTATTTTTGTTTTTAGAAGGAATCTGGTGATTTTGAACAAAGAATATTTATCTACTATGACATTGAAAGTTACATATTTGCTTATTGTGTGTATCTACAGCAACAATGGAAGATTGCAATTGTGTGTCAACAATACGATACACACGCAACCACACTACGCCATTCACATCTCAGACGTCGTTTTGCATAACAGACACCTCCCAGCTTATTCTTTTTCTTATCACTTCGCCGTTGTTCCCAATTTTCCCCACCCCAATCCCTCATAACAGATCGTATATAAAATTATTTCCCTTAGCATATGAATAATAAAATTCCCTTTAATACATCCCCAAGAGGTAACTTGTCTTAAGGTCTATTCCAAGGGAAGACTGGAATGACCCGGGTGTCAGCCAAAGCCCAGCACTGCAAAATAAGCTAGGGAGAGGCGATTTGCTCACCGCCATTTGTGTGGTGGACAGTTGTACTCTGTGTCCTTTTAGGTCCGAGGCCAAGACCATACCACTAAGCCAAACTGTTCCCCCCTCCTTCCCCATTAAATCGTTAAAGTGGTTTCCTCAAACTCTTTTCATTTCCCGAGGAATTCAAGGAAAAGTGCTTGAGTGTAGTTCGTTATCTAATTGTTTGTAATACAATTCACTTGTCATATCAAAATATTGAGAAATTAATAGTACTAATAAGAAACTAAATGAATATATATATTGTTTTAAAACTATCATAAAAACATTACCACGCACCAAAAGTTCATATAAATGGTATAAACAAATAAGGTGACACGTTGATTGCAAAAACGTACATGGTGGACGGAAAGGTGATATCAGGATAATATTGACAGCATTGCATTCCCATGATATAAATAAATAAATGATGCTACAGGGTCAAACACCTTGACCGTTTATAAAACCATTAAAAATTGAAAACAAACTGAAAGATAACTCACTTTTTTCCCCATTTGAGATGAATGAACAAGAAGACGACACCCAAAACGATGCAGAGAGATCCCACGACCATGTATGCGATACCCAGGAATGGATTCTTCCCTCCCAGCCAGGAGGTCGTGGAGATGATGATGCTCTTGGTTCCTTCAAACGCCGTCACTGGGTACTCTTAATAGATAGAATATAAAGTGTGAAGTAAAAGAAGTAAGTTAGGGTCAAGGATTTGCTTTTGGTGATTGTTTTATACCTCAGTCAAATCTGTATTTTGTTTGTTTGTTGCTTTTGGTCTCTTCCAACACAATTGAGGTTATATGAGAGACCGCTGAAACAAAAAAACAAGCAATCTAACAAAAATAGTACAAATGTAAATCAAAATCATAACCTAAAGATATCATAAGCTTAATTATAAATAACCAAGAACAAACAGGCAGAAGATTTACAGAAAAAAAATATCCCCTGTCAAAAATACAATCACAAACCAAAGAAGCAGGATAGTCTAGGAAAGAGAAGAAACGACATCACTATCGGATCGTACACCCATGCGAACATCATAGGTATATGATTCAAGGGTGATGCTCCCATCCAACCACCCTCAGTCAAATCTGTAAACAAAAATAAATTACCAAGTCACAAAATCAAATCACAGTGATTCATCTACCAATTGTGTAGCTAATATTATGTGACACGCCATCTCAAAGCAGGATCATATCCAGTGAATCCAAATGCCAAAAAAGTATATTAAAATTAATATGACAAGAAATGTGAAACTTTTGTTTAAGAAATTACATTCATTCTAAAACATGAGGCTGGAGTTTATCTAAGTTTCTATGGCGTGTAACAGACAATAGCATTGCTGCCAACTCTGGCCCTTGAAAACGTGTACAATGGAGATCCAAAATGAGTAAGATTTTTTAAAATGCGTACAATCCTACAAAAACGATAATTAGCGCTAAATTTGATGATCGGCAATAAGACCATAGTAGTGATGTTATAATTGATAATTTAAATCAATGAGTAAACTTACTTTTTTATAGACAATAAATAGGATCCACTTCCAGAATCCACGTATAAATTTGACGTGACCCACCCAGATAATACTATATTGAACTCCCTATATGAATGTCCAGGTCAACAAACAGATTAAAGTGTTTAAAAAAGAGTGTACGATTGTTAAAAATACTTAAATAATAAAAATTTAATAATATATACACTCCTGAGAAAAATGTGTACAATGAGCAAAAATGCGTAAGAATATGCATCTTTTTTAGTAAGGTTGGCACCACTGCGATAGCAGTTGCTTGCTACCGTTTGGATAGGACACTAGTCTATCGCAGAGTAATTTCCATCAGATCTAACAGAACCAGCTACCCAATCAATGTTGGATTTGGGAGGGGGGGGAAATCTCAACCTCACCCGGGATCGATCTCAAACCCTTTGCACATGAAGCGAGTGCTCTATCAGGAAACTCTCAGCTGTGCAAGTATAAATAAAAAGCAGAAATGGCAAAATCAAAAACTTACTGTATTGGATATCGATGGTATAATTGCCAGCAGGCAGCCCATTGGAGAATGCACTGATGGAGTGGTTGACACGTCTGTACAGTTTACGAAACGTGGGTAGAGCAGCGGTCCTCATCCAAACAATGAGGTCCTCGTTGACATATCCATTATTGTCCTTGTCACCGGGGTCAAGATTCTGGACGTCTGTATTCCAATTTGGAGGACGCTTTGTCCTTGACCAGCCTGGAAAAAAACAAAAAGCAATTTTGTCAAAACCTTCTAACTTCTAATTTGTACAGAGCTTTGATATGATGCATGGGGAAAATGTCATTAAGCTGTTTTTGTTTTGCTATTTTCAAACCATCAAGAAACTGCAGCTGTCATACTTTGACCACATCCAAAGACGTGATTCAATCGAAAAGGCCAAGCAGCCTCATAAATAAATCATTTTAAGGAGTTTTTAAAACACTTTATATGCTTTTAGGTTGTCTTAGCATCATTTAAAAGGATGAAGATGGGATGGTCAAAGCATTATAGGTCTGTGTTGCACCCAGATGGTAACATAGGATCTCAGCCAAAACAACATAAGTATAATATATATCATACTTCTAATATAAAAAATACAACCAAAAAATAAAACCCAACAAACTATTAACAAACTTGAGATTTGACTTACAATGAAAAATAATAAAACCAAAAAAAAAAAAAAACAACCTTGCAGTCTCCCTCCAGACAAAAGACTTCCGACAAGCTTGTGCAAGACCGGAAGACCTCAATTCAGAACAAGAAAAATATCATATGGAACAAATTTAGAGGTATATCAGACCTAGCAAAGCTAAAGAATGATGTATAACCCACCAACACTTGGGCTATAGGGAATGAGATTAGCGGAAGAGTAGCGTCCCTTGATTGGATGTCACCTTACAGAGAGAACGTCAAAATGGTTTTGCACATGCTTCTCTCTCGTCCTCGCTTTCAATGAGTGTCTCATGCCGGACAACCAACATGACGTTCTCTCTCTAATAACTTTTCCACTCTTGACTTCCAATCACGGAACGCTACTCTTCCGCTAATCTCATTCCCTATACATTCCCCTACCAAGAGAGGATCCCAAAAATCACGGTGTCCATGGGTTAATTAAGTAACGAGTAACAAGTAATTAAGTAATGTGCGGCTATGTGGTCTAGTGGCTCTATACTCACATTCTCCCACCGTACTCAGGTGTAAAATTAGTACCTGCCCATTAACAGAAAAGTGAGTGGAGCAGGCACTTATGTAAATGTCTTCTGGCACTTTTCTACTCACTTCATATCTTGTTGTTACCTGCCCATTAACAGAGTTGTCTATGTCCAAAAAAAATTGTAATATCGCCTAACAGGCGTCATGTCCCATCCTAAATGTTAAGTGTTGTTGTTGGCCAGGGACCCCTTGTAAAGCGTTTTGAGCAAGTTTAGTGGATATTGCGCTCAATTAAACTAACAGTAAGATTCTATAGACATTTTATTTTTTTTAAACTGACACTTACTGGAAGGATTTCCAAATTTGACATTTTTATCTGAGACCCAGGCAATGCCAGTTTTGATCAAACCAACAGAAACTCCAGCATCGACATTCTTTATTTCAAACGTATCTGGAAAAATATATAAATATATATACAAACAGAAATGTGTCAGAACGTCATGAATAATGAAATATTCTTATCACTTAACGACTTTACTATCATTGTATTTTTCTTTAAATGACAGCTCCTGAGAAATGTTTCCGTTGGGCTTCAAATATTGCTTTACTTCACCTTTTTATATTACATAAAATAAATGCCACATTCAACTACATAATACTAAAATATTGGCAATCGTGAAGTAAGTTGCTCAGTGCTCATTTAGTTCTTGAAACCAAAATCAAAATAGAAATATTTTGTTTGTTTGTTTGTTGTTTTGGGTCTCTTCCAACACAATTGAGGTTATATGAGAGACCGCTGAAACAAAAAAACAAGCAATCTAACAAAAATAGTACAAATGTAAATCAAAATCATAACCTAAAGATATCATAAGCTAAATTATAAATAACCAAGAACAAACAGGCAGAAGATTTACAGAAAAAAATATCCTCTGTCAAAAATACAATCACAAACCAAAGAAGCAGGATAGGCTAGTAAAGAGAAGAAGAAACGACATCACTATCGGATCGTACACCCATGCGAACATCATAGGTATACGATTCAAGGGTGATGCTCCCATCCAACCACCCGCAATAGAAATATAATGTGTGGATAATTTTATTCCCAAAAAGCAGATCATTCAGGCCTTAATAAACATAAATGTTGCAATCTGGGAAAATAATGGATATGAAAGGATGTTTACCTTTCCCATTATCGCTACTGTCATGAAAATAACTTCTTAAAATATCTTTATTTAGTATTTTCTTTTTAATTGATCTGTGAATGACCTGTCATAAAATGCCACAAATGAGAAAATTGGATAATTTATTGTCAGTATTTTTTGCCATCATTATAAAATTTTTTACCGTTGAACAAACTGTTGGCAATGGCTCCACAAGGGGCATAGGCGTACGTGGTGCCGTTTTCTGTAACCGTTTTGTAAGGGTCGCAATCATCGTTGAGATCATTAGGTGACTTGCTGTCTCCGTGCAGTTGATCATCATCACGTGATCTCACATAACGACGGTGGTTTTGGTAGAAGTTGGTTAATCCGTAGTAGATGAAAACCGACTCCTGCAGGATGTGTGGAATGTAACAAAGTATGTGTCTTAGAGATTGGAATCTTAAAAAAAAGAACTTTGTGTTTTTAACAGAATAGGACAATGATGATGGAAATTATAGAATCAATCTACAGTCACAATATCCAAAAAAAAATAAATAAATAAATAAATAAAATGGAGCTCAAATATAAATCTTTAAAAATGCATAATAACAATAAACATTTTGGTATTCTTTCACATGTCAATAATATTTTGTCTCCTTTGGATTTATATATCATTTAATATAAAGGGGGGAAAAAATCTCAATTTCAGACCTGCCAAGGCAATTAAAAAGAACAAAAGAGAAAAAATTTGTAATTTGGAAATCTATTCAGTATTTGTAAAACATTCCCTATTAAAAACCTGAATCAAGAGGGGGGGGGGGGGGGGAGGGGGAATAAAATATTGACAAAATTTGGTCACTTATACAAAACATAATTAAATAATCTGTAAATTTCTAATTCATTCACTTGATTAACAGGTTGGTAATCTAAGTTCAAATAATTGAGAAACCCATTCTTTAATCAAATCAACACTCGTTATGAGTAAAACATCATGAGATAAGATCATAAGGGGCCGCAATATGTCAGTTTACAGAGTACTGGATTCACAAGCAAATGATCCATTCTACCCCTGTCAGTGTCCGCTGTGTTTGGACAAGGGTGAATCAGTAAAATCTGGTGCTGAATATTTTTGCAACAGACTAACATCCTACCCAAAGGTTGAAAACAAGTATTAGTGTAGTGTCCATGTAAAGCTACAAAAGTCAAAAGAAACATTTGATTCCACAAGCAATTTGTTTATAAAGGACAACAGCTAACTAATCATCATTTGAGAAAAAAAATAAAATGATACTGTATTTAACTCTTGCAATAGACTAGCGTCCTATCTAAAGAGTAGCAAGCAATTGCTATTGTCCGTTTCACGCTATAGAAATCAGGATAACTCTGGCTCCAAGGGCCGAATGGCTCCGAAGAACTAAAAGAGGAAAAAGAAGTATTAACTCTAGTCAAAGATTTATCTATGGAAAGCAAACAAAAATTCGATGACATTTTAAATAATTAAGAGTTACTTCTTCCGTACATCAAACTTTTCCAAAGTCACGTTGATCTGACAATTACAAATCTGTTGTGTATTATTCGTGTTCTCAAAGAAATCAGCACAAGTCCCAGACCCATCAGTCCTCTGACAGTAAGTGTAATCATAGCTGAATTCCGTTACCTGTCGAAGAAATATAACAAAACGTTATCTATTATATGCAACAATCAAAATATTGACAAATCATTGATATGGTTTCACATAGTAAGTTAGTGTAAATGTTGCTGCTCGAAGCTCGAAGAAATAAATAATAACGTGAAGTTGAATGTAAGCTTCAATTTAATTATAAAAACAGATCAAATGAATTAACTACGCCACGACCACATCATCTCACTCATCTGTGTTGTTTCAATCATCCTGTTTTGTTGATAAAGGGGAAACCCGAAACGTTCATTTGATCTGTTTTTGTAATTAAATTGAAGCTCACATTCAACTTCACGTTATTATTTACATAGTAAGATATAGCAATAATATTATTGTATCAAATGATTCCACTACTATTAATGAAGACTAGAGCTAATGGTAACTTAGTATGAGCATTTCAATGGCTTCAGCTGTAAAGTATTAAACTCTAAGAATACTATGTTTTCTCTTCTTCTTCTTTCTTTGAAGTCTGTCACTTCAATTAAGAAGATTCCATGGACCACAGTATTTCTCTTTCGTTGGAGATGTGAGACTATTCCAGTGTCTCAATGTTGATGGTATGAACGAGTACAGATGGACATCTACTCATGTGTAGGGAATCATAAACTCAAAATATAAGGCCAAATAATGGGAAAATGCTTAATTTTGCCATGTGACAAAACCGTTATGTTCATTGACCATTGAATCATTAGCAGTTTTTTTTAAAAATCTCTTGCATAGTTTGGTTTTCCCAGAGTTGAACAGTTTGCGACAGAAGCCATCAATATGCTTTCGTATTTAAAAACTTATTTCATTAATTGCACAAAGGTGAAAATAATTCAGAGTATGCCTCCTCACTTCACACTGACAATGTTCTGGTACTACTCAACATTGCAATATTTGTATGCTCAATATCAACTATATGATATATACATTTGTAAATTAAGGCAAAACTCTCTTTACTTTTGCACAGTGTATCCAACATTTTGTTAAAACTCGATGTGTTTTCCATGTCATCTCAATAAATTTACTTAGAAATTGTAATATTAATAAATGAACATCAATGGTTGAAAAGAAAAAAGACTACAAGTACAAAAGAAGGCAGTGTTAGGATAAACTAAAATATGATGAAACTTTTATATAAAAAGATTCCTTTGGCTTAAAAACCAATAGACTTTATCAGACTGAGCATTTCTATTACTGTTGATGCTGAATATACCAAAAATAAAATAAATTAAAAAGACATCCCATTAAACTTACATTCTCGGACGTGATAAACAGGGCTACCCCAAGAGGTATAAATGCGATACCAATCGCAAAAAATGCAGGGAGGACTGTATTTGCTGTCAAGATGGGTTGCCAAGCAGGGAGGTTCTGTTGCTTGAACTTTGTTTCTGTCATAAGTCATAAAAAATAATATTAAACACTGACGGATCACTTTCTGACAATTTGTCAAAAAAGTAATTGGTCGATATCTTGTAAAATTAAATTATATATAAACAAAATCACTGGACTGGGTGCTGGATAAATATTTTCATTTTCCTTCAGATAATTGTAATTCTATGCTAAAAGTTGTACAGGATTACCAAATTTGAGAGAGTTAGCTTGATTAATGAAAAAGTTATAGCCTCTCAATCTCAAAAATGGAGCCACGACTAAATTTGATTTTGACACGAGACAAAATTTCAAAAAAAAAATGTAAAAAATTCAAATATCCATATATTCTGAACTGAAAAGTCGGTTTTCCTCATGTCTCTTAAGTATCTTCAATTGAGCCAAGTTTGAGGAAAATCAAAAGGGGTGTTTTTCCCAATTTCCAAAAATTTGGTCCACTTGACATGGCATTGGAATTGGAATGCCCCAGTAACTTGTAATATCCATCGACTGATTTATTTTTGGTTAATTTTATGTTTTTATCGATATTTTATTAAAAATATTTATTTCTATTTCTATTGTCAATGCACAAATTAACAATAGACTCAATAGTATTGAGTCTATTGTTAATTTGTGCACTTCGAAACATTCCTCCATATTCTGGAATGTGGATAATTGTTTAAAAAAGTGGACTTTCAAAAAAGTGTCTGGGAATAAGAAATTTCCGTATCCCCAGACACCTGTCTGGGAATAACCAATTTTTGTTATTGGCAGACTCTGTCTGGGAATAATCACAGCGATGGTGAAAAATTGGAATTTAATATTAATGAATTAATGACTGATGAAATTGAAATGGTGCCGAGCTGTCGGGCGAGGAGAGAAGTCGAGATTGAATCATGGAAGAAAATCTCTATAATTATTTTGGCTATTTTCTATTAAATTCGTTGTAATCAAAATTTGGAGGGACTTTCAATTTTTACCTTTAGGCTTTTTGCTTTTTGGTGGCTCTTGATTGTTCTCATCAACATTACTGTCCCTACTATTGGTCGCCATTGTGAAATCCTTTACACTTTACAATGCCAGTTGCGGAAGTAAACAATCCAACAAAACACTTTGGGTCGCCACCTTTCGCATAAAATTGAAACAGATCCATACATGTAAAAGATAACGCAGTTATGTATTATTGCTAAAATTCCGAATGGAAGATCATGCAATGGGAAATCAATCTGATGAATAGGTAAAGGATTCATGGCTTGATTCTATTTCCTCTGTGCCATGTTGAAGATTGACAAAGACCACAAAATAGTGACAGGGTAAAAGCAGCGGTAAAAATATTTTTTTTTAAAAACTAAATAAAACTACTGATGGGGAAGTGAAGCTGGTCAACAATAGCATTTTTTTAAAAAGAACACTAAAACAAAATGCCATAAGTGTGAAAAAAATAATAGATTAATAGACGTTTGTTGTAATAGAGATAGAAAATGCATTCCAAAAGAAAGAGGAAGAGAGTCTTTTGCAGACTGAGAACAGACCAAAAAAAAATAAGTAAAAATTATCAATAATTGTTCTCTAATAGAAGCATGGAGGGTAGAGGGGAAATGCAAAATAAAAACGAAAAATAAACAAACAAAAAATATAAAACAACAAAACGAAGCAATGCATCGTAATCATAGGTCATCATTGCCAAGTGGTCGAATCTTCTGATTGTCTCAGAAAGGCAGCAGCTTCTTATGGTTCTCAAACTACAATGTTATGACGATCGACCATGGCCTTCTAAAAGAGTCAGCTATAGTAGGGCCCTGCGATCGACCCAATCAGCAAAGTCCGGTCCGCATTCGTGCACCATCGCGAACCCGCCGGGTAGCATCGTCACAACGCACCGTTCAACTAGATGCTCTGCCGTTTCGGGTTCTTGCCCACATCGGGTACATGTAGGACAGGTGGAAAGTCCCCACTGATGAAGCGCACTTGCTGTGAGGCAGCTCCTCGACCGAAGCCGATTCGCAGCCACCCAGTGTCTCCTCTTACTGGTATCAAAGCCTGGCAACTTCTCACCAAGCTTAGAGGAGTGTATGTCCCCGCCCCCACAAGGGATTGAATTCGTCCAAAAAGACTTCCATCTCGTATATGGATCTATGTTCGTAGTCAGGGATGCTGCGTACAAGGGTTGCCGGGACTTATTTCGGCTTCAGAGGGGTATCCCCATTCCCTCTCTCTCTCTCTCGGATCTTATTTAGACAGTTTACCTTAACCCTCTCCTTACCACCTATAGGAAAATCGTCACATTCGTTACGATACAACCAACATTTTTCTTATTCAAATTTCTTTTGTACATCATAAAGTTTAAAGAAAATGAACAGCGTGTTGTAGAGCATGTTTGACTAAAGAAATTATGTATCACAAGAACGTTACTACTTTTGTGTTTGAGTGATAAAAAATATATTTTCATGTTAGTTTGATGTGAAGTTTTGGGGAAAATCCTGAAAATGGTTGGTAAGGAGAGAGTTAATCGTCTCCCTCCGGACATCGGGGGGCTGGATTGCTGCCATTATCGGGCCCCATTCTCTAGGCGTTGTTGACACTATGTGTATTGACTTGCGAAGTTTTACATCAACCTTCTCAACGTTTTTGCTTCTACCCTACACTGGAGCGCAATACTCCGCGGTGGAATAGCACGGTGCCAGGGCGGACGTTCTCAGGAGTGCTTGGTTAGCACCCCAAGTCGATCTCGCCAGCTTCCTCAGAAGACTTGCGTTTCTCTATCTTCCAGGCAACTCCTTCGAGATGCACTCGATAGGTAAGGCTGCGGTCCAGCGTCACCCCTAAGTATTTTGGATTCGGCTCATATGGGAGTGGCTGGTCCCCGACGAAGACGTTCAGTTTGAGGGTGTGCCATGCACTGCATAGGTGGAATGCAGTGGCCACGGTTTTTGAAGTGTTCATCTTCAGGTACCGCTTGTCGAAGTAGGATTTGAGTCTGGTTACGTCCTCGCTGAGTACGTTCTCGAGACGGGTCCACACTTTACTTTGAGTAACGAGTGCCTAATCGTCCGCGTATCCCAGCCTCAGGGAGGAAGTGTTCGGCATGTCGCTAATGTAAACGTTAAACAACATTGGCGATAGCATCGAACCCTGAGGGACCCCATTCTTCAATTTCATTACTTTACTCGTAGCGTCTCCTAGCGCGACGTGGAATTGTCTTTCCCCTAACATTGAAGAGAACAACTTCAAGGTTGGTTTTTTTTGCAAATTATGATCTTTGCAAGTTTGAGCATTAATCCTTTGCACCAGACCGTATCGTACGCCGCTGATAGGCATATAAAGACAGCACCTGTTTGCTGTTTCCTCTCGTACCCTTCTTCAATATGCTCTGTAAGGGCAATGACCTGCTCCGTGGTGCACCTCCCTTCCCTGAAGCCTGCCTGCTCGGGTGGCAGGGCAGCGTCTAGGACCGGCCCCCATCGGTTTAATAGAACACGCTCCAGCAATTTGTAAAGACAGCTCAGTAGAGATATGGGTCTGTAACTCTCGGCCTCCTTTGCCGGTTTCTCGGACTTCAGGATGGCAATTATCTTTGCGTGCTTTCACACGTGTGGGAGCTTTCCTTTTGCAAGGACGTCAGACATTGCCTCTGCTAGCCAGGCCCGTGCCCTGGGGCCCAGATGCGTCACCATATCGGGATATACACCATCTATCCCTGCTGCTTTGCCGTTCTTTACTTCTCGGGGACTGAACGGGGATGTCCAGTCCGACTCCTCCGCAGGTAGCGAGTCCAAAATCGTACGGTACGCCTTACGGACACCGCGCTCAAAAGCATGATTAGGGACCCGTTTGCTACGGTTCTTTATATTCTTGGCAATTGTCTGCCTCACATTCCGGTGCAGCCTTCGCGTAATTCCGGTCCGGATCCAATTTCTTTATCACAGAAAGGCGGCGATGCTTGTTTCATTTACCCCTAGTTCGTGTCCTGCGACGATATAGTCTGCCCATTGTCTACTTCCGTTTCTTTTACTCTCAATTTTCCCCAACAACAAGACCTCTTTCTCAACATTGCACTTTCTGTATTTGAATATATGGCCGAGTAATGTTTAATAAAGAAACAAACTAAACTATTTATTAAGGGCAATATCCATAAAACGTGCTCAACGCGCTTTACATGTGGTCCTTAACCAAAAGTTACATTCAACATGTAGGACGTAACATGGTGAATGCCAGTCAGGCAGTTACAATTTTTTTTCTGACAGAGACAACGCTGTCAACGGCCAGGTATTCAATTTACACCCGAGTTTGGTGAGAGATTGTGAGTCAAGAGCCATTTCCAAGGACTCAACTATGCGTGGCTCGAAGACTGGCCCTTCCAGTCTGAAGTGTCATAATATTAGACCATACGGCTGCACAATACGCTTCAACAGTCGTAACGTCTCTTCCCTCGTAATGACGCATGGTAACTCAGTGACTGGCTCTATCGGAACAATGGCGAACGCCCTTAAGAAATACTTCTCCGGCGAGCATAAAAGCGTATCCAGAGGGGAAAAAAATATAAATCTGATCATATTTTGACTTTTACACATTCTTATCACAAGACATATGAAAAGTTCTAGCCAGCATGAAGAATAAAATGTACCGATTTTCTTTGTTTAGAACCACGATGGCCGCCGTTTCTGGGCAACGTGACATCAGACTATTGAATCCAATTGTCTTTCTCTCATGAATCTGAGAGAACGTCTTTTGCCTGCTCGATCCAAGACTTCCTTGTTTGTCACTTTGTCTGTACAGGATATTCTCGTGATTTTTCCAAGAAACCACCTCTCAGCGGCCTTCAATTTTTGTTTTCTATTTCTTCCACCGCTCTCGTCCATGTAGGAGGACTGACCATATATCAATGTTTTAACAGTTTATTTCATAGGCACAATATCTAAATGTTTCCAGTATTAAAGAACTAAAAAAATAAATAAATTCACTTTATTCATCCCATAGGAAAAATTTGTCTCTAGGGTCTATTCCAAGGGAAGACTGGAATAACCCAGGCGTCAGCCGCAATACAGCGCCGCAAATTGAACTAGAGTGAGGAAGATCATATTTTTGAAAAATTAAAAATCCCATTATGTTATTGTATGTTATGTTTATATTGCAACAATGAGTGTGTTTCTCTTGGTGGGGAATCTGTGACTATGTCTATGTGGGAATTTACTGTAAGAATGGTCTCAGACTCAGACAAGACACATGGACACAAGCTTCTTTAACAACTTAACTTATATAATGTTAAGTGTTTCAAGCGTGGTAAAAACATTTTTTTTTAACAGAGACAAGAACAAAAATGTTCAGGAAACCTGATTGTAATGTATCCCATTATCAAAGGTCAAAGGTCTTACTTGATTTGATGACTGCCTACTTGTGTATTTAAAATTTAAAATAAAATGAGCTTTTATATAGCGCAATATCCACTAAATGTGCTCAAAGCGCTTTACAAGGGGTCCCTGACCAACAGCAACACGTAACATATAGAACGAGCTATGACGCCTGTTAGGCCATATTGCATTTTTTAAAGGACAGAGACAACGCTGTTAACGGCCAGGTACTCATTTTACACCTGAGTTCGGTGAGAGAATGTGAGTAAAGAATCTCTTCCAAGGACTCAACCATGCGCCGAGCGAGGCTCGAACCTAGGACCTTCCGATCCGAAAGCGAGTGTCATACCACAAGACCACATAGCCGCATCTATTTCATAAGTTTAGCAATGATTTATAGTCCAAGGGGGGACAAAATAGCTGTTTAAAGGTGTGTTGGAGGGCCGGAGTCTGTGTAGACTAGGGTGAATAAATGTGATGACTACCTTTTTATGTATTTCCGTAGACCACTTGTATGAGACGGCCACCTGCCGTAGCGGCCAGCATTCGTCGCTGACCATCGATTAAAAAAAATAAAATCTATTTTGTTACTGCATAAGGCGGCCGGCCACTTATCCATGGGACCAAAAAGTACTTGAACATGTGTAAGGCGTCCGTCCTGATGATATTTCTAATTGATAAAACTGAACCCATTCTTACTGGTGCTTAAAGGATCCAGGAGTGTTACTACTTAGATCTGTGAAACTCTCCAAAACAAATAAACCTCTTCTTCACGCTATCTGCTCGTCTTTACAATTTTCAGATGCTATCAATCTATCAATATGAAAAATTACATGGTTGGTAGGTAAAATACCCTTTACGGCGGCTATGTGGTTTAGTAGTATGACACTCGCTTTCAGATAGGAAGGTCCTGGGTTCGAGCCTTGCTCGGCGCGTAGTTGAGTCCTTGGAGAAGGCTCTTTACTCACATTCTCTCACCGTACTCAGGTGTAAAATGAGTATCTGGCCGTTAACAGCGTTGTCTTTTTCTGAAAAATTGTAATATCGCCTAACAGGCGTCATGTCCTTTCCTACATGTTTAAAGTTGCTGTTGACCAGGGACCCCTTGTAAAGCGCTTTGAGCACATTTAATGGATATAGCGCTATATCAAAAAAATTTAAATAAAAAAGCTCAAAGCTCAATATACAAACACACTTTTGGCTTATAATGATAATGACAAGGAAATTCGTAAGTTTGAAATTGTGTATGAACAACCACAATATTATTATTATCATTATCTTTATTATTATCATCATTATTATAGTAGTAGTAGTAGTAGTAGTAGTAGTAGTAGTAGTTGTTGTTGTTGTTGTTCTTATCATTATTATTAATTTTATTATCATTTAAGTACAACTAATAATTAAAAATTCGTAATTTTCCATAAAATTTCGTATTTGGCAATGAAATTTGTCTAAAATTCGTAAAATTCGGCATGTATGATAATGCGTGAGAAGAAAACGTTTAAATCACGTCTTATTGTCTACCAACGTGATCCTGTAAACAATAATCAGGAAACCAAGGTCTGTCTTTTGTGTCAATTGGATTCAGTAGTCTGATGTCACGCCGCCCGGCAACGGCGGCCATCTTGGTTCTAAACAAAGAAAATCATTACTTTCTTCATGCTGGCTAGAACTTTTCATATGCCTTGTGATCAGAATGTGTAAAAGTAAAAACATGATCACATTTATGTTTTTCCCCCCTCTGGATACGCTTTTATGTTCGCCGGAGAAATATTTCATACGGGCGTTCGCCATTGTTCTGATAGTTTAGAGCCAGTGTTACTTAGTTACCATGCGTCATTAGGAAGGAAGTGACGTTACGGCTGTTGAAGAGTATTACGTCCGCATTTCAGCAATGAGCCTCGAACGATTTGGATCATCAGACTTGTAAATAAGTACACTTCGTTTTACACCAATAATCAAAATCATCTCCAACCAAATGAACGTGACAAGAGAGCTGTCGTTTATGTTCCTTGTATCTGTTGTCCTCTGTCACTGTCACTGTCAGTCATATCTCTCGAGTTTTTTTAGCTTTTTTTATATAGCACAATATCCACTAAACGTGCTACAAGCGCTTTACAAGGGGCCTACAGCACCACTTAACATGTAGAACGAGACATGATGCTTGTTAGGATATATTACAATTTTATTTCAGACAGAGACAATGCTGTTAACGACTAAATTGGAAAAATATATATTAAAAATGAGCATGTACATAGATAGTTTTTATTCAACTATCATTACCATGCAAAAACTAAAAACAGTAGCTTTGATAGTACGCCTATAATTTGTCTCAGAGAAAGGTAATAAATAGGCACGGCGTAATAGTAGCCTCTATATAATACGGATATAGTCGGTGTTAGGGTTGAGTGAGTTAAAGGTTTTACAGCGCTTGTGACACATTTGGATCATTTCAGCGCCAGTAAGTAAGTGTTCATTACCGTCTCATCCAGACACAAGCACAGGATCCCACTAAGAGGAACACAATCAAATGCTTACTTTATACCCAAAACAAACAAATATAACTATACAGAAAAGTGAGTAGGAAAGTGCCAGAAGACAATAGAGAATAAAAAATTTTCGCGGCGGTGATGGTGATGGGGTATGAACCCGCGACCTAACTGGTACGACAACTCCGCCTGGCCGGTGAGAGCATGACTCTACCGTATGAGCTATCCACGATCCCTAAAAAGATCGTCTCTAACTCAGGTCATTATTAGAGCTCTCTCTCACCGACTACTCGAGATAATAATACATAAAAGAGATGTGATTGACAAGGAAAAAAATATCACCTCCCAAAACTATGCATTTGACTTTTTCCCTCCCAGCCTAGGACTTCGATAAGGGAAAGGACAAAACCAAGTAATCTCATTCTAAGACAAAGACAAAAAGCAAATTGAAAACCAGATATAGGGGTATAGAAGACACAGTGAGTGATCTCCCTGCCCACTATGTAGTGTAAATGTTGCTGCTCGAAGCTCGAAGAAATAAATAATAACGTGAAGTTGAATGTAATCTTCAATTTAATTACAAAAACAGATCAAATGAACGTTTCGGGTTTCCCCTTTATCAACAAAACAGGATGATTGAAACACCACAGATGAATGAGATGATGTGGTAGTGGCGTAGTTAAGATGAATAAACATTATCTCATTCGTCAATCATCCTGTTTTGTTGATAAAGGGGAAACCTGAAACGTTCATTTGATCTGTTTTTGTAATTAAATTGAAGCTTACATTCAACTCTGCCCACTATGGGAAGTCAGGAACCCCAGGGAGAATAAACACATTTGTTGAGCTCCAAACAAATGGAAACAATCAAGAAACAATAATAAAGCGTTCATTTTAATAATTTATTATACAGCAATTGTATGTTATATCTATGTACACAGTAATCAACCTCATTATTTCTCACGTCCATGTCAGTGTCGTATCAAATTCTATACATGATACATATGTGACCCACTGTCTCAAAACGGTATTATGTCGGAACGAACCAGATACTTAAAAGCCGAATTTAATGTTAAACTGGTCAAAAATATAAATTGTTGGCATTAGCACCCTAAAATATGGTATCCATTCTCCTCAGTGAAACATACAAACTCAACACAGGTCTGATATATCTGGCTATAAATTCAATTTCCAACATCTTAACCATCCCAACTTAATACAGTTTTGATGCGAAGGGTCACATATCAGAAAAGCAGCATTCCAACCAAAGGAGAAGGAGACTAACACAAAAAAAATCAAATTTTAAAAGAAAGTTTGTTTCAACATGAGGTGCTTTTTTCGTTTTTTTTTCAAACAATTTATTTCTGCTTCATTTTTTAAACAACAACAAAAAAAGCTGTCAATGCAAATTTGTATTGTTGCTCTTATCCTTCTATCTTCAATTGATTCCTTCTCTAAATAGGGTGCGAGAAAAAACCAAAAAAAAAACTGGAAAAAAATCTATGTACATAGAAATGAAAAAAATAAGCAAAATTCGTAATTTAATACCGACGCATATCGCAGAACTTTTAAGTGTTTCCCTTGTTTTATCTAAATTGGACTATTGTAACTCCCTTTGGGCGAATTTAGCTAAAATTAGCAAACTTCAGGTTGCTCAAAATAACGCAGCCAGACTCATTGTACGCAATAACAAAAAATACCCGTCAGAAATTCTCCTTCTCCGAGAGTTACATTGGCTTCCTGTGGAAAAAATAGTTGCCTATAAGATTTGTACTGTTGTCTACAAATCCCTGAGCACGAACAGTCCCTCCTATATTAAAGACCTCTAAACATATATGTCTCAAATAGAAACTTGAGGTCAAGAAATGACCAATCAATCCTTGTCAAACCTAAGCCATTGCGTAAAATAGGTGAACAATCTTTTCAATTTTCGGTCCCCCATTTTTGGAACTCTCTCCCATCACACATGAGATGCTCGGATTCATTGACAACGTTCAAATCTCACTTAAAGTTCTATCTATTTACGTCATAATGTTGCAATACTATTTTCATCTTTTGTTGTTAAATTGAATTCGTATCAAGTTTCCATCAAACTTGTCTTACTGTAATATGTTTTGTTTTATATCACTGTAAAGCGCGTAGAGCCTGTGACAACGGGGTAAAGCGCTATATAAATGCCATTTATTATTATTATTATTAAAAGTTTAGAATCCTGTAACCACCAGACCATAACTGAAAATCTGAAATTTCACCACAATCAAACTAATTTATTGAACAGAAAAATTTATTTATAATTATGTATATGACGATTGTTTTAATGGATACACCTCAAATTTGCCATATCAAAGCGATAGACTAGCATCCTATCCAAGGGTAGCAAGCAATAAATACTATCAATTTATCCTTATATAAACCTGGATAAACTCCAGCTCCGTGGGTCTTATGGCCCTGAAAGGCTACTTTTTGTCTTTTCCAGGGAAAATGAAAGACTATAAGAGATAGTTCAATAAATCTATCCTTATGTTTAGCTTAGACCATCCATTCCGACATAAACATCAGCCGAAAAGGAATTTTAGAGAGAGAAAGAGAGAGGATTTACAATGATAAAAAAAAAAATAAAATCATCTCTCATAGAATAAAAATATGTAGCTGGAAATAACCTGAAGCTACTATGAATTACTCAAATTGGATGTGCATTACTGTCACAGATTACATGATTACTTTATATCTTTTCTGGACTGAGTGAATATTGATGGCTGAGGAAATGATTATAACCCAAAACTCGTTATTATCATAATCCAATGTTGATGGTTGGAGCTGGTTCCTTTTTCTTGCTGACATTATTGGTGGGTTCACTTCCTGGCTGACGACCAAACAAAGCCTTGAATAAATCATCCCTGGTAAGAAAAAGACATCGGGATGAGTTTGGGTTGAAATTAAATTGAATCAAATCATGAATGAAAATGCGTTTATAGACTTGCCAAATTGAAAACTTCAAATTTTGTAATTTTAATGACAAATTTTAGTAAATTGACAAGGAAAATCGTAGCTTCTGAAATTGTGTATGAACAACCACAATATTGTTATTATTATTATTATCATCATTATTATAGTAGTAGTAATAGTTGTAGTAGTTGTAGAAGTAGTAGTAGTAGTAGTAGTAGTAGTAGAAGTAGTAGTAGTGGTAGTAGTAGTAGTAGTATAAGTAGTAGTAGTGGTAGTAGTAGTAGTAGTATTAGTAGTAGTAGTTGTTTTTGTTCTTCTTCTTCTTATCATTATTATTATTTTAAAAAATCATCATTTAAGTATTAACTAAGAATTAAAAATTCGTAATTTTCCATAAAATTTCATATTTGGCCATGAAATTATCTAAAATCCATAAATTTACGAAAAATATGTAAGATTCGGCATGTATGCATTTACTTTGATCCCAAATGAATGAAAAGAATTTAAAACAGAAACAAGTTAATATTGCATGTCTAAAGTGTTCATCTGGAATTTGATGATTAATCTGTAATAGCCATTTCTCCTGTTGACGATTCATTATTCAACATATAAAATCCAACACATACAGCTTTTTAATTTGCGTCTCCAGTACCTTTTCACGAGGTCAAAGAGCATTGCTAAGTTAATGATAGTGATAGTGGTTGCATTTTATCAATCAAATTATTAATTTTCTCGTCTGACACCAGTGGTGGCACATTCAGCTTTCTCACCTGTTGGAGTAGGTATTCTGTCTTGCCTTACAAAAAAGAACTTAGAAAGAAAGTGTCGATTCAAACCAGTGCAAACAATTACGCCGCGTAATCGGAATCTATTGGCCAGAGACAATTACAAATACTGATCTCTATGGAAAAAAACAGGGTTCAACTGCTAAGTACAATAATAAAAGAACATCTTACGTTGAGAAGATAACACATCCAAAGCCCAGACTGCAATGACAGAATATTTCCTTTATGGCAACAAATATGTAGGGAGACCACCAACATCAATAGTAACTACCCTGAACCAGGACCTCTCTACAAATCAGAAATTTCTGGATTCAGATGAGGCCGATCGAATTAATCCCTGAAGAACTAAGAAATACTGCAGTACCCTCCGTACTAAAGCCACAAGATCTTGACATCCTCAAAACTCTGGCCCAGGACCGTGACCAATGGAAACAATTAACAACATGGATGGAGAGAGCAGCTATACTTATCGACCATGACTGAATCACACAATTCTCAGCAAGCGTCATTCGGACTGCAAAGCTCACTACTACTACTTACAAATCTGGTGTTTTGTTTTTTCTTACAGCATCGGCCTACTGTCTCGTCTTACAGAGTCATTGTCTCTTCTAATCTTACAGTACCAGTACGCTAATTAATCTTTATAGAGTTGGTTTACTGACAGTGTCTCATTGTCTCATCTTACAGTGTCCTGCTTCATTTCATATTATGTCCTGTCTCATCTTGTAGAGTTGCTGTGCTGTCTCATGTTAGAGCTGCAAACCTGTCTCATCGTCAGTGTCCACATAGTGTCCTATTTCATCTTACAGAGTTTGTGATATGTCTTGTCTTACAGACTCAATGGTCTATCTCATCTTACAGTGTCCAAACCATTGTGAGCTTCTTCTTCTTCTTTTTTTTCTTTTTCTAAATGACTTACTTTTTCCATCCTTATAAAAATCACCTTTTAAAATACGTGTACACATCAATCCTAATTGACCCCACCCCCCCCCCCCCCCCCCCCCCAACATAATCATGTGCACTGCTCATTTATTAAGAATAATAATAATAATTAATAGACAAGTCATACAACTCACTTTTGCTGATCACTCCACGTTGACTTGTCATAAGGAGCCATGAAGTTCCGGAGTTGTTCTTTTACATGGTATCTAAAAAGAAAATAAACCCATTATATATATGGAAAAAAAAAAAGTCCTGAGATTTACTGCCCCCACGCCACAAACACACACACATACAGAGCTGCCAACCCCATATGATGAGAATTGTGTACAATGGGACTTCAAAATGGGGGAGATTTCATAAAAATGGGTACAATCCGGAAATCGACGGAAACTAACCATTGTGAAATTAAGAGGAAGGTATAATTAAATAAAGTCAAACCGCACAAGCTCAATTGCAGCAACAATGATGTTCCCAAGACTATAATCCAATCCTTTCAGAATTCTACCTCCCAGCATGAAGATCATAATTGGTATAAAAATATATGAATAATCACTTGGTCACCAAGGTTTCTCAATAGGCTAGTAATAATGCTAAAGAAAACTGAAGTGACTCCATACACTGAAAATGGGTACAATCTTGGGGGAAATGCGTACAAGTATACAATTGCTGAAAATGCGTACAATTCCGCATTTTTTGCGGTAGGTTGGCAGCTCTGCACATACACAATTGGAAAAAATAAATTCTTAACTTGCAATATACTTGGCTGTAATTATATTATCATGGATATAATATATAAAGACAAGAAAAGAACAGAAAAGACTTACCTAATTTTTTTGCCTTTCGTGGCCCTAGTATCAACTTTTCTTTTCTGTTTCTTCCTCAGATTCTGAATTTCAATCATGTGCCTGTGAGGGGAAGAATAAAACAGCAAAGATCGCATCAATAATTATACAGAAATACCAATATCAAGATACACGAGAAATGGTCCGTATGTAACTGGAAGTACTTTTGAGATGGCTAACTAAACAAAGGTGTTTTGGGGGTCCCAAAAGCTCAATTGATAGAGTAACAACAAGAGATGAAGCGAGTAGGAAAGTGCCAGAAGACAATAGAGAATAAAAAAAATATTTCGCAGCGGTGATGGAGGTTTGACCTTACTGGTATTGACGACAACTCTGCCTGGCTGGTGAGAGCGTGACTCTACTGTATGAGCTATCAACGATCCCTAAAAATTTTTTTTATTCTCTATTGTCTTCTGGCACTTTCCTACTCACTTCATCTCTTGTTATTACCAACATAAGTGCCTGCTCCACTCACTTTTCTGAATAAAAAATTGATAGAGTACTTGCCATACATGCAAAGGGACCAAGATCGATCCCGTGTACAGTCAGTGTTCATTTTTTTTTCTCACCCCCTTGTCCACACAGTCGTGACTGAGTAGATGAATCTGTTAAATCTGGTGTAAAGTACTTTGAGATAGACTGCATCCTATCCAAAGGGTACCAAGCAATTGTCATGGTCCATTTCGCGCTATTGAAACCGGGATAAACTCTGGCTCCTTGCACCAAACGGTTCTGACAGACTTCAATCAAAGGTGTTTTGGGGGCTTCTGATGACAATTGGGATTACCTAATAAAACGATAATTTGTTCATCTCTGCATACTTTCACAAAAATTTAAAAGTAATATTTGTACTTTAAACATTAAATTTAATTTTTGTTCCCCAAGGGCACCTGTTCTGTTTAGTAAATTTTGAAGCTCTTTATCTCAAAACCACTTTCCCAGAGAATGGTCATGAAATAAATAAAATGTAGAGAATTGTATACCCTTTTACCCCTTTTTGCGGCTATGTGGTCTAGTGGTTTGACACTCGTTTTCGGATCGGAAGGTACTGGGTTTGAGCCTCGCGCTCGGTGCATAGTTGAGTCCTTGAAAAAGGCTCTTTACTCACATTCTCTCACCGTACTCAGGTGTAAAATGAATACCTGTTCATTAACAGCGTTGTCTTTGTTCGAAAAATTGTAATATCACCTAACAGGCGGCATGGCCCGTCCTACATATTAAATGTTGCTGTTGACCAGGGACCCCTTGTAAAGCGCTTTGAGCACATTTAGTGGATATTGCACTATATAAAGCTCAATTTTCTTTTTTTTTACCCCATACCAATCTCCATAAAATGTGACATGCAGACCATCTCCTCAGAGCACCTCGTAGATATTTTAATGAATGTATTTTTATAACTTTAGATATATAATTACTCTTCATTAAAATAAACTTTCCTTTTCCCAGTCTTTTTCATGCTTGATATCTGTTGTACTGATGTGTATATTTAAAAAAATAAGTCCATTAGAGCCATACGGCTCATGAAATGAAACTGGAGTGTGTTCGTCGTTATTGTATTAAATGGACAATAGCAACTCTTTGCTACCCTTTGAGATGCATTCCGCCCACCAAATCAATCCAAGCACCAGTAACACACTTTATAGTCACCTGGAACAACTACAAAAGACGTCGAACTTCTACGTCATGGCACAACACCGAAGGGCTAGAGCTCAGGTGGTCGCTGGTTCGGATAAGTAAGCTACCCTTTGGACAGGATGCTAGTCTACCTTTGAACAACTTACTGCCAGATCTACCAGACCCAGCTACCCAATCACTGCTGGGTGGACAGAGGGATCAGCAAAAAAAGTCTCAATTACACCTGAGATTGACAATGGTTCCTTTGTTTATAAGGCAGACCTGCCAAATTGAAAACTTCAAATTTAGTAATTTTAATGTCAATTTCTAGTAATTCGACGAGGAAATTCGTAATTTCTGAAATTGTGTATGAACAACCACAATGTTGTTATTATTATTATCATCATTATTATAGTAGTAGTAGTTGTTGTTATTCTTCTTCTTCTTTTTCTTATCATTATTATTATTATTATTATTATTATTATTATTATTATTATTATTATTATTATTATTATTATTATCATTTAAGTATTACTAAGAATTAAAAATTCGTAATTTTCCATAAAATTCCGTGCTTGGCCATGAAATTTGTCTAAAATTCGTAAAATTATGAAAAATTCGTAAGATTCGGCATGTATGATAAGGTGAGTGTTCTACCAAATGAACCAACATGACCCCTGCTCTGATGAGTTACAGTAATGTAATGTCTGAAACTGATGAATGAATAAAGTATATCCTAAACTAATGGATAATAATAACATAATAATAATAAAACAATTATAATAATAATAAAAATAATAATAATAATAGTATTAAAACAATAATATTAATATTAATAATAATAATAGTATTAAAACAATAATAATAATAATAATATTAATAATAATAAAATAATAATCGTAATAAAATAATAATATTAGTAATAAAATAATAATAATAATAATAATAACAATAATAATAATAATAACAATAATAATATTAACAATAACAACAACAACAATAATAGTGTACATGAATAAAGTACACCCTATCTTATCTTACTTGTTCAAAAGTTCAGGGTTAGTGTCGTCATCATTCTGTTTCATTTGTATAAAGTCTTTCAAGCACATCTGATAGAAATCGCTGTCATCCACAATCTCAAAATTCACATCTACTTCCTGCCTCCTTGGCCTTCCTCTCACCTGAAGAAAGAATCACAGATCAAAATATTAAAAAAAAATAAAAAATAAAATAAACAAACAAAACAAAAACAAACAAACAAAATTCACGTTCAAATGTTTTATAATGCTCAATGAATAAAATATATCCTAAACTAATGGATAATAATAATAATAATAGTAATAATAATAATAATAAAACAATAATAATAATAATAATAGTAATAAAACAATAATAATAATAATAATAATAATAATAATAATAATAATAATAATAATAACAACAATGTTAAAATACTATACTATATTCATTACAAACCATATCACATTAAAATTTCATTACGTATATAGTTACACATTACAAGAGGCCCGTACTATTGGATACTGTGTGGGCTCTATTGATATGTAAACATTCACGAATTTTCCTATTAAAAAAAAATAATTTGGCACCAAAAAATCCAATATGCCTTGATATTCATCATAAAAATGTCAGGATTACACGTACAGTTGAGAATTGTGTGTAATCTACCCAGGGATGCCACCAGGCAAATTTAAAAAAGCCTGAAAACTTGCGCGGACGAGATACAAATCAACGTCAAGGGCTTTGTAGGGATTTGAAAAATATCAAATTTGGAATATTGTTTCAGTACTTATTATTGCAATTGAGAGCAAATAACACACAAAAGAAAGGAGAGTTAACAGTTTTCAAATTGATGAAATAAGGTGCTGAAAACAAAATATAGACAAATTAATATCAATAGCTATCAGGGGTGAGAATGACTGGTCACATAAAAGGAGAAAATTTTTCATTGTGAAGATCATGACCCACCCATGCAACCATAACCTATAAATTTAAACTTCACTCAAATTCACTGAGATGTGATCCAAAATTGTAAAAAAGTGTAATTACAGTTGGTGGTTGTAGTAGGGATGATGATGTGGTGGTGGTTGTAGTAGTAGTGGTGGTAGGGATGATATGGTAGTGGTGGTAGGGATGATGATGTGGTGGTGATTGTAGTAGTAGTAGTAGTAGTAGTAGTGGTCTTAGAGATGATGATGTGATGGTGGTTGTAGTAGTAGTGGTGGTAGGGATGATAATGTGGTGGTGGTTGTAGTATTGGTGGTCTCTTAGAGATAATTGTGTGGTGGTGGTGGTTGTAATAGTTGTGGTAGGAATGACGATATGGTGGTAGTTGTAGTAGTACTGGTGGTAGGGATGATGTGGTGTTATTTGTAGTAGTGGTGTTGGTAGGGATGATGATGTGGTGGCGGTTGTAATAGTAGTGGTGGTAGAGATGATGTAGTGGTTTTGGTGATTGTTTTTTTTTTCAGTGATAATAATAGCAATTTGTCAAAAAGGAGGAAAATGTCTCCGTCCATCGGTCAAACGCAAGCAAAGTGTAAAAATAACAGGAGCATAGTTTTGTATTGGTATTATGTAATATATTACTATTACTAGAATAAATCCATTCTTATCATTAAACATAAATTTAGTTTTTCTAAATATTTAATGGATGGTTGCGAGAGAGAGAGAGAGAGAGAGAGAGAGAGAGAGAGAGAGAGAGAGAGGAGAGACTTCTCTACCAGAATAATTTATGAATTGATCTTAGGAATTTTATATTAAAAAAAAAAAAAAAAAAAAAAAAAAAAAGAAGAAAAGAGAAATGGAAAGCAAGGCAAAGGGAAAGAGGAAGAGAGAGAGAGAGAGAGAGAGAGAGAGAGAGAGAGAGAGAGAGAGAGAGAGAGAGAGAGAGAGAGATTTGTCCCTCCCCTTCCCCTTCAACCATCAACTAGCTAATCAAAGAACACCACTGGTCGTCTGTGTCAATTGTGACATCTGGTGCCATTCAGTCTGGCCCGACGTCATAAAAACGGGACCGTCACTAAATTTCACGAGACTATTGCACAGGTGTCAAAATATGACATAAGACATAATGGTGATTTTGTGGTTTTGAGGGAAATGTTTGACACGGCAAATTCAGCGGAAAATCACTGTTTATTTATCAAATTTTTTTTTTAAAAAGGAGGAATTGTGATGGGGATGGGCGTATATAAACTACCATTTAGGTACCCAAATATTCGACCTGCGGTGACAGCCCAAACTATTCACCCGGCGAAAAAGTTCCGGCTCAAATCTCGATCACGATTTTTTTTTCTTCTTCTTTAAAAAAAATTTTTTTTGTTTTTTTTTGAATAGTGACGACGGACAAAAACCGGAGGTTCCGGATTAAAACCGGCAGGTGGTTAAAAAACCGGATTTCCGGCTAAAACCGGAAAAGTGGCATCCCTGTCTACCCTATGGGCAGTATTCCAACGCTGTGATACTCTTACATTGACACGGAACTTACAATTTCCAGCGCTTTATATTTAATAATATTATTTATTCATTTCCCCCCGTGGTGTCCGGCGTCCCTTAACAGAGAGAATACAAGAATATCCCAAAAGAATAAAACAAAAGACTGGCAAATGATTGTCATGTCACTGCCTTTCTCACCCTAAGGACACAGGCAGGGATAAACTCTTATCTCATGACTCCATAAGATTCCTTACCTCCACTTCATCCTCGTCGTCTTCTAACACCAGTTCCTGCACAGTGTTGTCGCTGGTATTTGTCTGACCAAGGATACGGGCGTTGCTGCGATTCTGATGGATACGCCTGATCAGACGGACTTTGTTGCCGAGTACCTTTATGGAAAGAAATTTTAAAATTGTGAAAAGCTACAATAAAAGTAATTGTCCAGAGCTGCCAACCCCATCTGATGAGAATGTGTACAATGGGACCTCAAAATGGGGGAGATTTCATCAAAATGGGTACAATCCTGAAATCGACGGAAACTAACCATTGTGAAAGTAAGAGGAAGGTATACTTACATAAAGTCACACCGCACAAGCTCAATTGCAGCAACAATGATGTTCCCAAGACTATAATCCAATCCTTTCAGAATTCTAACTCCCAGCATGAAGATCATAATTGGTAAAAAAAATATATGAATATCCACTTGGTCACCAAGGTTTCTCAATAGGCTAGTAATAATATGAAAAACAACTAAAGAAAACTGAAGTGACTCTGTACACTGAAAATGGGTACAATCTTGAGGGAAATGCGTACAAGCGTACAATCGCTGAAAATGCGTACAATTCCGCATTTTTTGTGGTAGGTTGGCAGCTCAGATTGTCTTGTCTTTAAGGGTTTTACAGCGTTGGCAACACATTTAGTCATACCAGCACCAGTAAAAAGCTAGAAAATGGGATCGTTAAATGTTGTTGATTGATTTACAATTAAAGCACCTAAGAAAAGGTAAGTCAAAGGGGAACTGGTTCAAGTAGGAAACAAATGTAGATTCCAAGAGCACAATTTCAATGTACTTAGTTTGACGTCACCTAAATGTCTCATCCTGACTCATGCACAGGTGCCCACCAAGAGGAACACACTCAACACATAACATGTAGGACAAGACATCATCATTGCCCTTTTCACCCTGGGTCAGGGTATAGGCCACAGACAAACAGCCTCCATCCTTCTCTATCCTGAGCTAACTTTTTTATCTCATTCCATGTCATATCACTTCACTGTATATAAGCTTCTTTAATTCTTTCCATGTTCCTTGTGGCCTTCCCCTTGATCTTCTGCCTTAGGGTTCCAGGACAAGACATCAGTTGAAAAAATTATTTTCTCTGGTCTCAGGACCACCTTCTTTTAATATACGTACCTGTTGTATTTGTTTCAGCACAGAGATGTCAAAAGCTGCAAAATTCTTTGATTTGATATTGGCAGACGAAAGACGAGTTTTCTCATCCCACTTCAACAACGTGTTATTTCTGAAATATACAAAAATTACACATTTGGACTTTGTAAACCAGACTTAATTTTTATTTACCGCCACAGCTACATTGAAATCATAATATTTGTTAAATGAAATAAGTTTTGGATGACTTAAGGCAAACTCCAGCTATTGACCAATATCAAAGTAATTCAACAATATCACTGGAATATGATCTTTTCACACATACAAGCAACAACAGCCTATAATTGGACTATTCTAAACAACAGAGAAAATACTAGTCCAATCAATCTCTCATTATTAAAGTGATTCTTTAAATTGAGCTTTCTTGAGCTTTATATAGCGCAATATCCACTAAATGTGCTCAAAGCGCTTTACAAGGTCAACAGCAACATTTAACATGTAGGACGGGACAGGATGCCTGTTAGGCGATATTACAATTTTTCGGACAAAGACAACGCTGTTAACGGCCAGGTATTCATTTTACACCGGAGTACGGTGAGAGAATGTGAGTAAAGAGCCTTTTCCAAGGACTCAACTATGCGCCGAGCGAGACTCGAACCCAGGACCTTCCGATCCGAAAGTGAGTGCCATACACAAGACCACATAGCCGCACAAAAAGAAAGTTATGTACATAGACATATAAACTTTACAAAAAATAAAAATATCTATAATATTTACCTAAAAGTTGAAAATTTCTTATGTCCTTTGGTGAGCACGTCTTCAAATTCCATCCGTTTTTCTTGCTTAGAGTTGTCATCATCTTCGTTATCGTCATAGTCCATGCTTTCTTCTTTATTCACTCTATTTTGCCCATCATCTTCCATTCCATCATCATTATCAGCTCCTTCCTCTTCATCATCAATACTATCATCATCATCATCATCTTTTTTACCTTTGACCTTACTGGCACTTGAACTTTCAGTTTCATCTTCCGGATCGGATTCGCTTGTGATCTCTTCGTCATCCGAACCTTGTAGTTTTCTATGGATAGAACAAAAGGATATCTCCAAACCACATTCCACATCTACCAAAGGCAACAAACACATGGATAGAACAAAAGGATATCTCCAAACCACATTCCACATCTACCAAAGGCAACAAACACAAACACATGGATAGAACAAAAGGATATCTCCAAACCACATTCCACATCTACTAAAGGCAACAAACACAAACACATGGATAGAACAAAAGGATATCTCCATACCACAGTCCACATCTACCAAAGGCAACAAACACAAACACATGGATAGAACAAAAGGATATCTCCAAACCACATCTACCAAAGGCAACAAACACATGGATAGAACAAAAGGATATCTCCAAACCACATTCTACATCTACCAAAGGCAACAAACACAAACACATGGATAGAACAAAAGGATATCTCCATACCACAGTCCACATCTACCAAAGGCAACAAACACAAACACATGGATAGAACAAAAGGATATCTCCAAACCACATTCCACATCTACCAAAGGCAACAAACACAAACACATGGATAGAACAAAAGGATATCTCCAAACCACATTCCACATCTACCAAAGGCAACAAACACATGGATAGAACAAAAGGATATCTCCAAACCACATCTACCAAAGGCAACAAACACATGGATAGAACAAAAGGATATCTCCAAACCACATTCTACATCTACCAAAGGCAACAAACACAAACACATGGATAGAACAAAAGGACATCTCCAAACCACATTCCACATCTACCAAAGGCAACAAACACAAACACATGGATAGAACAAAAGGATATCTCCAAACCACAGTCCACATCTACCAAAGGCAACAAACACAAACACATGGATAGAACAAAAGGATATCTCCAAACCACAGTCCACATCTACCAAAGGCAACAAACACAAACACATGGATAGAACAAAAGGATATCTCCAAACCACATTCCACATCTACCAAAGGCAACAAACACAAACACATGGATAGAACAAAAGGATATCTCCAAACCACATTCCACATCTACCAAAGGCAACAAACACAAACACATGGATAGAACAAAAGGATCTCTCCAAACCACATCCCACATCTACCAAAGGCAACAAACACAAACACATGGATAGAACAAAAGGATATCTCCAAACCACATTCCACATCTACCAAAGGCAACTGGATAGAACAAAAGGATATCTCCAAACCACATTCCACATCTACCAAAGGCAACAAACATAAACACATGGATAGAACAAAAGGATATCTCCAAACCACATTCCACATCTACCAAAGGCAACAAACACAAACACATGGATAGAACAAAAGGATATCTCCAAACCACATTCCACATCTACCAAAGGCAACAAACACAAACACATGGATAGAACAAAAGGATATCTCCAAACCACATTCCACATCTACCAAAGGCAACAAACACAAACACATGGATAGAACAAAAGGATATCTCCAAACCACATTCCACATCTACCAAAGGCAACAAACACAAACTCTCAAATATTGGTTTTGAAATTCTAATTTCCAAGAAATAAAATGAGTCAAGGCATAAACTTCAACCCCTTAAAAAGAAAAAGATCACAACTAAAGCAGAATATTGTAGTATAAATCAATTTCTACACAAATGTTGGAGTAAAATAAAAATATCTCCACCAATTCGCCTTGACTAAAATGATACAAAAAATCCAAATCTGAGCAAGAAAACAAAACAAAAAAAACAAACAAAATAATAGAACGAATTCCAAAAAAAAAAGTCACACACAACCAATTATTGATTCTTTCAATTTTCAGAATTGAGTTTTGTCCCATTCCACCAATCATGATTATTATTGGACTTCAACCAACACAAACAACAATTGACAATTTTTTCTAAGCTTTGAGTGTTTCCAAAGGAGACAACGATTGATGATTTTCTCTACGATTCCATTGTGTACCATACAAGTAACCACTTGGTACTCTCTACGAGAAAGAGAGAGAGAGAGAGAGAGAGAGAGAGAGAGAGAGAGAGAGAGAGAGAGAAAGATAGATAGAGAGACAGTGAGAGAGAGAGACAGAGAGAGAGAAAGAAAGATAGAGAGAGAGAGAGAGAGAGAGAGAGAGAGAAGAGAGAAATAGACAGAGAGAGAGAGAAAGAGACAGACAGAGAGAGAGAGAGAGAGAGAGAGAGAGAGAGAGAGAGAGAGAGAGAGAGAGAGGAGAGAGAGAGAGAGAGAGATTTACTTTAAAAACATACATCTATCAAATTTCTCTTTCCTTGTTTATTGACAATAAATATCATAAGTGACTAAATAAATACAAAATGAGTTATAAAAATCCCTCATGTTTAATAAAGACAAGTTTACCCTTTTCCCACATCTGCCGGTAGTCTGCCATCCATGACTTGCTGAAGATCCATCAGGGCATTCAAAACCTTCCGCATTGAGCCTTGAGCTGAACAATAACAAATTTTTTTTAAAAGAAAGAAGAAAAAAAAGTAACAATAAGTTTTCCTCTAAACTGAATTAGTTGATTAATAACAACAATATAATATAACCTATCGGTCATTATTTTTATCATCTCAAAGATATTTTAGATTGGATGTTAAAAGAATCTTTTATCAAATATGGTGGAAGGGAAACCCAAAAAGTCCATTATATATAACACAATATTTTTCTATGAACAACTAGAGATGCCTCAATGAGCCAATAAGATGGAGAGAAAAATAAAGTGAGTAAATACGACTCATTAATAAGGGAACAACACAAAACAAACAACGTTTCGGCCTCCTTCAAGTAGACACGAAATATATATTATATATTCAAGGGCCAAAAAGTTGTTTGTTTAGTGTTGTTCCCTTATAAAGAGTCACATTAACTTTCTTTATGTTTCTCTGCATTAAATTAAAGCTGCATTTACTGTCATTTTTGTTTAATTTCTTTTGATTTCTAAACCTGCTCCAATAAATGAAAGTTTCCAACAGAAACAGAAACAAGACCATTATCATGACGAGTATATCCATATGACACAGTGTGTTACTACAATCAAAATATTTCAGCACATACCAACATGTGACGTGTGTATCCATTTGACACAGTGTGTTACTACAATCTAAATATTTCAGCATATATCAACACATGACGTGTGTATCCATTTGACACAGTGTGTTACTTTTACTACAATCTAAATATTTCAGCACATACCAACACCAGCTTCTTTCTGAAACTCTGGGAAACTGGCAAATTTGTCCCAGTCATCAGGCATAGGAAGACGATTGCATGTGGAGATCATCTTCTGAAGGGAAATGCGGCATCTCATCAAATCATCCCACAGATCTGGATAAAATAATCACATATTGCAAATCATGAAGAGAGTTTTAATCTTATCAGACAGAGATCATTAATACATTAATAGCATAACAAAGATTTACATACATTAATAGCATAACAAAGATTTACATACATTAATGGCATAACAAAGATTTATTGTTTTTTTTTGTTTTTAAGGGTTTTACGGCGCTTGCAACACATTAAGGTTATATCAGCGCCAGTAAAAAAGAAAGAAAATGGGATAGTAAAAAGTTCTAGAATTACAATTAAAGCACCCAAGAGAAAGTAAGACAAAGGGGAACTGGGAACAAATAGGGATCAGATGTAGATTCCAAGAGCATACCACCAATGTACTTAATTTGAGATCACCTAAAAGTCTCATCCAGACACAAGCACAGGCCCCAACTAAGAGGAATACACTCAAATGTTTACCAATCATATAATATAATATGCAAACTAAACATAATACAATGCATAATAGAGAGATGATTTACAAGGAAAAAAATATCATCTCCCAAAACAATAACTATGCATTTGACTGTTTCCCTCCCAGCCAGGACTCCGGAAAGGGCTAGGACAAAACCAAGTAACCTCATTCCAAGACAAAGACAGAAAGCATGTTGGAAAACAGATATAAGGAGATAGAAGACACAGTATGTACCTCCCTGCCCGCAATGGGATAACAAAGATTTACATACATTAATAGCATAACAAAGATTTACATACATTAATGGCATAACAAAAATTTACATATATTAATAGCATCACAAAGATCTAGATCAACAATTATTTATCCTAACACGAGGACGGTCCCAAAACTCTCAAAAACAGAGTTAATCTTTTGAAAGGAAATATTTCATCAAATCCTCCCATTTGTTGACATAAAACATATATACGATATTACAGTCCATTTTACAACAGCAGCCAGTAGCTAAAAGTGCAACTACCTGAAACTATTATTCCTTATTTGTCGAATTGGTCAAATAAAAGTCTTATCAAAATTTCCATAAGACAAGACTTGAATGGGGAAAATTGGACACTGATAAATGCAACTGTAATTTATATCTACATCCTACAACATACATAATAGGTAATTCCTTACAAAAAGGCTAACACCGAACCATGCAAAACCCATTTCATAAAACGTCCAAGGTCTCTGGTTCAATATTTCAGGCCTGACAAAGAACAAATATTTGTCTTGTGAGAAAAATTATCATCTTTATCAGGATTAGAAGTTGAGAATTTTCCCTGCTTTATCACATTCTAACAGTTAAACGAACTGGCTTGCTTTACTTTCGGAAGGCCTACAAATACGATATACACCCCTCTTTTCTCTTAATGTTATCTTTTGGTTTGTATTATTCTTATTCTTGCATTACTCTATAGCCTAAGAAGTTTCAAATTTCAAGAATATAATAAATTCAAGTTTTAAAAATTGTCAAACTTACGAAGTTGGTGGGCCACAGCCTTTCCTTTGCCTCTGTCAGACGTCTCCAATGGTGCCCTTACCACATCTGGTTAAAAATGATGGAGTGAGGAGAAATTTAAAACATTTAAATCTTGATACTTTTCATCATATTTGTACACAAAACCAAAAAAAAAAAAAACAAACCCCTCAACCAATATAGACGTGTTAGCAAATGTAGTTAAATCCTAAACCCTTCATAGTAATACGCTTCAACAGTCGTATCCAGAGGAAAAAAAAACCCATTATAAATCTGATCATGTTTTGACTTTTACACATTCTGATCACAAGACATATGAAAAGTTCTAGCCAACATGAAGAATAAAAAGTACCAAATTTCTTTGTTTAGAACCATGATGGCCGCCGTTGCTGGGTGCCATGACACCAGACTATTGAATCCAATTGAATACAACCATTTCAAATCTCATGACTTGCACAAATGAAAAGGACGAGCGATAATCAGGTGATACTCTATCTTTTCTTATGTTCAATAAACCTATTAGAAACGCTAACTGATATTTAGCTCATAGACAGTGATAACCCATAGTGAAAGCTTTTAAAAAAAAAGAGTGGTCTTTCCTTGAGTTCACTCAAAAAACATCCAATTCGTGTCAGACCATAATCAACCAATTTTCTGATGAAGTTTTAAAAAGTTTCCCTTAACATCTTCTCCTTCTTCTTTCAGCTTATCCCGCATTTTGCAGGGTTGCCATAACGAATGCCACATCCTTGTAAAGCACTTTGAGCACATTTAGTGGATTTTGCTCTATATAGAGCTCAATTTAATTATTTTTATTTATTATCTCCAAGCATCTCGGTTCAGAGCATATCTTACTCCAGGCCCAGTTCTTTCATATCGTCCGTTACCTTATCCATCCATCTTGTCTTCGTGCGTCCCATTTTTTCTCTTTCCCACTAATTCTATATTCAATACTTTCTTTCCCACGTACCCCCTGTCTCGTCTCTTAACATGTCCGAACCATTTCAATCTATCTTCACATATCTTTATTGATACATTCAGCCAACCATCGAATTAGTTCCTTTTTCACTTTATCTTCTCTTGTCCAGCCAAGTGACTATCTCAACATCCTCATTCCTGCCCCTCAACTTCTTTATCTTGTTTCTTCGCCGTACAACATAATATAAATTATATAATTTTATCTTCTAACCTTTGATTAATCATAAATTGGTCGACAGAACTGTCAAATGAAAATCCTCTCTATGACTATTAAAGCAATATATTCACTTTTATCCCAGGGTTGCCAATGGCAAACATTGACTGAACTTTTATGAAAACACACAAACCGACCCCTTTCTGAGCGCTGAACTCCAATAAAATGACATTATGTACATACTGTTATTCGTTTAGCAGGTGATTGGAAAATACACTGATGGTTTATAACGTAATGAATGTTTAGTATAATCTCATCATATATATATATATATATTAATTAATAATAAATGTGAAATTATAATTCTACATGTTTTACAACTGCAGTACTGTTAGTATTATTATCCTACAAACTCCTGTACTGCTATTTCCTGTTCCCGCTCTTTTTATTTTTCATTCTTCCCTTTACCTGTCCAAAGAGACAGATGACCAGATTTTCTGTTAAATAAATCTCATCAACTTCATCAAAATAATTGGGCATCCATTCTTTATACCTTCAATTAAAATATATATATAACTTCACAATGAATTCCGTAAATATACGGAAATTTGGCAACCTTGTTTTCCTCTTGTATGTATGATTTGCATTGTACATTAGTACGGCACCTATAAGGTCTATTCTACATCAGCATAAAAGTGTCACGGTCACAGGGAATCCACGTATCGGGACCAAGCACGTCTGTTCCTGGCTAGAGTCACAATTTCGTCAATGGGCATAGAATCCAGTCCATGTAGTAGTACAGTGCCTGCTGGTCTAGTTGTCGAGCTCTTCAAATAGGTAATAAAAGTTCCTCTTGATGATAATTATTTTCTTATTTTTCTTTCCTTTTTTAAAAGATAAATGAGAAAAAGGAGGAGGGAAAGAAGAAAAGGAAGAAAGAGTAGGAGACAAAGGTGGATTAAAAAGAACCTCAACCAACCTTTTCTCTTCATTTCTGGTGTTTCACGTTCTTCTTCATTTTCATCTTCATCCTCGTCAAAATCATCTTGGTTATCATCTACATCCGCATCATTGTCATCTTCATCCTCCTCCTCCTCGCTTTCAAACTCATATGCAAATGGTGTAACACCATCACTGTCATTGTTTCTGCTCAAACACACATAACAACAAAATAATAATAATAATAATAATAATAATAATAATAATAATAATAATAATTATTATTATTATAACAATAATAATAATAATAATAGTAATAACAATAATAATATTAATAAAATAATATCAATAATAATAATAATATTAATAATAGTAATAATAATAATATTTAAACAATTGCACTAACACTCCAGAATAACAAAGTATTTATACACAGGACACTGGCCACATACAACACGTAACATTTGCCATGTAAACAACCCAAATAAAAAAAAAAAAATCAAACAAAACATTAAAAAACAAAAACAGAATTTCAAGTTGTATAAATGCATTCTCAAATCAAGCACATCTAAAACTGGATTTTCCTTCTCTTTATATATCTATCTATAGATATGGGAAACGCTGTCAAAGGTACCAATGCAACATTTTAAACAAATATAAATATATTAATGAGACGAGTGGATTCGCCCATCCATAAAAAGGGGTCCCAATAGCTCAGTTGGTAGAGCGCTTGCTTCACACATTAAACGACAGGAACCAATCCCAGATGAAGTCAAGATTCCCCCCCCCCCTCCTACCCCCACCCAGCAGTTATTAAATAGCTGGATGTTAGATTTGACAGAAAGTACCTTGTGATAAACTAGCGTCCTATCCAAAGGGCAGCAAGTACTATAGAAACCAGGAAAAACTCCAGCTCAATAGGCCTAATGACTCTGAAGGACTACTTACTTACTATCCATAATAGAGAGATTTAACCTCCAGGATAGTGCAGTGATACATCTATTTGATTATTGATCAAATTGTGTTGAGGTAAAACCAAAACTTTAAAACATTTGATTGAATGGATTATTATTTATATATCATAAAAAAGACTGACCTGGAATCTTCGTCTTCATCTGAAAGAAAAGAAATTGATCTAATTATAATAGTAATAATGATGATGATAATAATAATAATAATAATAATAATAATAATAATAATAATAATAATAATAATAATAATAATAATAATAATAATAAGTGCTGATGGTGGCAAAAACTGAAAATGGAGGAAAATTTTGAATGATGGCCTTTAAGCCCCATTATTTTTCCAGCATTCACCCCCCCCCCCCCCCCCCCACCCCACACACACTTTTAAGTTTCCCTATTTGTTCCACCACACATCAAATCTCTCACTGCCAGTACATTTGATTGAAGGAAATATAAATTTTAAAAAAAAGAGGAAATTCCTCCTCTGGCTCAAAAATCGCGGATCTCCACAGATCTGACGAAAACCATCAGCACTGAATAATAATAATAATAATAATAATAATAATAAAAACAATAATGCCTCAAACATTTCTACTATTACTATTACATAATAACCAATATGCTAATTGAGTTCAGACCAAGAATGCTAAAAGTACTTACAAGTAAATTTTACAGGACATGGATGAAAGACTAAGGCACAAACCATATGGGGACTATACTATAGCACAGACACGTGTTCACATGATTGTGTGCATCATGTGGCAACATCTTGTGTACTTCAGCTAATCTCTGCACACACTACACATATGAATATATATATATATATAGACAGCAAGTGAATGTGCTGCGTGATGAAGAGACTACAAGATAGGAGATGGAGGTGAAAGAGGAATGACTGAGAGATTCCCCGTCCATCCCAGCCATGCAAATCCACATTGATGAGCTTATCTTATCCAGACTATCTCAGGGGCAGAGTTTATCTTACACATTTTAAATAAGAATGATTTAGAGCAGAAAAATTGGGACCAGCCTCAGTTTATTTTAGGCGGACAGCTGTGTAATCACTATTGCCCTTTTTCATGATCTGGGAACTGACATAATTATGAGCGCTTTTGACTCCAAAGAAAGAAGATATACCATCAGAATACAAATCTTTCCTTGACGTCCTTTTGCCTTGATACTTGGGATCATCGAGAATTACTGCCGTACGCTTCCTCAGTTGAGTGGAGCCCAACTCCTCTACTTCATCAGTAGCACCTTCTGTTAAGCCAGATTTAAAACCTGAAATAGAGAGAGAGAGAGAGAGAGAGAGAGAGAGAGAGAGAGAGAGAGAGAGAGAGAGAGAGAGAGAAACGTTCATCAATTGGTAGATACAGGGCAGAAAAATAAAAATGTCCACTAAATGTGCTCAAAGTGCTTTACAAGAGGTTCCAAGCCAATAACAATTAACAAGTAAGACAAAACATTACAGAGGTTCTTGTAATAGTAATAGTACCCAGGTCAGCATGCACTAGGAATTCAGCAAAGAGCCTATAACTAACTATAAGTGGACTAATGGCTGAGACCCAATTTTCAAGACTGTTCATGGGAGACATGAAAGAAAATAAAAAACCAAGAGATTTCTTACTTATCCTATGGACGGAATTCAATTATATATGCCTTATAATTTTTGACGATTGCTATTGTCTTCCTCTAAACCAGTGCAAATTTAGAATCCCTTATGATCAAGTATATAACAGACAGAGCTGCCAACTTGCCCAAATCTGGAGGGGGGGGGGGGGGTATTTAGACCTACAAGCGACTTTATCTAGACAATTGTTAATGAACTCATGTATATAATTTAAAACCACATTAGCATATTAGTATTAGAACACTTAAAACTATCATTTTAAAAACCTATTTCCTCATATATGACGGTTATAGTGATAGACGGTCTATGTTGTAATTGCCACCATATACATCCAAAAGTACTTCAAATGATACAGAATAAAATGTGTAAAAATTTGCAGATTAATTAGAGACAAAAAAGGGGGTCAAGTAATAGTAGAGGGGATTTAAAAATTTTAAAAATATGCTTAAAAACTACGAATTTTTAGATTTTCAAGTAGGCAGGTAACTACTTATGTTTTGACTATCAGTCAGTTCATGTAACGGGTATTAAAATTAAAGGGTAGAATAATAAAATGACAATGCTGTAAGATCTTACGAATCTGTTTTGATGACTACGAAACTCATAGAGTAAAGTGGGTTCGACAGTTCGAGTTTCATTGGTGACTCATCAATCACACTGACTGTCAATAAGTTAAGAAAAGCAGACTGACTATTTTCACTGTACGGTGAAAATAGTCTACCAAGCTATTTTCACTGTACAGTGAAAATAGTAAAGGAGGCTATTTTCACGTATGTATTAGACAATCAGATGCACCATCATCCACAGAGTCCCGACTACTACCGCAAACACTGCTACCCACAGAGATTTTTTATATATATATATATATATATATATATATATATATATATATATAATATATATATATATATATATATATATATATATATATATATATATATATATATAATTTTACGTCCAACTGCCACTGGTTCCGTTATCTCAATGGACTGCACATTCGCTCGTCATTACAGTCTGTGGTTCAACGCCCTGTCGTGACTTTTCTCTCTCCAGATTTTAGGTATTTGTTATCATCTCGTTGGGCAATCAATTTTGTTTTGTTTGCCGTTTGCCTAAATATTTTTTTTTCAGGTTAAATTTAAAAGACAAACACAATTTTTCTTTAGTTGGCATTATTTACTTAATCATTAAGACGAATATGAAAGTGAAAGCAGGATTGTTTTACTTTGCTGAAGTTTTTTCTTTCTTTCCTTCATAAATAAAGCAGCTATGAATGTCAACAATGGTGACAACATTTCATTAAAATGTCTATCTTCATTTTTCACCAAAAATTTCTAGCTTTAAAAAGCTTGTGATATAATCTGAGATTAAAGCTGAATAATTATGGTTTTTTATTTCACTCAAAATAGGTACTTTGGTAAACGTCCATTTGGCCCTCCAGCAGGGAGCCGATAAATGGCCTAGTGGCTGTGACCCGATTTTTTGGACTTTTGAGTGACGGGTCTCAGAAAAAGTTCCATAGATTTTTTGTTTATGGATGGATTTTAATGATTGATGTCTTATTTTCTTCAGGAGAAATTACTCTATCGTTTGGTGTAGTTTATTTTAAAATCAATGACAATTTAGTATAACTTTTGATTGTGGATAAAATAGGGTATAATTTAGCTTTGGATAATTAAAAGATTAGAACTTGGTAAATCAAAATTTCATGCTGGCACGTTTATTTAACATCTTAACTTTTTTATAAAATTAAATTCAGGGCAAAGTTGTATACCGCATCCATGAAATTCGTTCCAGTAAAATCCTTACTCAAATCTTAGCGGCCATTTTAGACCAGTTTTGAAATCCAAATGGTGGTTACTACCGGAAATGCAACAATTTTCAGGTCACAAAGTCCGTCAGTAAATAACAAAGACAAATAGAAGACCATTTTTCAGCCTTTAAACTCATATAACTTTTTTACTGCTTATCTGATTTTCACAATTTTGGTATCATTAGAATCGTGTTGAAAAGCACTTTAAAATGATATAGGTTTCATTGAGCTCAATCCAATTTGAATTTTTTACCAAAGTACCTACTCAAAAAAAAAAAATTCCTGGTATTGATGCTTGTAAAAATATTGTAATATAACTATAACTCATGAAGTAAAAGCTGTATTTAAAGACACTCATTAATTATCTGCAACATTATAGCTTGTTAAAATAGTCTACCAAGATATTATCATCGTATGGTGATAATCACCTTCCAAGATATCACCGCACCGTCGTAAGGCGTACGTACGGTGAAAATAGCAGCTTACAAAAATGAAAAAAATTACCATCTTCTGGATCCTCTGGGTCGATATCATTGTCGGGAATTGTGCTTTGAAGCTGGAAGATATCATCAAAAAGCGAAGTGCCTCTATACTTTGAGTCCATAATTAACAAGTAGAAAAAAATTCATAGATTCGTATTCATTGTAAGAACTAAAAAAAAAACGTGTCCTGTGTTGTTTTGACAAAAGTGAAAACGGAAACAGAAGCAATCGGGAAAGCCCGAAATCAGGAGCGCCCATGCAATAACTCGATAACATAATATCGTTTACATCAATTCTTTTTTATTTGTCAACATATTCAAATGATTGTAAGAAGGGCAGTTCTCATGTTATTATATGAAAAAAGTTTATTAAGATAATGCGAGTGACATATAAATAAGATAACAATTGTCGCTGTTTCTTTTCATATTTTTATTTTCTTTGAATGGTGTGTCACTTCGATTAAAAATATCGATTACTGTGATCACATTTTTATCTCTAGGCTATGAAAATTCGGACACATAAACAAAACAAACATTCACCGGTAAAGATGGGCTCCCAAATTTTGTCATATGTTATCTTTATATTTTGCCTTCCTTGTATTTTATGCAGCACAGAAAATGATGGAGTACTGCCTAAAATTGGTAAGAATTTAATCTTATTATTTTCTTACTTAGCTCTTTATTCAATAAGGATGATGCAGAGACAATTATATGACTATGGCCAACAGGCCATCCACCCACTGACAAAATGACAGCACAGATCAAGGTCCAGCTGATCAAATCAGTCGATCACGTATTTGTATTTTGTGATGTTTTCTTTGTAAAAGTGGTTCAATAGCTAGATTCCTTCTTATTTGGAAAGGAGTCAGGAACGTTACAAATTACATGAATGAGCGGTAAAGCTCAGATCATGAAACTGAAGAAATTATAAATATAAAATAAAATAGAATTATCTAGAATGATTTTCAAATTAAGTAGGCTCAAACAGACATACCCACAATATGTAAGGTCTTGTAGTCCAGTCGACGGGACTACTATTGGTTTTACACATTATCCGCTGCCTTTGATCATATGCTTCTTTGAAGTCACTCAACATCTTCATCTACATTCTATTCTCACACCCTGGACTACAACTACAAGGCTATGTTTGCCCTCGTATGATGTGATGTTCTTCAAGATTACAGATTAATCTCTGGCTAAGGTGCGAATCATGAAGATGAAGTTCTCATGGAATGACATATCGGTGTTAAAGTTATTGGTTCAAAGTACAATTTTCATAGAGAAATCACGAGAGATTGAACTGAGCAGGCACGTTATTATAATGTTGTGTAAATGAATTGAATGTGTGTGTGAGAGAAAGAGAGTGTGTATGTGTGTGTGTGTGCGCACGTCAAACGTCCTCATTCTTGATCTGACCACACCTCTTTATAAATGTTGGTGGCCGAGTGATGCATTAGTTTGTCGTATAACACAGTCAAGGGGGCCTTCCGAAAGCTCCTACATCCCCAGTATTCTTTGTTTTTTGTAATGTTGTAGTAGGGGGTTTGGGAGGGGGGAGACTTTTTAAAAATAAAAAAGTTTCCCTCCCTCCCAAACCCCCTACTAGAACATTATAAAAAACAAAGAATACTGGGGTGTAGGAGCTTTCAGAAGGCCTCCCCAGTCAAGTGATGCTGAGGGTAGTCAATGACTGACAGATTACAATGTTCGGAAAACTCTGGCCCTTGCCTATAACCCTAGGTAAGGTGCTCAAAACACATTCACTCCAATCACAGATGTGAAAGAGTAGGTACCTAGCTTTAGACAGTAAAAAATATTGTTAAGTACTGTGACAAAAAAGGATGTCTTGCAGACAATTTGTACTACTTGAAAAGTTAGATATGCCCTGCTGGTTGACCGAAGCACTGTGTTGTGCAATAATCATTGTGAATAAGTTGAAATGTGTGATATATAAAGGTTCATATATATGTATTCGTCTTGCTCTTGATCAACTTTGTCTCAATGCCCGTTGGGCCTAAATGTCGTTTTGTCTCTTTCCCAACCACCGGACATTTAGGCGATCATCACTGTATATTATATATGAAATACATTACCCACTTGTGTAATTATAATGATATTAATCTTTATTTTCCTAGGAGGCAATTCTGTTAAGTTGCAACTCGTAGATAAATAAATTAATAAAACATGTCGAGACACTGAGACCTAACGTTCGGCGTAGAGTGAGTGTGGGCGACTTGTGACTGATTAGGTAACGATACCTAATGAGAAGCTGTCATTTCTTATCTCTGGGATGGGGTGGGCTACTCAAGTTTTGTATAGTGCAGTAAGTAATGGTAGTAGCTATCAGTGGTGGGACAGGGGTGGGATGGGGGGGGGGGGGGGGTTAAGCAGAGGAAAGTAGGATGGTATGAATTGCATTGTTCCAACTTGCTTTTTGTACGTGGTAGAGGGGCAGGAGGGGGGGGGGGTAGTTAGAGAATGCAAGTCGTAGGTTCGTCATATATATATATATATATATATATATATATATATATATATATTATATATATATATATATATATATATATATATATATATATATATATATATATATATATATATATATATATATATACTGGTACTTAGGGGGATAATTCAAAATGTGTTCCTTGCATTTTTTATTTCCTTCAGCATTGCCTCCCTTCAAACATGCTTGGATAAAACAGGACTTGGAGATGCAACTGGGAACCACAGTTCCACTATCCTCATTGTATCCTAGTTCTACTGTATTGATAACAGTTGGGTGGGGTTCCTTACCTCCCATAGTGGGCAGGGAGGTACATACTGTGTCTTCTATCCCCCTATACCTTTTTTCCAACATGCTTTCTGACTTTGTCTTAGAATGAGATTACTTGGTTTTGTCCTGGCCCTGGCTGGGAGGGAAACAGTCAAATGTATAGTTAGTTTTGGGAGATGATATTTTTTCCCCTTGTAAATCATCTCTCTGTTATGCACTGTATTATGTTTTGTTTATGTATTATATATGATTTGTAAACATTTGAGTGTATTCCTCTTAGTGGGGACCTGTGCTTGTGTCTGGATGAGACTTTTAGGTGATCTCAAACTAAGTACTTTGATGGTGTGCTCTTGGAATCTACATCTGATCCCTATTTGTTTCCAGTTCTCCTATGTCTTACTTTTTCTTGGGTGCTTTATTTGTAATTCTAGAACTTTTTACTATCCCGTTTTCTTCCTTTTTACTGGCGCTGATATGACCTTAATGTGTTGCTGCTAGCGCCGTAAAACCCTTAAAAACAAACATAAAACAATATTGATAACAGTCTCTGTTCTGCTATCTTTATACCAGGTATTATTGGAGCTGGCATTGGAGGGACGTCTACAGCACATTTCCTTCGTCAGTTATTTGGGGAGGACTTGGAGATTGATATATTTGAAGTAGACAAAGTTGGGGGAAGAGCAGCTGTCATTAATATTGATGGAAACTTATACGAGGCTGGAGCCTCAATCATTCACGGCAAAAACAAATACATGGTTGAGTTTGTTGATCAATTTCTCAAGGGTATGTATTTTAAAACTAACAAACTGAGCTTTTATATAGCGCAATATCCACTAAATGTGCTCAAAACGCTTTACAAAAGGTCCCTGCCCAACAGCAACACGTAACATGTAGAACGAGACATGACGCCTGTTCGATGTTATTACAATATTTTTTTTCGACAGAGACGACCCTGTTAATGGCCAGGTACAGGGCTGAGAATCTTCCGCCTAAATGGTGGTTTATCTCCACCCATGACCATCACTATTCCGCCTTTTAAAAAGGCTCACCACAACCACTACATCAACATCCCTATCACCATTACTTTTACTTACAACCACCACTTGTACTACAACAACCATCACATCATCATTCCTATCACCATTACTACTACAACCACCACCACATCGTCATCCCTACCACCACCACCACCGCCACATCATCATCCCCACCACCACTACTACTACCTACAACCACCACCACATCATCATCCCTACCACCACTACTACAACAACCACTACCACATCATCATTCCTACTACCAATACAAATACATCCTCCACCACCACATCATCCCAACTATCACTACTACAACCACCCCACATCATCCCTACCACAACTATTACAACCACCACCACACCATCATTCCCAACACCTCTCCAGCTACAACTATCATATCATCATCCCTATCATGACCCTACTACAACCACCACCACATCATCATCCCTACTGCCATCTTTTTTTACTACTACTACAATATGTTGTAATTACACTCTCAACTTTTGAAATTCCTCCAAGTGGTGTCAGAAATTATTGCGAGACACATTTTTGATTGCATCTCAGTAAATTTTTAATGAAATTCAAATTTATACGTTATCGTCGCATAGATAGTCTTGAACTCCATTTTTGTGACCAGTCATTCTCACTCCTGAACCATCATGACATCATCACCATCTCTACCACAACTACCACCATTACGATAGCAACTATCACATCATCATCAGTAACACCATCTCCACAACCACATCATCACTGCCCTCATTGTAATCAGTACCACCTCTAGTGCAAGCACCACTACCACATCATCTTTTTCTCCGTTGCTTTTGATCTTACTTAAATCTATATTTTTTTACAGCCCGATATATATTTTAAGTGCCGCTGAAATGAACAACAAACATATACATGTGCACACAAGCACCACTACCACATCATCTTTTTCTCCGTTGCTTTTGATCTTACTTAAATCTATATTTTTTTACAGCCCGATATATATTTTAAGTGCCGCTGAAATGAACAGCAAACATATACATGTGCACACAAAAATCAATAAAGTTCTTAAGTCTCGTTAATTTTTCACTTTCATTTTTCTGTATTCATTACTACATTCACTTTGAGATCTCTCTCTCTCTCTCTCTCTCTCTCTCTCTCTCTCTCTCTCTCTCTCTCTCTCTCTCTCTCTCTCTCTCTCTCTTTTCTTCTTCTTCTTCTAGGTTCCATGCCTGGTCCAGGCTTCGGATACTGCATGAATTATCTCTCTCCATTCCTCCCTGTCTCTTGCTTTTTCAAACAGCTCTTGGATTGTTAGGTTGGTGAAGCCCTTCAGTTGGTCTATGAGTGTTTTTCTTTGTCTCCCCCGGGCGCGTTTACCAGGTATTTTTCCACAACTTGCCAGGTATTCATTCTTATCTTTCCTTACTATGTGTCCGAAAAAGGATAGTTGTCGATCCACTATTAAGGGCATTAGTTTCCTTTGTTGGTATGTTTGTTTTAGCACTTCTTCGTTCGTTTTGTGTGCAGTATACGATATTCTCTGCATCCTTCTCAAGCACCACATTTCAAAAGCTTCAATGTTCTTTTGTGTTTCTGCATTTGTAGTCCAGCTTTCGCATCCGTATAACAAGATTGGCCACACGTAGCACTTCAAGACTCGGAATCTAATCCCGAACGACATCTGTTTGTTTTTCAAAATGTTTCCCAGGTCCATGAAGGCCTGTTTGGCTTGAGTTATTCTTGCTCGTATGTCTCGGTTACATCTTCCATCTGTTGTCACTATTGAACCTAGGTATTTAAAACTTTCTACGTTGGTAAGTTGCTCGCCGTGAATCGTTATATTGCAGGTGTTGTTGTTTTCGGGGTTTTTCTGTATTACCATGCATTCCGTTTTGGTGATATTCACTTCCATTCCCTTGGCTTCACTATCTACTACCACTTTGTCAACAATCTTTTGAAGTTGGATTTCTGATGTTGCAATGAGTACCGTATCGTCTGCGTATCTTATATTATTTATGTTGTGACCTCCTACTTTTATTCCCTCCATATTATTTATGCCCCTCATGATTGTTTCTTGGTATAGATTAAACAGATCTGGTGAGGCAACACACCCTTGACGGACTCCTTTCTTAATAGGAATGGAATTTCCTGTAGAGTTTCCGATTTTGATAGATGCCTGCTGGGTGTAGTATAATGTTTGCATGAGTCTGAGGTCTTTCTCATCAGCGCCAATGGAGTGCAGTTGTTTTAGTATTTCTTCGTGGCGTACTCTATCAAAAGCTTTTTTGTAGTCGACAAAACAGAGGTATAGTGGGGTCTGAACCTGTATAGCTCTTTCACTTAAAACACGGAGGAGGTATATTGCGTTCCTTGTCCCTCTGTCAGGTTGGAATCCATATTGTTCTTCTGCGATTTCGGGGTTAATCTTATTCCTTAGCCTGTTGATAATTATACGCAACAGTATTTTGTTGATGTGGCTTATTAAACTTATAGTTCTAAAATTTTCGCATCTGACTGCACCTGCTTTCTTTGGTATTGCTATGAAAATAGAGTTACAGAGATCTTCTGGAATTTTCCCAGTATTGTATATATTGTTGAATAATATGTGAAGTTCATCAATTGCTAGATCTCCTAGGCTTTTTAATACCTCTACAGATATTTCATCAGGGCCTGTTGCTTTACCATCCCTCATTCGTTCCATGGCATGTTCAATTTCACTTTTGGTGATGTTTGGTCCGCTTAATGGTTCTTTGAATTTCAGTGGTGGTTCATTTCTATTTGGATCATTGTACAGTTCGCCTATGTATTCTACCCATCGGCTTTCTATATGTTGTTCTTCAAATAGCAGTTCCCCTTGTTTGTTTTGGATACAACTTCCTGCTGCTTTGCTTTTCCTTTTCCCTGATAGTTCTTTTATTCTTTGGTGAGCTTGTTGGGGGTTGGGTTTGTATTCTCTTTCGATTTCGCAGCATTTCCAGTCTAGATAGTTCTCGTGTGCCTCGATGCATTTGGATTTAATGTGGTTGTTCAATGTTTGGTATTCTGCAGACCCTCTGTTGCATTTTCGTCTTTCTTCAAATAGGTTTAGAATTTCATTTGTCATCCATTCCTTTTTGCTGTTTATTTGAGCTATTGGTAAATGCTTTTCTGCAGTTGCTTTGACACACTTTTGGAATATATCAAATTGTTTTTCACATTTTTCGTTATCAGGTTCACTTTGGCTTTGTATCTCTCTCTCACAAATCAGTAAAGTGCACCCAGTTCTTTAGCCTCGATAAGTTTTCACTTTTCATCTTCATGTACTTAACAATGATACACACACACACACACACACACACACACAAACACACACCACACAGGATTTAATTAAAATGTTAATTTCTTGGCAATTGCAACATGAAACATACGTTAACTGAAGATTTACGATTAACAAATAAAGCACATACACACCTAACAATTAAGTTCACTCAGTACTTTAATCTTTAATCTCTTTGTACCTATCACTATATTCACTTTGAGCAGTCTCTCTCTCTCTCTCTCTCTCTCTCTCTCTCTCTCTCTCTCTCTCTCTCTCTCTCTGTCTCTCTCTCCCTCACACACACACACACACAAACACACACACCTGGGTGGGGTTCCTGACCTCCCATAGTGGGCAAGGGGGTACATACTATGTCTTCTATCCCCTTATATCTTTTTTCCAACATGCTTTCTGTCTTTGTCTTGGAATGAGATTACTTGGTTTTGTCCTGGCCCTGGCCAGAGTCCTAACTGGAAGGGAAACAGTCAAATGGACAGTTATTGTTTTGGGAGATGAAATTTTTTTCCTTGTAAATCATCTCTCTGTTATGTATTATTATATTTGTTATTTTGAATGTATAATTTAAGCATTTGAGTGTATTCCTCTTTGTGCCCGGATGAGACTTATAGGTGATCTCAAACTAAGTACATTGGTGGTATGCTCTTGGAATCTACATCTGATCCCTTTTTGTTCCGTTCCCCTGTGTCTTACTTTAATTGTAATTCTAGAATTTTTTACTATCCCATTTTCTTCCTTTTTACTGGCGCTGATATGACCTTAAGGTTTTGCAAGCGCTGTAAACCCTTAAAAACAAACAAACAAAACACACACACACAAACACACACTATCTTTCCTTCTGTCAGACAAACCTAAATCTATAAAGTGGATCATATTCTTTTCACATCAGCCATCATTCTCTTTTCATCTTCAAGTACACACCTTATCACCACCACCACCACCGCCACCACTATCATCATCACCATCATCATCATCATCATAATCATCATCACTGCCACTACTACTACTACAACCACCACCATCGCTACACCATCATTTCATGAAGCACCACCATTACTACAACCACCTCCACCACATCATCATCATCATTGCCACCACCACTACGACATCATCACAACACTATCACCATTAAAACAACAATCACTATACCACATCCTTACCACCACTACTACAACCTCCTCCAACACAACAATATCACCACCACCACTTCTGCAACCACCACAACCACATACATTATCATTACTGCCACCACTACAACAGCCACCATCATATCATTATTACCACCACACCTACCATTCATTTTAATATTTTATACGTCATAAATTGGTTTTGGAACTTTACTTAATTTGAAACAAGGGGTATTAGGATGATTATAGATCTCAATAGATTATATATTGTTTGCAGAAATTCCTGTTTAAGCATTGAAATTGTTCGGAATTGTTTCTGAAACTTACGTGAGCCAAATTTTAAGTTGGCGTCTCTGGTCAACTTTCAACAATGGGATATGGGCATTAGAATCTGTGAATACGGGAGATGTATGTGGCGACTACCACTACTACTACAACCATCATCACATCATCATCCTTACCACAACTACTACAACCACGACCACATCATTATCCCTACCACTATCATTACTACAACCACCATGTTATAATTACACTTTCAGTTTTTGAAATTCATCCGAGTGATATCAGAAATTGCTAGGAGACACATTTTGGATTGCATCACAATAACTTTTAATGAAATTTAAATTTATAGGTTATTCTTGCATGGATGGTTATTGATCTAAGCGCTGAAAAATTTCCTCCTTTTTAGTGATCAGTCATTCTCACCCCTGCAGGTACTCATTTTACACCTGAGTACGGTGAGAGAATGTGAGTAAAGAGCCTTTTCCAAGGACTCAACTATGCGCCGAGTGAGACTCAAACCCAGGACCTTCTGATCCGAAAGCGAGCGTCATACCACTAGACCACATAGCCGCACAATACTAAATATTGTCAAAGTGGTGAGGATCAGTAGATCATTCAACACACATGCAAATTGACCTGTCGTTTGGTTGTGTTTTTTTTTTAGCTGTTGTTATTTTTATTGGCCCCTTTTTTTACTCAGCAGTGATTAGGTAGCTGGATCTTTTAAATCTGGCAGGAAGTACTTAATGAGACAGACTAACATTCTATCCAAAGGGCAGCAATGATTTGTTGTTACTCTGCCCATTTAGTACTGCAGAAAGTGGGATAAACTCCTGTTACATTATGCTGGTGGTTTGGACAAATTAGTTCTTTTCAAATTGATTCACAGAAAGAGCCCATAGGGGTCTTCGTGGCTCAGTGGTACAGTCTTTGCTTTGTACCTGAAAGGTACCGAGTTCAACCACCCACCGCTGCGCGGTGTGGCCTTGAGCAATTCACCTCGCCCTAGCTCAATTTGCGACACTGCACTGTGACTGATGCCTGGGTTATTCCAGTCTTCCTTTGGAATAGACCCAAGAGAGGAATTTCCCCTATGGGATGAATAAAGGGAAATATTATTTATTTTATTTATTTTTAAAAATTCTGCGTCAGCAAAAGGATGATCAGAGCTGCCAAGTTCCTGTTTCCAAACCCGTTGGCGTGTTGTAGTCACCCGTGTCAGTTTTTGTGGTCATTTCCAGTTTTAATTTATAACCACTTCATTATCTTTATTTTTCACACAATTTGTTTATTTAAAAATGTTTATGATTTAGAAAATTTCAGGATTAATCTTACTGGTTGATACAATCCATGAATGCGGTCAAGAAATTACCCATAACCCATATGCCTACACGTCCTACAATGTCATTTGAGAGACAATGAAATTTTATATATTTAATGAGTTTGTAACTTAGGCCATTTTAATGTAATTTTCATGAAATAGCCAAATGTTGATATCTGTTTTTTGGTCTGATTTTCCCTCATTCTTCCCATTCTTCAGATTTTATAATAAAACAATTAATTACCACTGAATTTCAGACAAACCCAAAATTACTCGAGGTGGGGCGGGAAGATTGGGTCTTTACGACAAAGATGGGATGGTGCTTGAGACCAGTCAGTGGACAGCGGTCACTCTTGGAAAGCTGTTCTGGCGATACGGGTTTGACTTCTACAACATCAAGCACTGGTTGGATAACCTCTTCATGAAATATTTTCAAAGGTATTTGTGGGAGTTTAAAGTCTCATTACATTTTCTCTATTAGCCACAGTAACATAATAATTATAATAATAATAATAATAATAATAAGCATATTTATATAGCGCCTTTCGTCGAAACCTCAAAGCGCTTTTAAAAAAAACAAAACAAAACAAACAAAAAAAATAAAAATAAAAAAACAAAACAAAAACAACCAAACAATTCAACCAAGGTATCAAAACAATTAAGAGCATAAAAGGGCATCAACACATCATCAATATAAATGTCACATACAATACATTTAAAATTCAATTAAGTAAATATTTCCTGAAAAGATATGTTTTCAGGGCTTTTTTGAAAATGTCTATTGAGCTCGAGAATCTCACAGATTGAGGTAGATCATTCCAAATCGTGGATCCGAATTTCATAAGAGACCTATCACTAAAATACTTAAGTTTAGTTTTAGGAGATGCTAACAATTTTGAATCATGAGATCTATCTAAGATTTCTCAGAGGTACGTATGGTTGGAGTAAGTGTTGAATGTAAAGAGGGACAGAAGACTCAAATACACCAAAGCAGATAAAGGCTATTTTATATTCAATTCTAGCCCGGACTGGCAGCCAGTGGAGGATAACATGCTCTAAACAATGTTCCAAGAGTTTTGGTTCCAATCTGTCACTAGCTCAATTCTCCTTTTGTTCAAGTGTCCACTTATCTCATAAAACTGATTTAAGAAAAAACTAATTTATTCGTCTCTGAGCGACCAATCATTTAATTTATTTTCATCTGTAAGGCCAATTTTATTTTTGTGACTGATGCGCCAATTGTCCAAGATTTTTGTTCACCATTGTGGATGGCAAGCCTCACAATCACAATCGCACCCACTGGCCTATCATGTAGCTGAAATGTCTCGACAAGCAACTAAAATGAAACACACATTTTGTAATAAGTGAATTTACTTAGCAGGTTATGATTAGTTGATTTAAAATATTTTAAAATATTTTTTTTTTAAATTTCTTCGTTGACTAATTATTGTTATTATTATTATTATTATTGTTATTATTATTATTATTATTATTATTATTATTATTATTATTATTATTATTATTATTATTATTGTTATTATTATTATTATTATTATTATTATTATTATTATTATTATTATTATTATTATTATTATTATTATTATTATTATTGTTGTTGTTATTATCATTATTATTATTATCATTATTGTTATTATCATTATTATTATTATTATTATTATTGTTATTATTATTATTATTACTATTCTTCTTATCATTAATATAACTATCACTACTAACATTGATGCATATTCTTCTATTTTGTTTTAAAAGAATATACCAGTACCAAGACAAGGGCATGTCGTTCACCACAGTGGAAGATCTGTTGAAAGCCATGGATGACTCGATGTTTAACATGACCCAGTATTCAATGCACGACGTTTTGATAGAGGTCGGGTTTTCAGAGGCTTTCGTGACAGAGTTTGGTACAGCAGCCATGAGGACCAACTACGGACAGACAACAAATGCCCATGGATTTGTAGGTCAGTTGTTCGGCAAATAAGTCTTGAAAAAAACATTGTTTAAAAAAGGGAGAGAGAGAATAAAAAAGAACCTTAACTTAATTTAGATCTTATCATGTATCGAAGCAAGAAAGGGAAGGCCACGGGGAACGTGGAGAAGAGTTAAAGAAGCTGATGTACAGAGAAGTGATAAGACATGGAATGAGATAAAAAAAGTTAGCTCAAGATAGAGGATAGAAACTGTTTGTCTATGGCCTATACCCTGACCCAGGGTGAAAAAGGCAATGATGATGATGATGAATGCACCTGGTGGCTTCTATAATGTTTTCAATGTAAAACTTGCAAATATTTTACAATTTAAGCGAAATTTTATTAGAGTAATGAACATTTTATGATAGCTCAGTATTTTCTATTAATTTATAAATTCTGCAGTTTCTATTTTTGTCATCATTAGATTTTTCTCCAAGATAGTGTCTTTATTCACACTTTCCTTTCTCCATAGATTCATAGCTTTAAGTATATCATTTGGAATACACATTTTTATTTTTTTTAAATTTTTTTTTATGTTGATAGTGCATATAATGTTTCAATGATATTTTTATAACTGTCTTTTATTCTCTGGGGAAGATCAAAAGTTGATACATCGTATATTGAGACATTTTTACCTATTTTATTCTTTTTGTCATTATTGGCATTTTTAGGTACTTTTGCATTTAACATAGATGCAAGTTTCCTTAACTTAAGTCAAAAGACTACAGAAACATTTAAGTTTATTCGCTCTATTTTGTGATTTCCCTTCAGGAGCGGTAACCCTGTATGGCGTTGATTCTGACCTGTGGTCGTTACGTGGAGGAAATCGGCAGGTTGCTGTTGAACTGCTAGACCAATCCAAGGCCAATCTGATACACGGAAAGGTCACCACTGTTGCTTTAGTGAAAGGGGAGCACGGCGCGGTCAGCTACGAAATTGAATACGACAAGCTGGACAAAGACCATAAAGGTGAAACCGGATCGAGAGAATATGATTTTCTAATCCTAGCCACACCCATTCATGGATCTCAGCACAAAATTTCCTTTGTCGACTTTCCAAATCCAATGGAACGATTTGGGCAGGAGTTCCATAAAACTCTGGCTATGTTTGTCCAGGGAGATGTGAATAAGACCACGTTTGGTTTGAGTCATGAAAGCCAGTTTCCTGAGGAACTTCTTACTGTTAGTTCAGATGTTCTGTTTAACTCTATAGGTAAACAAACTCCCATAGGTGAAGAGAAGAATAATCAACAGGATTCCAAACAATCAGTGTGGAAGGCGTTTATGAACCAAGTTCCCACAGAGTCTCAAGTGGACTCATTATTTGTCAACCGTAAGGATTTTAGATTAGTCGAGTGGATGGCCTACCCAGAATATAAACCGAATATGAAATTGCCTCCGTTTGTCCTCAATGAACACATGTACTACGTCAATGCCATAGAATCTGCTGCCTCTGCTTTAGAAATGAGTGTGATTGGTGCTAAGAATGTTGCCTTGTTGGCCTACAGTCATTTCCATGGAACTTTAGAAAAGATTGACGAGTTACACCTGCCTGAAAGTGATGACAGTGGCAAAGGCCGTTCAGATCTCTAACCGTCCAATCATTTTGTTTACATCGTGTCTACTATTATGTTGCCATATTATGTTGATTAAGTACTCAACTTTACTCTCTTTATTTCATCAAAGTGCAAAGTTAAGTCTTCTCATATTGGTGTTGCAATACATTATTTTATGACAACTGTTTTTATTATTATTATTATTATTATTATTATTATTATTATTATATTTTTATTATTATTATTATTATTATTATTATTGTTATCATTATCATTATTTTTTTTCCCACCATTGTTATTATTATTATTATTATTATTTTTATTATTATTATTATTATTATTATTATTATTGTTATCATTATCATTATTTTTTTCCCACCATTGTTATTATATATTATTATTATTATTATTATTATTGTTAATGTTATTATAATTATTATTATTACTGTTATTATTATTATTATTATTTTTATTATTATTGTTGTTTTTTTTTAATACAGTTTGTTTCTTTGAGTTTTAATGTCTCTTTTCCCTTTTGCTTCTTCTGATATTTTTCGAGAAGTTTTTTTTTTTTTTCATAATAATAGAAGAAAAGACAAAAAATAAAAAGAACTCATCCTATTTTCTGTCTAAATCCTTGAATTGTTGGTGAAACAGTTGTTTTGTATCGATATTCGTCATTTCATGGGACTATGTCCATACGGACATAGCATCACGACTCGACTAGTTTGTTTTATACGGTTGTTGACTTTTTGATGTTGCAGTATTGAATAATGAAATACTCCAGGGATGAATTTCTAGCCCTTGGGCCCGCAGGGGGGGTGGGGGGTGAAAAACAGTTTCAACCCTGTTGTCTCCTTTGTTGCCCCTCCATCTTTGTTATGGGCTGAACTTTGATTGGTCTCTGCTTGTGATCTTTGCAGAGAGAGAGGCAGACAGAAGAATCTGTTGGGTTTTTTTTTTTTTTTGGGGGGGGGGGGGGGGGTTATGATCTTGTTAAAAATCATTTAACCATCTCTGTACAGAAGTTGTTAATTATAGATTGACAGTATTAAGGAAATGCGGGCTGTCCTATACAAGTGGCTGTGTGGTCTAGTGGTATAACACTTGCCTTCGGATCAGAAGATCCTGGGTTTGAGTCCCACTCTTGATTTGCTCATAGTTGAGCCCTTGGAAAATGCTTTTTAACCACATTCTCTACTCAAACTTAGTATAAAATGGCCTTTTAACAGTTTTGTCTAACATGTCTATGCATGTCTCGTCCTACATGTTAAGTGGTGCTGTTAACTAGGAATCCCCTTGTAAACCGCTTTGAGCACATGATGTGGATGTTGCACTATATAAAAGCTCCTATACATTGGCTTGGGACCCTTTATACTTGTAAAGTGCTTTGAGCACATTGGCTTGGGACCCTTTATACTTGTAAAGTGCTTTGAGCACATTGGCTTGGGACCCTTTATACTTGTAAAGTGCTTTGAGCACATTGGCTTGGGACCCTTTATACTTGTAAAGTGCTTTGAGCACATTGGCTTGGGACCCTTTATACTTGTAAAGTGCTTTGAGCACATTGACTTGATGTTCTTCTATACAGTGGAACCTTGATAAAAGTCAACACCGCCAGACCAGTGAAAATTAGTTGACTTTATCCGTTATCAATAGAGAATGAGATTAGCGGAAGAGTAGCGTCCCTTGATTGGACGTCACCTTACAGAGAGAACTTAAAGATCGCTGAGAAACTATTTAACTAACCACGCAGTTTCACAGGAAGCAAGGACGAGAGACGATGCGCGAACCATAATGACGTTCTCTCTCTAATAACTTCTTCGCCTGTGACGTTCAATCAAGGGACGCTAATCTCATTCCATATGGAGGAATACACTTAGATAAAGAACAGAAAATTTGGGACCAAAAAAAAAAGAGTGTAGACTTAATGCAGATTCCACTGTATAAAAGCTCATTTATTATTATCTTGTAGTGTTTCATTCATCCTGTTTTGTTGATAAAAGGGAAACCCGAAACGTCCATTTTATCTGTTTTCGTATATTAATATTAAATTGGGGCTTACATTCAATTTCACAGTTATTTATCTGTTACTACACATGTTGGTGAATGGTTTGAATGGGAGATGTGTTCCATTTCACTATTGTCTGTTACTGCACATGTTGGTGAATGGTTTGAGTGGGAGATGTGTTCCATTTCATTATTGTCTGTTACTACACATGTTGGTGAATGGTTTGAGTGGGAGATGTGTTCCATTTCATTATTGTCTGTTACTACATATGTTGGTGAATGGTTTGAGTGGGAGATGTGTTCCATTTCATTATTATCTGTTACTACACATGTTGGTGAATGGTTTGAGTGGGAGATGTGTTCCATTTCATTATTATCTGTTACTACACATGTTGGTGAATGGTTTGAGTGGGAGATGTGTTCCATTTCATTATTATCTGTTACTACATATGTTGGTGAATGGTTTGAGTGGGAGATGTGTTCCATTTCATTATTATTATATGTTACTACACATGTTGGTGAATGGTTTGAGTGGGAGATGTGTTCCATTTCATTATTATCTGTTACTACACATGTTGGTGAGTGGTTTGAGTGGGAGATGTGTTCCATTTCATTATTATCTGTTACTACACATGTTGGTGAATGGTTTGAGTGGGAGATGTGTTCCATTTCATTATTATCTGTTACTACACATGTTGGTGAATGGTTTGAGTGGGAGATGTGTTCCATTTCATTATTGTCTGTTACGACATTGTTGGTGAATGGTTTTTGGGAGAGGTGTTCCATTTCATTCATTTGTTATTTATATTCATTCATTTACGACAGTGGTCTCCCTTTATAAGCACAGAGTCCTCAGGAATCATGCATAAACGGATTCTGTTTTCTTGTGCTATGTCAGTGTCTCTATGCTCGAATTACATTAGAAATATCTCTACCCTCCTCCATTAGTTTCAAATCATAACTATTGCACTATATTGCAAGCCTGAAACCATTCATCCAGTTAAAAGCCATTTTTTTTCTCTCTTTTGCAGTTGAACTTCTTCTTCCTTTTATTTCTATTTTTAGAAGGTTAATTTGGGTTGTTTTTTTTATGACCTTGTAAAAAATCATTTAAACCATCTCTGTATGGAAGTTGTTATTTATAGCTTGACAGTATTGAGGAAATGTGGGCTGTCCTATACAAACAAGTGATACGGGTCAGACTATTCTAATTCTATTATTTATTTATCTTTAACATTATGTGACTGGTAAGGACGCTCTATTGAGTGTCTTGTGACAATTGGGAATGAGATTAGCGGAAGAGTAGCGCCCCTTGATTGGTCGTCACTTTACAGAGAGAACGTCAAAATAGTTTTGGGCATACGTCTCTCTCGTCCTCGCTTTCAGTGAAGTGTCTCATGCCGCACAACCAACATGACGTTCTCTCTCTAATAACTTTTCCGCTCGTGACTTCCAATCAAGGGACGCTACTCTTCCACTCATCTCATTCCCTATTGTCTTGATAAACTCATGATTTCTGCAATCTTCAATTTCAGTTGTGGCCTGGTTTTGACTTTGTTCTCATTCATTGAGTTGAAAATAGAGTCTGATTGTTTCCTTATCTGCCTCCTCTTATTTTCTCCTGTTCTTCTTCTTCTGGGCAGGGAGGTTGCATGCTGTGTCTCCTATTACCATATATTTGTTTCCAACATGCTTTCTGTCTTTGTCTTGGAATGAGATTACTTGGTTTTGCCTTGTGCCTGGCCGGAGTCCTTGGCTTGGAGGGAAACAATCAAATGTATGGTTATACTTTTAGGAGATTATATATATATATATATATATATATATATATATATATATATATATAATATATATATATATATATATATATATATATATATATATATATATATATATATATATATTATTTTCTTGTAAAACATCTCTCTGTTATTTACTGTTAATTTGTTGTTTTGAATTTGAATATAATATGATGTGTAAGCTTTTAAGTGTATTCCTCTACGTAGGACCCTGAGCTTGTGTTTGGATAAGACCTTGAGTAGGTGATCTCCATGTCCTTGGAGTCTACATGTCCTGGGTGGGGTTCCTGACCTCCCATAGTGGGCAGGGGATGTACATACTGTGTCTTCTATCTCCCTATATCTGAGTGGGGTTCCTGACCTGCCATAGTTGGCAGGGGAGGTACATACTGTTTCTTCTATCCCCTTATTCTTTTCTCCATTCATCAGTGATGCTGTAGTAATCGGAGAAAAGAATGGGCAAATAATACCCCAACAGGAGGCCAAATTATTGAAGACCCTACCAATGAAATTCCTGGCTCACAGCTTGGTAGGAAATACTGGGTGGCTGCAAATAGGCTACGCTCCAGACATGCGAAAACAGCCGCAAAAATGAACAAATGGGGTCTAAACAACTCAACAGAATGCCCTAAATGCCAAACTGACCCCCAAGATGTAGATCACCTTGTGCTCCACTGTCCTGTTACCAAGCTGAATGGAGGTTATGAAACCATTCACAAATGTGAAGATGAATTCAAGGCTTGGCTCGACGCGACAGATCTGAAAGTGTGACCTCACCATACGATACTACTACTACTATCCCCTTATATCTGTTTTCCAATTGCTTTCTGTCTTTGTCTTGGAATGAGATTACTTGTTTTTTTTTCCTGGTCCTGGTCGGAGTCCTGGCTGGGAGGGAAACAGTCAAATGCATAGCCATTGTTTTGGGAGATGGTATTTTGTTTCCTTGTAAATCATCTCTCTGTTATGTATTATTATATTTGTTATTTTGAATTTTGTGCTTGTGTCCTGATGAGACAGAGGTGATCTCAAACTAAGTACATTGGTGGTATGCCCTTGGAATCTGCATCTGATCCCTATTTGTTCCCAGTTCCCCTTTGTCTTACTTTCTCTTCGCTGCTTTAATTGTAATTCTAGAACTTTTTACTATCCCATTTTCTTCCTTTTTACTGGCGCTGATATAACCTAAATGTGTTGCAAGCGCTGTAAAACCCTTAAAAACAAACAATCTACATGTCCTCTATTTGAATAATTCCCCTTTCTGTTACAGCGAGTGCTGTAAAGTAATGAAAGATGAACATTTCATTTATATTTCAATGGACTTGCACTTGCTTTGTAGTCGAGTGGGATGACATGCAGGGTTCACGTCCTTCTGCAGGGGGGAGCAAAGTTGAGTCATTGGAAAAGGCTTTTTACTTTATATTTTTATATTTCTCACCACACTTGGGTAACCTGGCCAGTAACAGCCTTTTCTCTATCGTAAAAAAAAAAAATTGTGATAGTGATAGCGCCTTACAGATTTGTCATGTCATACCCTGCATAATATGATGTAGGCTTGGAACCTCTTGTAAAACGCTTTGAACACATTTTGATATTGTTCAATACAAAACCTTTTTTATTTTTTTGATTCATCATTACCTGTTACTATTACTGTATATAATGTGGGTTTTGGTTTCAGCAGAGAAAAAGTTCTATTCCATTCATTTGTTTTTACTACATATTAAAATTGTTCTGTTTTTTTTATTTGTTCGTTTTTTTTTGTTGTTTTTTTTTTTTTGCTTTAAAAGTTTATCGTGTTCAGATAAGCTTATTTAAAGAGTTTAATTTTTTTTTTTCTGGGTATGGGTATGTGTGATTGTGTGTGTGTGTTGTTTTAATATCCTGTTTTCATGATATCCTTGACAGAAGTATTTATAATGATTATTAAAATTAAAATTTGTTTACTTATGAACTCAAAGAGTGTGGATGTTAACTTATTTTGAATTTCCGGTGTATTTTTTTTTTCCTTTTGTAAATGGGGAAATCTGAAATGTCAACAGTCATTTTGTCTTTGTTATTAATTGAATTCTTTCTTCATTAAATTAGAACTATCTCGGAGTGGAATGGGCTGGATGAACTGGTCATCATGGCACCACACCTAAACGATTTCAAGGCCCGACTGACATGGGCCCGCGCTCAATGAGGACGCCGCTGAAATACAACCAGACCATTGGTTTCTTCAGCGCCAACCATACAGATACAGAAGCTTAATATTTCATGATAGAGAATTTGTTTATCTCTCGCGTGTTCAGATGAATGTGCAATCAAATCTGTTTGATTTCAATTGAGTTATAGACTGGAATGGAACTAGCAAAGTTCTCACTTACTTTACACCTGTTTTGTTGACAAAGGGGAACCCCGAAACATCCACAGAAACCTGGTAATGTGTGTAAAGTTTTCTTACCAGAAGACACAGCGCTAAGGTCAGAATTTTGTCATCCATATTTACCAACAATACGCTTCAACAGTCGTCACGTCACTTCCCTCGTAATGACGCATGGTAACTTAGTAACTGGCTCTAAACTATCGGAACAATGGCGGACGCCCTTATGAAATATTTCTCCGACGGGCATAAAAGCGTATCCAGAGGAGTAAAACATTATCAATCTGATCGTGTTTTGACTTTTACACATGCTGATCACAACACCTATGAAAAGTTCTGGACAGCATGAGGAATAAAAAGTACCAAATTTCTTTGTTTAGAACCATGATGGCCGCCGTTGCTGGGCGACGTGACATCAGACTATTGACAGGGATGCCACTTTTCCGGTTTTAGCCGGAAATCCGGTTTTTTTTACCACCAGCCGGTTTTAATCCGGAACCTCCGGTTTTTGTCCGTCGTCACTATTCAAAAAAAAAAAAAAAATTTTTTTTGAAAGAAGAAGAAAAAAATCGAGATTTGAGCCGGGTGAATAATTTGGGGTGTCACCGCAGGTCGAATATTTGGGCACCTAAATGGAAGTTTATCTATGCCCATCCCCATCACAATTCCTCCTTTTTAAAAAAAAAATTTGATAAATAAACAGTGATTTTGAGAATTTCTCAGAAATTTTCCGCTGAATTTGCCGTGTCAAACATTTCCCTCAAAACCACAAAATCACCATTATGTCTTATGTCATATTTTGACACCAGTGCAATAGTCTCGTGAACTTTAGTGATGGTCCCGTTTTTATGATGTCGGGCCAGACTGAATGGCACCAGATGTCACAATTGACACAGACGACCAGTGGTATTCTTTGCTCTCTCTCTCTCTCTCTCTCTCTCTCTCTCTCTCTCTCTCTCTCTCTCTCTCTCTCTCTCTCTCTCTCTCTCGCAACCATCCATTAAATCTTTACAAAAACTAAATTTATGTTTAATGATAAGAATGGATTTATACTAGTAATATAATATATTACATAATACCAATACAAAACTATGTTCCTGTTATTTTTACACTTGCTTGCGTTTGACCGATAGACGGAGACATTTTCCTCCTTTTTGACAAATTGCTATTATTATCACTGAATAAAAAACACTCACCAAAACCACTACATCATCTCTACCACCATACTATTACAACCACCACCACATCATCATCCCTACCAACACCACTACTACAAATAACACCACATCATCCCTACCACCAGTACTACTACAACTACCACTACATCGTCATTCCTACCACAACTATTACAACCACTACCACACAATTATCTCTAAAAGACCACCACTACTACAACCACCACCACATCATCATCCCTAGAACCACTACTACTACAACCACCATCACATCATCATCTCTAAGACCACTACTACTACTACTACTACTACTACTACAACCACCACCACATCATCATCCCTGCGGGTGGTTGGATGGGAGCATCACCCTTGAATCATATACCTATGATGTTCGCATGGGTGTACGATCCGATAGTGATGTCGTTTCTTCTTCTCTTTACTGCCTATCCTGCTTCTTTGGTTTGTGATTGTATTTTTGACAGGGATATTTTTTTTCTGTAAATCTTCTGCCTGTTTGTTCTTAGTTATTTATAGTTTAGCTTATATCTTTAGGTTATGATTTTGATTTACATTTGTACTATTTTTGTTAGATTGCTTGTTTTTTTTTGTTTCAGCGGTCTCTCATATAACCTCAATTGTGTTGGAAGAGACCTAAAGCAATAAACAAACAAAAAAAAAACAAAAAAAAAAACATCATCATCCCTACCACCACTACTACTACAACCACCACCATATCATCATCCCTAGAACCACAACTACTACAACCACCACCATATCATCATCCCTAGAACCACTACTACTACAACCACCATCAGATCATCATCTCTAAGACTACTACTACTACTACTACTACTACTACTACTACTACTACTACTACTACTACTACTACTACTACTACTACTACTACTACTACTACTACTACTACTACTACTACTACTACTACTACAATCACCACCACATCGTCATTCCTACCACAACTATTACAACCACCACCACACAATTATCTCTAAAAGACCACTACTACTACAACCACCGCCACATCATCATCCCTACCACCACTACTACTACAACCACCATCACATCATCATCTCTAAGACCACTACTACTACTACTATCACCACCACCACATCATCATCCCTACGACCACTACCACATCATCCCTACCACCACTCCTACAACCACCACCACACCATCATCCCTACCACCACTACTACTACAACTACAACCACATCATCAACCCTACTACCACTACTACAACCACCACCACACCATCATCCCTAGCACCACTACTACTACAAATAACACCACATCATCCCTACCACCACTACTACTACAACTACCACTACATCATCATTCCTACCACAGCTACTACAACCACCACCACACAATCATCCATACGACCAGTACTACTACAACCACCACCACATCATCATCCCTACTACAACCACCAAATGTAATTACACTTTCAACTTTTGAAATTCTCCGAGTCGTGTAAGAAATTGCTGCGAGACAAATTTTGGATCGAATTCTCAGTGAATTTGAGTGAAGTTTAAATTTATAGGTTATGGTTGCATGGGTGGGTCATGATCTTCACAATGAAAAATTTTCTCCTTTTATGTGACCAGTCATTCTCACCCCTGATAGCTATTGATATTGATTTGTCTATATTTTTTTTCAGCACCTTATTTCATCAATTTGAAAACTGTTAACTCTCCTTTCTTTTGTGTGTTATTTGCTCTCAATTGCAATAATAAGTACTGAAACAATATTCCAAATTTGATATTTTTCAAATCCCTACAAAGCCCTGGACGTTGATTTGTATCTCGTCCGCCCAAGTTTTCAGGCTTTTTAAAATTTGCCTGGTGGCATCCCTGTATTGAATCCAATTTCCGACTAAGCTTAAGCTCCTTACAAGTCAGGCAACTACGTACCACTGAGTCATCAAAGCCATATGTATCATTCTCTCTCTTTACACCCTTCCACCACGACATCATAAGATATCCTAGCCTAGACATTCCACGAAGGAATATTATAGATAACTCATCAAACAACATGTCTGATTTCAATAGGAATCACCCATGTTGTCACAGTGAGCAAATAGGGGTTTAATAATCTTGCCCAAGGAAAAAAACGATAATGTCTGAAGCAGGGCTTGAACCTGGGACCTTCCAGGCTGCAGTGCAATGCCTTAACCACTCGGCCACTTCTTCCAGGGCTGAGAATCTTCCGCCTAAAGGCGGATTTCCGCCTAAATGGTAGTTTGCCTCCGCCCATCCCCATCACATTTCCTCCTTTTTCAAATAAACAGTTATTTTGAGAATTTCTCAGAAATATGCCGTGTCAAACATTCTCTCTCTCTCTCCTCTCTTTTATTTCCTCTCTCCCTTTGCCTTTCTTTTTATTTCTCTTTTCTTCTATTTTAAAATATAGAATTCATAAGGTCAATACATACATTATTCTGGTAGAGAAGTCTTCCCCCCCCCCCCCCCCCACCACCACCACCACACCTTCATCCCTAGCACCACTACTACTACAAATAACACCACGTCATCCCTACAACCACTGCTACTACAACTACAACCACCACCACATCATCATCCCTACCACCACTACCACTACAACCAGCACAACATCATCCCTACCACCACTACAACTACCACCACATCATCATTCCTACCACAGCTACTACAACCACCACCACACAATCATCCATACGACCACTACTACTACTACAACCACCACTACATCATCATCCTTCCTACAACCACCAAATGTAATTACACTTTTCAACTTTTGAAATTCCACCGAGTCTTGTTAGAAATTGCTGCGAGACAAATTTTGGATCGCATCTCCGTGAATTTGAGTGAAATTCAAATTTATAGGTTATGGTCCATGGATGGGTCATTTTCTTCACGATGAAAAATTTCCTCCTTTTTTGTGACCAGTCATTCTCACCCCTGATTCTTCCCACTATGTATCATTACTCACAGTAAAAACAACAACATAAAATTAAATCCAGCCAAGATATGTTTTTGTTTTTTAAGAGTTTTACAGCGCTTGCAACACATTAAAGTCATATCAGTGCCAGTAAAAAGGAAGAAAATAGGATAGTAAAAAGTTCTAGAATTACAATTAAAGCATCCAAGAAAAGATAAGACAAAGGGGAATTTGGTTCACCATCAAGTAGTTGGTTTGAGATCACAAATAAAAGTCTCATCCAGACACAAGCACAGGAACACAGTCAAATGTTTACAAATCATATATAATATGTAAACAAAACAAAATACAGTACATAACCGAGATGATTGACTAGACAAAAAATATCATCTCCCAAAACGATACATTTGACTATTTCCCTCCCAGCTAGGATAAAACCAAGTAATCTCATCCCAAGACAAAGACAGAAAGCATGTTGGAAAACAGAAATAGGAGGGTAGAAGACAGAGTAAGTGCCTCCCTGCCCACTATGGGAGGTCAGGAACCAAACTCAGAGCCAGGATATGTGGAAAAAAGTGTATCCGTAATATTTTACATATATTTCAGGAAAACCACCATCGTCACAATCATCATCTTCATCATTGTCACCATCACTATCATCATCACCACCACCACCATTGTCATCATCATTATTATAATCATAATCTTATCTTCATTTCAATCCCCAATTTCACCAAAAATATTCCAAATTTTGTTTCTGAATAAAAGAAGTAAATAAAATAAAAATTCCCTTTATTCATCCCATTGGGGAAATTTGTCTCTCGGGTCTATTCCAGGGAAGACTGGAATAACCCAGGCATCAGCCGCAGTGCAGTACCGCAAATTGAACTAGGACGAGATGACTTGGTCAAGGCCACACAGTGCAGCGGCGGGTGATCGAACTCGGTGTCATGGTCTCAAGTGAGTAAAGAGCTACTCGACTATGCATAAAGATCTATGTAGAATGAGGCCCCAGAATTTACTAGTTACTATAAATGAAAAACAATTAACGATTTGTTTACAATGAAATAAAAATAATGATGAAATTTAATTAAAAGAGATAAACAATGATCGTGGCAGTTACAAATAGAGATATGAATATTTTACGTAACTTATGATAATATGTCAGGTTCATAAGTTTACGTTTCCAGGCAGTTGATGGGCTTGGATGATCTATTCCTCTGATAACAGGATCGGACTCGTAAAATTCCACTTCCAGGCAATTGGTAAGAAGTTATTGTGAAGTCCTTTGACAGCGGGCTTGGGTTTGATCCTTGAAGATTATACAATCAAAGTTAAAAGCTCCGGCGTCTTAATGGTGTAGATATAATATCTACAAAGTCCCAAAAGATAAAAATCTTCCAGTATATATATAGGAATAGAGCGACTGGCCGTCCGGCATAGATTGTGGAGAGAAAGTGAGTGTCAAATGTTAGACCTATCAGCTTTTATAATAAGTGGCTACGTGACAGAATGTAGAACGAAAAGTATTCACTAATTAGAAATTAATTCGAGGGAAGGCTATAAAAGGAAAGACGATCTAATATTAGAAGGTAAAGTTTATCTAAGCCTACCGAAATATAACTGGAGTGAGATGAATTCAGTTCTTAATAAAATAAAATTTAATAAGATAATTGTGAACAACCTTTACTGTGACACTCGGTACCTTTTGTTTTGTTTGTTTTTAAGGGTTTTACGGCGCTTGAAACACATTTAGGTTATATCAGCGCCAGTAAAAAGGAAGAAAATGGGATAGTAAAAGTTCTAGAATTACAATTAAAGCATCCAAGAGAAAGTAAAACACAGGGGAACTGAGAACAAATAGGGATCAGATGTAGATTCCAAGAGCATACCACCAATGTACTAAGTTTGAAATCACCTACAAGTCTCATCCAGACACAAGCACAAAATCCAACAAAGAGGAACACACTCAAATGTTTTCATTATACATAAAAAATAACAAATATAATAATACATAACAGAGAGATGATTTACAAGGAAAAATATATCATCTCCCAAAACAATAACTATGCATTTGACTGTTTCCCTCCCAGCTATGATTCCGGCCAGTGCCAGGACAAAAACAAGTAATCCCATTCCGAGACAAAGACAGAAAGCATGTTGGAAAACAGATAAGGGGATAGAAGACACAGTATGTATCTCCCTGTCCACTATGGGAGGTCAGGATCCCCACCCAGTCGGTACCTTGTGGGTACGAAGCAAAGACTGTACCACTGAGCCACACTACCACAGAGTGGCAAATACAGATAAAAATTAAATGAAATAACCCAGACAATGGTAGACCCTTAATCAATGTAAGCCAATCAATCAGCAGAGCTCCACAAAAGCAAACCAAAATTAAATATATCACATTTTATGATTGCACAATTTTATTTCAATAGTTTACAAAATTCCATTCATCTTATTTTCTATTATAGCGCAGATCACATTTTCAATTTTACAAGTTTTAAAAAATCATGAAGGCAAAAAAAAGCGTTTAAAAAGTAGAGGTTTAAAACTAAAATAAAATTTCAAAGGAAAATAATATGAAAGAAAACATATATAAATAGTATAGTATATTCCAAACCTTTTGACTCGCATGTACCAACACAACCATTGTCATTGTGGGACTATCTTTGTTGGTTTTTTTTTCATATTTTCCCTCAAAACCAGAGAAAAATTTTTTCTTTCATATCAATACATGTATTTTAAAAAATAAATCATTGTTTTATAAGCGTAAAAAAAAAACCCCCAAAAATCTACGATTTCAAATGCTATTGTTGTAAAGAGGAAAATAATAAATTGACTCTCCAATTAAAATTAAATTCAGGAATGACAATTGAGATATTGAGGCTGGCCGAAGGCACAAGGGCATGGAGATCTTTCCACAGCTAATACAACTAGATAATCAAATTTTAAGATGCACGCGATCTCGTTAGGACATTTGTGTTATCAAACCTGTAAATAAGTTCACGTCACCTGAAAACAGATTCATACTTTGGAAGACATAAATAAATCACAAATTACACAACTTCACAAATTTAAACTGATCAAATTACAATTGGACGCTTGTGAAGACAAATAGCCTATCCCATAATTCTTCAAAACTCATATCAAAGGTGTCAAACTCTAACTGTATAAGTGCGAGAGATGTGATTTTGAGAAAACATTTTAAAAATATGTTTTTAAGTGCAGTGTCTGCAATAATCCTTAACTAGTGTTTATAAATCACAAGACTATTCCCATCAAATAACGGGAGTGCAGTTAGTCTATTGGACACAAGGGTAGGGGAGTGGTCTCTCAGAGCCATAGGCCCATGGAGCCGGAGTTTATCCCAGTTTCTATAGCGTGAAACTGACAATAGCAGCAATTGTTTGCTACCCTTTGGATAGGACAATAGTCTATCACAAAGTACTTTCTGCCAGATCTATCAGACCCAGCTACCCAATCACTGTTGGTTGGACAGGGATGTCAGAAAAAATCTCGACTGCACACGGGATCGATCTCTGTCTCTTTGCTTGAGAAGCGAGTGCTCTACCAACTGAGCTATCTGGACTGGGTAGGGGAGTGACTGGGCTTAAATATAAGCTTTAAAAAAAATTTTTACAGCACAGAACACTTGCACGGTTAAAGCCGGACATTTCCCATATGTTCAAGTTCTCTAACTTTATTTAAATCTCTCCTTATCAACCATTTTCAGGAAAACTTATTTTTTTAACACTCAAACTGGAGAGAAATAAGTACATACTTAAACATAATTTTTTTGCAGCATAACAAGCTTCACAAAACAAAGATTTTTAATATTTTTTTTGTGATGTACAAAACTTTTCTGATAAATGAAAATGCTCTTTGAATCGTAACAAATGTGGCAATTATTCCTGTAGTTGGTAAGGAGAGGGTTAAAAAGTCTAAGTCAAGTTTCGTTCAACATGAAATATCAGTGTTAAGAAATGTATGATCGTATCATAAAAGATGTCAAATTCTTTTTTAAAGAACAGCGTCAACTAACGTTTTGCCATTTATAGTAGACCACTTGTCTTTTAACTTAAAACTGACCAAATAGACTGTAAAGCATCTATTTTAAAAAACCCAGGAAATAATGATTTAAAAGATAATTCTCTCTCTCTCCCTCCCCCCTCTCTCTCTCTCTCTCTGACACGCACAAGCATAAGTAAGTAAAGTAAACACACAACAAATTCACATCTTTCGTACCTGTGTCACTATACCTAATTATCTGTATTGTATAGAGATACATGACACAGACACAATTATGGCACAAATTAACCGAAAGGTCAAAAATAAATAAAAGCCAAGAGCTATCTCCTCCATTTCATGTTTTATTTTACCAGTACCGGTATCATTACTATTACAGTGCACCTCGGATACAGTGACCTCTGATTCAATGAACAAAAACTTTTAAAATTTTCATGCCCCCCCCCTATTCGACACTACTTAATTCACCTTACATTCAACAAAGTTAATAACCTCTCACCTCAACTACAGCAGGGTAATCAAACAGTGCAGAGCAAGCAGGGTGAAGGCAAGACTGGCATAAAAAAAAAAAAAATTAATCTTGCACCACTTTCCAAACTCAGTGAGCTTTATTACACGACACGACGTCACAGTCTGGTAGACCGCATTCACCCACTATAATACACAAACAATCAGGGCGTCAGTGTGGGGGTATAGGGAATGAGATTAGCGGAAGAGTAGCGTCCCTTGATTGGAAGTCACGAGCGGAAAAGTTATTAGAGAGAGAACGTCATGTTGGTTGTGTGGCATGAGACACTTCACCGAAAGCGAGGACGAGAGAGAAGCATGTGCAAAACCATTTTGACGTTCTCTCTATAAGGTGATGTCCAATCAAGGGATGCTACTCTTCCGCTAATCTCATTCCCTATTGCATGTGTGTGTGTGTGTGTGTGTGTGTGTGTGTGTGTGTGTATTGCAAGTGGTGGCCAGTGCTAGCGGCAGCAACAATCACAGTCACATCTCAATGGGATGATATTTTTTCTCTCTACCTAATGTGTGGCTGTGTGTTGGATGTGTAGGCGTATCATCATTGTGAATGACAGCCAGGGCAGGGTGTTTGTTTTGTTTGTTTTTAAGGGTTTTACGACGCTTGCAACACATTTAGGTTAGATCAGCGCCAGTAAAAAGGAAGAAAATGGGATAGTCAAATGTTCTATAATTACAATTAAAGCACCCAAGAGAAAGTAAGCCATATGGGAACTGGGAACAACTCGATTCCAAGAGCATACCATCAATTGTACTTAGTCTGATATCACCTATAAGTCTCATCAGGACACAAGCACAAAATCCAACAAAGAGGAATACACTCAAATGCTTACATTATACATTCAAAATATCAAATACAATAATACATAACAGAGAGATAATTTACAAGGAAAAAAATATCATCTCCCAAAACAATAACTATGCATTTGACTGTTTCCCTCCCAGCTAGGACTCCGGCCAGGGCCATGACAAAACCAAGTAATCTCATTCTAAGACAAAGACAGAAAGCATGTTGGAAAACAGATATAAGGGGATAGGAGACACAATACCCTGCCCACAATGGGAGGTCAAGAACCCCACCCAGTACCTAATGTGTGGCTGTGTGTTGGATGTGTAGGCGTATCATTGTGAATGACAGCCAGGGTGAAGTGTGAAGAAGAATGGAACCCATGGGAGTGAAAAGGAGATGGCCCATCAATCTTAACCTATTAACCAAAGGGGTTATGGGGATCAATCCTAAGACTGTCATGGTACTAGCAGTGGGAATATGGCTAAAGGGAGGTAATGAATTTATTTATATCAAATGTAAATACTTACAAAGTTACAATTGATATCAAAAGGATCACCTCAGATTCAACTAAACTTTAGTTTTAATGAGCATTGACCTCCAGTCCCATCAACTTTCTCATAACGGAGGTACACTGTATCTTTTTTTCCTAATGGTTTTCTTTTTCCTTCCGTTTTTTAACTGTTCTTTGCTACTGAACCATTTCCAATAGAATTCGTTATCTCCTTGGCAACAACAGAAAATGATTTATAGAAATTCTAAAAATAACAACAATTAGTAATCTGGCAATAAATGCAGGTCTATTTTCACCACGTGTGCCGTAAGAGCTAAAACAAAAACCCCAGTTGTTCTATCCATTTGATGGGGAACAGGATACCACATGTCTTAATGGCCTCTATCATTTAATACAAAAACTACTGACAAAAATCATAAAGCTGCATGTGCCAAATTCATAAATTGCTCAAGTTGCAGAGAATCAGAAATTTCCTCCCATAAGAAATACTGCCTACGACAGCATTCAGCTATGATTCAGATTACTTCATTCTGCTCCACAACAAAACACCTTCCACACGGCAATCCTATCTTTACTAAATCTGTCATCTGCATTTTTTGCGGCCTCAAATATCAGGGCGATCCGCAAATTTTGGCAAATCGTGGCAAATTTTGGGAAAATTGGCAAATCGCGTGGCAAATTTTGGGGAAAAAAAGAAGCGAAAACAAAATAACGAAGAAAAAAAGTGCGAAACTTGAGAAATGTTGCAGCTTTGCCTGGGCCCAAACCAAGGGAAGCTACTCTCTACGGATAATGATCCTTTAAAATCATTGTAACAACGCTATTCACAGTCATTTCATTTCTCAAGTCAAATAAATGTAAAAAATTGTCTTTTATATATATTTTTTTCTGAATCGCGTGTTAATTTTTACTGAAACGCTTAGTTGTCCTCGGCAAATTTTGGTCTTTTTGGCAAATTTTGGGGGTTTTTTGGGCAAATTTTGGCAAATTTTAGGTCTCAATTTGGCAAAAAATGCAGATGACAGCTAAATGTTGTCTTTTTCCAGATGATATCCTATGAGGGAATACTTGACAAAGAAGTAACATCATATCACTGTCATGACTATAATTTAGTGTTGCTTTCCTATTTCCGACGGGCTAATTTATCAGTCTTGTAACAAAACTTTAAGCATCCCATTTCTGTTCAGCTGCTTCAGGTCACTGTTTCCTCCTACACACTGGCCGTTGATGAAGATCCTTGGCACCTGGAAGATGAAATGTATGAAACACAAGGCAGTCATCAGAAACAAAAAGAAAAAAAATCAAATACCTTTCTGTAGTATATTGGATTTGGCACCAATTAGCCAATCTGGTGCTGTTGGTCAATCTGGCATGTTCATGTAAGTCTGGCTGTTTCTTTTCTACTGACTAGTTACTTGTTCTTAGAGTTTAGCAATCAGTTGATGCTTAAATGCGATGTTTATTTTCATTTAATAAAGTTCTAGTTATACAGAAGATTGCCTTCCATGATTATTACTTTCTGCAAACATAAAACTTTCAACTGGGGAAACTTTGCATCTGTGAATTTGAAGCATTTTTAATAATCTCAGCTTTGTTGCAGTTATTGTACCCATTAAAAGAATTGAATTTTCATCAAGGAAATAATTGCCACAAGACTAAACAATCTCTTTTTGGTCCAAAATCCAAGAGGCAAAGTTTCCCCTTTAAGCAGATACATTTATTTTATTTTCGACCATAAAACTTTGTGCTAAAATGGGCTTAAGTTTAAGCTGACATTTGATTAAAATAGAATTCATTTCCTAAGACACAATAATCTTGAGCAGGATAAATCAAAGAAGAATAAAAAAAAAAAATAACAAAGTCTGCACAACAAGCCAATTCAGTCTTGATTTAGAGGGGATAATGACCCAGAAAAATGTACTTCAGAACCATAAGGCCCCCATAGCTAAGTTTATCCCAGTTTCAATGTCGTTTAATGGAGAGTAGCAATTGCTTGCTACCCTTTGGACAAGGACACTTATCTATTGCAAAGTACTTTCTTCCATCAGATCTAACTGACAGATCCAGCTACCCCATCATCAAATGGACAGGGGGGGGGGGGGGGTCTAGGATCTAAACCATTGCCTTTGCATGTGAGGTGAGTACTCTACCAACCAGGCTATCAGGAATCCTTCAGTAGCCCATTAGACACTTTAATTTCAATTCAGTACCTCAGTACATGAAGAAGGTAAAAAAAACAAAAAACAAAAACAAAAGGACAGCTGAATGGATCCATAATTCAGTGCTGCAATACTTATTGGGCAAAGGCATCTAAAAAAAAAAAAGTTGAGCTTATACAGGGCAACATCTGGCTGGATGATGACACCCCTGAATAACGACAACCCCTGGATAGCGATATTGACCTCTGGTCACGATTTTTTTCCTATACATTATTAATAATAAAGCTCCCAAAATAGTGACATACATTTTTGGTAAAACCCCTGATTACCGACATCAATATAGACATAATAGGCAGTTGGAATCAATGCTAGATACAACAACAAAACAAACCCTTATAGAGCAATTCCTGCTACATCTGGTTTAAATGAATAAGTAAAGCTCTCAAAAAAAAAAATTTAAATTGAAACATACTGTCCTGGCATCCGTTATGTGACCAAGTGTATTCTGTACGTGTTTGCCTTCCTGTAACGTATCCAACTCAACGACTTTGTACTTCACTCCCATTTCAGCCAATAACGACTTGGAGTCATCGCAATACGGACACGAGGTCTTGGAAAATAGCACGATTTTATTGTTGCTCACCAAATTCTCCACAAACCGTTGGGATGTGATGGATGTTATAATTGGTGAAAGCCGAGACTTTGGACTGTAACTGCAGAATTCCAACGGATCAAAATCCACACAGTTATCCATACTTGATTTTGAGATGTGATGGACAGCTGACAACAGTTGATTGGAATGGTCTAGATGTTTTCAGAATTTTGATTATCTGTGTAAAAATAAACAAAATTAAAAATATACACTAAATAGAGATATATGAAATCCTGATTAAATTTGTTGATGAAAAAAAAAATCCCTTCTTCTCTAAAAATATCCCAGGGAAAACAATCTGACACTGACATGAGCTTCGAACATTGGTTAGATTGTTGTAATATCTTGTACAAGATTGGAAAACCTATACATATAACCAAAAAAAAAGATGCTTAAGTGAGTCAGTCGAAAAGAAACAAAAAATATGAGTTAATATTAATATGGATCATAAACAACAAACAAATATTCAATTTTTGACCTTTGGTCTTCCTCGGGCAACAGGAAAGACGTACAGATGATGACAAAAGAACGGAGTATCTATTCGTCCTTCAGGTCGTATTCTTAAAAAGTGTCTAGCCGACCTTCAGTGCTTATGCAAATGAGGTAGGCGTGCAATACGTAAAGGGCAAGTGACGGAAAGGCCGTTGTTTATATTTGTCACCGTAATTTTATATGTATTAAATTCAAGGTTATTGCCCTCCCATAAATCGCATTGTTATTACAGTGACCTATATATGTCACTGCTTCCGTGGCTTTTTGTGTGCGCCCATGTTATCTATGTAATTAACTGGAATTACAAAATCGGAGTGTTCAGTCCTTCACGTCTTCACTTTTTTAACGACGGTTGAAACGTAAGCATCGTTATGAGTATGGGTAGATGAAAAGCATATTATTTCTCTCTCTCTCTCCTCTCTCTCTCTCTCTCTCTCTCTCCTCTCTCTCTCTCTCTCTCTCTCTCTCTCTCTCTCTCCCCTCTCACTCATATTTTCCCCCTTTTATCTCTAATTTCTTCTCTCCCTCCACCTGTCTCTTCCTTTGTATTTTCTCTCCTTATCTCGTCACTTCATTTCCACTCACACACCCTTTCATCTTCTTCCACTCCCATCCTCCTCTCTCTTCTCTTCTCTCTCTCTCTTCTCTTCTCTCTCACTCTCCTTCTTCTTCTTTCCTCTCTTCTCTCTCTCCTCTCCTTCTCTTCTCTCTCCTCCTCCTCCCCCCCCCCCTCTCCTCTCTCTCTCTCTCTCTCTCTCTCCTCTCTCTCTCTCTCTCTCTCTTTTCTTTCCCTCCGTATTTCTCTTTCTCTCACATACTCTCCTCTCTCTCTCTCTCCTCTCTCTTTCTCTCTCTTCTCTCTCTCCTCTCTCTCCTCCCTCTCTCTCTCTCTCTCTCTCTCTCTCTCTCTCTCGCTCAGTCTGTCTTTCTTTCCCTCCGTATTTCTCTTTCTCTCACATACTCTCTTCTCTCTCTCTCCCTTCCCCCCCCCCCTCTCTCTCTTTCTCTCTCTCTCTGTTTTTCTTTCCCTCCGTATTTCTCTTTCTCTCACATACTCTCCTCTCTCTCTCTCTCTCTCTCTCTCTCTCTCTCTCTTATCTTATATATATATATATATATATATATATATATATAATATATATATATATATATATATATATATATATATATTCTATTTTCTTCCTCTTTTGTTTTCTAAAAACCTTTCTCTCTCTTTATCTATCTCTCAATTTTATTCTCCCCCCCCCACCCTCCCTCTTTCTTTCTTGACTTCTGTCACATTTCTTTTCTCCTTGTCTCTCATTCTTCTTCCTCTCTCTTTCTTTCTCTCTCATGTTTTCCCCCATAAATCTCTAATGTTCCCTTTGTCGGGTTATCTCTCGCTCCTTTTCTGTCTATTCCTCTATTTTGTCGTCGTCCTCTCTCTCTCTCTCTCTCTCTCTCTCTCTCTCTCTCTCTCTCTCTCTCTCTCTCTCTCTCTCTCTTTCTTTCTTTCTTTCATTCCATGTTAAAAAATTGAGCTTTTGTATAGCGCAATAGCCACTAAATGTGCTCAAAGCGCTTTACAGGGGGTCCCTGACCAACAGCAACAACATGTAGAACGAAACATGACGCCTGTTAGGCGATATATTTTTTTTTTCTGACAACGCTGTCAAATCATTTTACACCTGAGTACGGCGAGAAGTGAGTATAGAGCCTTTTCCAAGGACTCAACTATTTTCTTCTTTTTTACTGTCATTGATATGACCTAAATAAATGTGTCGCAATCGCCGTTATAATTGTATCTATGTGTATGTACGTATTTATGTATGTATGTGCGTGTATGTTTTCGTATGTTCTATGTATAATTATGGCACGATTACAGAAGATGTAAACTCGTAGCCTACTAGCCTATATCATTTAAAGAAAAAAAAGGAACTGAGAGAGAAAAATAACACACACAAATACACCAAACCAAAAACATTATGGGAGTAAAGGTTAAGGGCATAAGTCAGACTTTATCTTGTCTGTTTTATACATTTTTAGTATCAAATCTTAAATTGAATCTTCCTTTCAAACTAAGAAAACAAAATAATTTCTGCTTGTCAATAATATGGATCAAAATATTAATAACTTCCACTCTTGATTAGCTTTTAAAGTCAGATCTACGAAATATTTGAAACGGGACATCAACAATATTTCATTCAACTTTTTTTTCATCTCTTTGTAAAACGAAGTACCACAAGTGTTGGAACGGTCAATTCAGATTTTACAAATTTCCATGAAGTAACCTAATGACACTATAAACGCTGGTAAAATAACCTAGATCCCAGTGGAGGGAACTTCCTTTCGAGACAGCAATACCTGTCTCGGGTTCATCGTAGACACAATTAAATAGGGAGGGTTGGACACGCCAAAGGATTGAACCACCCAACTTCCTCCCAACGTCCTCCCACTCTGTACTCTTTCTTTTTCTTTTTCAATGGGGATGATCTACATTAATTTTCCACGTGCTCGAGTCATTGGTCACATTGCAGATGTGCTCAAAATGGCCTCAATAATAAAAAGTTCACAGTTCTTGAAATATCCAACGTCACATTATGTTACTTTTCCAGTTTGACCGATGAGTATGTTTACAACTTTCATAGACAGAGCAGCGTGTTTACTTATATTAAGAAAAGATCAACCGTTAGACAGACCTAATCATGTGACTCAGTTGGACTAAAACTTGATTATAGATCGCTCTCATTTGGATTAAAAACTTAAATCTATGAGAGACCTAGATCAGAGTAAAAATCAGGTATCCAGATCAAATTTGGTTTAATTTTAATTTCATGTGTATACGAAAGCTAAATTAATTATGAAAGTATAATCGACAGAATGTGATGTAACAAAATGACTCGTTTCATTTTTATAAACCTCTTGTAATATCTAACCTTCCACATAGGCTATCTATATTCAGCCGCTTCATAAAATAATTTTTTCATGAAATACAATGAGATAAAATTAATTTCTGAAATTAGACAAATATACAAACACTCACACACAAACACACTCGCACACAAGCACACACACACACACACACACACATACACACACACTTAATTTATTATTATTATTATCAACTTTTTATGTCCTTTAAATGCTGCTAAAGATAGATATTTAAATAATATTACAAAGTTAAAATCTTTTATCCTCCCCCCCCCTCTCTCTCTCTCTCTCTCTCTCTCTCTCTCTCTCTCTCTCTCTCTCTCTCTGCACCTACAGAAACCACAACCACCATCCCCGTTCGTTAAATGCTCTCCCCCTGTGACTGTGACAATGATTAACGATGTTTTAGTTCACGCTCATTATCAAGTCTTGTCAACCGCTCCCCCCCACCTTCTTACCCAAGCTGTACAGTCTACGGTCTATACGATATCTTCTTTTCTTGTTTTTTTTTTTTTTTTAACCTATGGCGGGACGGAGAAAAATTTTTTGAAAAAACATCAAATAGCAGCATTGAGTTTTTCAATAATAAATGGGTCACAGTATCCGTTATTCCCCTTCGCAAAAATTATTCGTACGTAAGTCTAAGCCGTCTGTAAATTTTAGAACTGCCAACTTCAACGAATAAAAAAAAAATATTCGGAAGTTTGCAATTTAAAAAATCTGTGATGGTGGTGACCTTGTTACTTGTTATGGTGATGATGGCGATAATGACGCTCTGGGCCCGTTTTTTATGAACGTGGACTAGCGCTTAGTCTTTGATTTTAGCCAAGGACTTGAAAAAATCGAATTATATGTGAGCTGACCAAATATTTCCCAGACTAAAATCACGTCACCTTCAGACTAAGTTTGATTAAGTTTTAGTCATTTATTGCTGAGGCCGGACTTTAAGCAGTCTGAGACTAGTTACTAGGATACGTAATATCGTCGATAAACTATTTTTAGATAGAGAGAGCTTCGATTCGGAAGGAAAATACTTCGGTTACGAATGACAGAGGCAAAAGGTGTCCTGCTGGTATTGTCACTACTTTTTAAAAAATGTAAGATATGCTAGACCTTCGAAAGTACAATTTTTTTTGTGAGTAAAAACTAGGGAAAAAACCCGGAATCTAATCGGTTAGCAGGTTGCAAATGAACGGAGACTCGAAGTGAAAGGGTTCGCTTCAAAGAACAACCAAAAAAAAAACAAAAACAAAAAAACAAAAAACAAAACAAAACAAAAAAACAAACGACTAGAAAGTATAGTGGAGACAAAAATGATTCTGTTGGCATGACACTGACTGAAATAATGTGATTCGTCAGAACACATTTTCCGTTGTTTTTTTTTTTTGTTTTTTTTTTTTGTTTTTTTTAAAGTTCAATTCGTTTGATTTTCACTGACACTTTCATTGGCCTAAATATATAATTGACAGTCGACCATGGGCATCATTGTTGTCTGATCAGTCGACAGTCAATATCACGTGATTCCATTAATCACGGCAAAAGTAAGTTCAATTATGAAACGGAACGGAGGTGTTGCTAATTTCTTCTTTGGAAATCTTTTGCGTTGAAAATATCAAGGCTGGTGTCTTACTTGCCATTGTGTACTAGAGAGCTTGATGTTACAAGCACAAAATAGCTGAATTAGGCACTGTCCTTACAACGCCCACTTCTCGGCAAGAGCCTCGCTAGTCAGAGACTAGAAAACGTTCATGAAATCCCACTTTTTAGTCACCTGTTCCGCCTCGGCTTAAGGCTAGCAAATCATTTACTACACTAGTAAATAACTAAATCTAGTCTGCTTACATAAAATTGGGCCCTGGTGGTGGTAGTCGATGTTGTGGTGATAGTAGTTAGTAGTGCTAGTGGTGGTGGTAGCAGTGATGATGCTGTTAATTTTGTTGTTTTTTGTGATGGTCGTGATTGAAATGATGATCCCTGATTGAAATGATGATGGTGATGATGGTGGTGGTGGTGGTGGTAGTTACAAAGCTGATGCATTGGTGATGTTGATAGTGATAATAAGAATAATGTGGTGGGGACGAGAACGACAATAATTTACTTGTAGTGGTGGTGTCAATGATCAAGAAGCTGAAGTGATAACATTGAAGGCAATGGTGACGCTATAGTGTACGCCTGTGATATTGGTATTTAAAATGATTGTTTTCTGGAGTGGTGGTGGCTGACATGATAGTTATGCTTTTGCTAGTGGTGGCAATAGTTGATATGACCATGGTAATGGTAGGTATAATGCTGTGGTAGTGATATTGATGGTGGTGCTGATACGTATATTGTGCAAATGATGGTGGTATCGATTCTGATGGTAATGAGGCTGTTGTAAAAGTGCTTGTGGTAGTGATTATTGTCTGTGATGGTGATGGTTTTTAAATTGATGTGGATCGACGTGCACTTATTTTCAGGTCTGATAACCCATTTCCTTATTGGCTCATTGTTGTAATGGAAATCTAAACAAAAAAAGACGCAAAATACTGTCCATTATACAACAATGTTAAACTAAGCTGAAAAGTGGGTTCGGATGTCAGACCTGCGTATTTCTACACGTCGATGGGGATGATTTGTTAACCTACAACGCAGCACAAATCCCTTTCGAAATGGTATTCTGCCATCCCACTACTATAATACAATAAGTCGAATGCTTGGCAGGTCTGTATCACTGCGTACATAGACACAAGTTAGTATTAGTAATATCTATTGAGTTACCACATTGAGTGGTGATAAGCCAAATTACACATCTGGAATACAACATTTGCATACAAAGTTGTTTGAATACCGAATTATTGAGAAAAATCGTGTATTTTTTCTTGTAACCATTGTTTAAAATATATAAAGCTTATTATGTATATATTTCCGTGTTTTTATTTTTCAAATTTTAACTAAAGTTAGAAATATATTTTTGGCCAGTAATCTTAGCTTTATCAGACGTTAGAGACGTTTCTAATATTGATGTTGTTATCTATAGACCCCTATCCAGATCAAAATAACAATCCCAACACCCCTGATAACATAACCCATTGTTCTGAGTTTAAGAACATAGGCAAATTATTGTTCTTAGGCCGAACTGGGCTTTTATGTTCTGTATCATCCTATTTCATCCAGTTTCAACCCGTAGACATTTCAAAGCCCAGCCCGTTGACATTCTAACTTCTCGTCAGGGCAAAAGTGGATACCAAATACTTAATAGTATTAGCTAACGAATGAAGTACTGAAAATATTGAGGACTTGGTATTAGTGTCCTTTATTAATCTTTAATATATTTGACATCGTAAATGTAGATTAGATTACATGCAACGTTGTGCTTTCGGCTTTGGAATTAATTTGCGTGTTGTAAAGCCGCTAAATTCCATACCGTCTATACCATTACCTCGTTCACTGCCACTAACTCATTGAATTCTCCGTGAATTAAATCTACAATTCTTTTATACAGCTCGTCTACTCAAGACGGTACAACTTATAACAAAATTTTCTGATGTTAAAGGACATGTATCGACATTGTTCAAATAAATGAAAAATGTTGGCTAAATTCAAGCCAATATTGATGGCCCTCACTGAATTATCAAGATTATAATATTTTTAAAAAACTGCTTCTTAAGAGATACGTTGATGTTATTGGGCTGCTTATATTACTATGACTAATATAATATTTTTGACAATTTTAATACTAGACCACTATCATAGATAGAAAACATGTAATAAAGGCAACCCCCCCCCCCCCCACACACACACACACACACACATACACAACAAAAAAAATTTTTTTTTAAAGAAGAAAAAGAAAAAAAAATTACCCCCCACCACCAAAAAAAGAAAGAAAAGAAAAAAAAGAAAAGAATACCTGACGAATCTTCCTCTGTGCCCAACCAACCCAAACTTTCGAGCAGGCATTTGAATAGGATACTTGCCAAAAGGAGAACACGATAATAGTTCCTAATAAGGAAACGATCACCATTCTGGAAAAAAAATCCCAGAAGAAAACCAAAAAAAAAAATAAAACAACCCCCCCCCCCCAAAACAGAAAACAAAAAAACAACCCCCCCCCCCCCCACACACACACACAAAACTAACACATACACGCACACACACATATACACTCAACTGATTATTTGACTCACTAACAAAAAATTTAAGACGATACAGATATATCATGTAATTACGTAGAATCGAATCTATCTCAGTACAAACAGAAACGGAATAGTGCCCAGCTGTAGTGTGAAGTACGAATAGTGCAAGCAACACTATTTGTCCTTACGGACAGCAACGGCGGTTGATGCTATTCGACCTTAAGGACGAATAGGGCTACCCACAAAAGAAAACAGAATTTAAAAAAAAACCAAATACATTAATATAATGTAATCAAATCATGAAGAAAAAAAAAAAAAGGGGGGGGGGGGGAAGAGGCTGAAAAGGAGACAGGTGTGTGTGTGTGTGTGAATGAAGGAAATAGAGCAAGAGAGCAAGAGAGAGAGAGAGAGAGAGAGAGAGAGAGAGAGAGAGAGAGAGAGAGAGAGAGAGAGAGAGAGAGAGAATGAAGGAGATGAATTGTCAATTGAAAATGGACCATTTAAGCACAGCTGAGTAATATGGTTAGAAATCAGTTAAAAGAAGATGATAGGGGGGGGGGGGGGGGGTTAAGAAATTGAGAAGCTATATTTACCCCCCTTCCCCCTGTTGGCGGGTGTGTATTTGTGTGTGTGAAAGAGAATTGGAGAGGGAGGTTTGGTTGGCAGAAGAGATGATTAATTTCAAGGGTGTTACCAATTCTGTAGAAATAAAAGATTACATGAATTATAACAATGTTGATTAAGCCAGTCAAAGAGATAAAAGGTAAGGAATGATTACAATAAATAGAACAAACGCTAAGTTTTTAAATCGTAAAGAGTAACAAACCCTGTCATCATTTCTGTATAAAATTTCAATAACTTGGGATATCGTTATCAGACCTGCAAATATATGTGCATGTCATCTACTACCCTCTGCCCCTTGTAAAGATACTAATCTGTGAAAAATGTAGTGGGGTAGTCGACAAATGGAACCGCCTGCCTGCAACAGTTGTCGACGCCCCTTCATTGCAGGCATTCAAGTGCCGTCTTGACGCTCATTGTGAAAAAGAAAAATACTTTTTGTAAAGTTAAATTCAGACACCTCCTTCCACTATGTGGCATGCCCAGTTTTGAGGGACGTGAATAAATACGTTCACGAATGCACAAGAGCAGATAAAAGGCTGTAAAAGCCTACATAAATCTGGACTTATATCATAAGTCATATGTGTCACAAAGACCTCTCCACCATATCAAACATACCTTGCAACCCATTTACTACTGGATTGACAGATGGATAATAAAAAAAAACAACCTTTCTTGGGGAGACCTTCCGAAAGCTCCTACATCCCCAGTATTCTTGTTTTTTATAATGTTCTAGTAGGGGGTTTGGGAGGGGGGGGGGGGCTTTGAAAAAACAAACAAACAAGTCTTCCCCCCCCCCTCCCAAACCCCCTACTAGAACAAGAATACTGGGGATGTAGGAGCTTTCGGAAGGCCTCCCCTTTCTTGCAGTGCACAGTAGTAGGGCAGAAGAGGATTTTAGGCTTAGCGGAGTTAGAGAAGTCAGCTGTTATTACATCAGAAGTCGATGATGGTTGATAAAAATAAAGCTAAATCGGTAAAGTAAAGGCAAAGGTTTTAAAATAATAGAGACTTGTCTGACCAATACCTTTTGAACTTTAAAATGTCATTTTGGAATACAAAAAAAACGGCATGTATTTGTATGCCCACAGCAGTCGCTATCGAGATTTCAAACTCAAAACGAAAGCCAGGACTCATCAAACTGACAGTGACGAAACGTCAGTCAAAATCGAATGTGGATGTTCCAAATAATGTATTAATAGAACTTCTTTTGTTTTGAAACGGAATCGCACTATTAAATGACGTGAGAAAACGTTGTGTTTTATGTCATCAATTTTGGTGTCAAATATTTTTTGGGTGTTTCATTCTCATTTCTACACTGGCAAAAAAATCCATATTGAAACTTAAAACTGAAAGTTGATGTCAAATTATAAAGGTGAAGGTGATCGGAAGTGACCTTTTATAAATTCCAAGAAAAATCTCAGTGTGGTGTGCCTGATGATGATGATGATGATGATTCTTCTTCTTCTTCTTCTTCTTCTTCTTCTTCTTCTTCTTCTTCTTATTATTATTATTATTATTATTATTATTATTATTATTATTATTGGGGAGGCCTTCCGAAAGCTCCTAGTGCTAAGGGAAACAACTCAAATATTCCATCAACTAACCCTAAGAAATCTAGTACCTTTAACTAACCCTAATATATCAAGGTTTGTTCTCGAGTTTTTAAAACGCTACTATATTATATTGACAAATTGAATAAATAAACTCATGACAAAAGATCCACGGTGAAAATACAAATTGAAAGAAGTGCTAGCACGAGGAGCTTTAGGAAGGTCTCCCTATTATTATTATTGCACTGGGATTCGGAAGGTTTCGGGTTCGAGACCCTCTTCAGGTATTTTTTTTTTTCCTTGGGCAAGATTATTATTAATCCCCAATATGCTCACTTTCGACAACATGGGTGATTCCTGTTGACATTAGGCAGGCATCTTGTTCGATGGATTACCAATAGAGATAGTTCGAAGATGACGTCACTCAGGTCTTTGTTATTGTTTTTTGCCATCCGCGTTTATGAGTAATACTCACACAGTTTTGTGTTTTGGTCCGTTATACTTCCGGATGGCAATGTTATGAGCTTCTTAGCCAAGCGCATACTATCTATACCCTTCATGAAATGCCTTGGCGACTGTACCATATCTAATGGTACCGAGGCGGAATGGCGTTCTTTATTATTAAAATTGTGAGGCTATGTGGTCTAGTGGTATGACACTCGCTTTCAGATCGATAGGTCCTGGGTTCGAGCCTCGCGCTCAGCGCATAGTTGAGTCCTTGGAAAAGACTCTTTATCACATTCTCTCACCGTACTCAGGTGTAAAATGAGTACCTGGCCGTTAACAGCGTTGTCTTTGTCCGAAAAATTGTAATATCGCCTAACAGGCGGCATGTCTCGTTCGTCCTACATGTTAAATGTTGCTGTTGACCAGGGACCCCTTGTAAAGCGCGTTGAGCACATAATTTAGTGGATATTGCGCTATATAAAGCTCTTTAAAAAAAAAAAGAAAAGAAAAAGGAAGAAGATATAAACAATACGGAAGAGAAAATCAGAAAAAGAGGGAGAGAGTCACGTCTCTAAGACATACGTGAAGTCTGGGACTTCCATCTACATCTACTATCCTTCCTAAGACCCATGTAGCAGGTGTTTATCATGAAATTATTTTTTTTTAATTGAGCTTTTATACAGCGCAATATCCACTAAATGTGCTCAAAGCGCTTTACAGGGGGTCCCTGGTCAACAGCAACATTTAACATGTAGGACGGGCGGGACATGTCGCCTTTTAGGCGATATTACAAATTTTCGGACGAAGACAACGCTGTTAACGGCCAGGTACCTTCCTGATGGCAATGAGATATAAGAGAGACAATCCACGATTTGCTCTTTACTGTATGATTGGATTGATTATGCCCCTTGTATATCGTGTTGTTATATTATATAATAAACGTGAGCTAATGAATAAAGGGCAGTTCAGTCCCGAGTATGCTGTAGAAAACCCTGTGTCGCTGTTCCTTAATTGAGCTTCTTCGCTACGTATTGATGCTTTGCGTTTATTAATTTTTTTGAAAACTCAAATCATCAACCAACTGGATATAACGCACCAACACTGCCCATACAAAAAAACAAACTATGTGGAACCTTAAACAATGTTGTCTGATTAATACAATTTAGTGAGAACTACTCACTACTCATATTAATGGCTGGCTAAAAACAATAACAAAGAGCTAAGTAACGTCAATTTCGTTCCTGCTGTTACTGTAATATGAGCATAAAATAACTGTTATGTGAACATCTGCTAATTCTATATGTCGTTTCACCACCCATGTCACAACTATGGTCCGTTTCCTGATTCATATCCAAACTGAAAGATTTTTCTCTCTAAAACTGTCAGTTGTATGGCACTATATCACTGATATTTTGAATGCTTACTCCATATAGCCATGACAAAACAAAAATAATTTTCCCCATTTGAAAATAACTCAGATTGAATAATTTGTTTATTTGCTCTATATTAATAACTTTTGTGGTTATTTATTTCAACTTTCAGATGCTTTACAGTAGGCTACACTGTCATGACTTACAAGTGTCATTTCAAAATCAGTGGCGTCAGGTAGAAAATGTTTTAATGTAGGCATGAGTACCTAAGCCCCTTCTCTCTGTGTACCAAATCCAACCAATTACATAACTGTATTCTTAATGCTATTTTGTGACTGTTTTTGGCCTTTGGCCCATTAATATTAATAAGGTTTGATTGAAATTTTGAGGATTTTTCTCTACTTCGAGATTATTCCAAAAGCCTAGAATTTTCTGTGGCAGAACAACCAAATAATTGTGACGAATTTCATTCCGATTCTGAAGCGTCCAATAAATCAGTGATCATAGTTATGACAAGATGGTCGTCATTATTCCCATGCTCCTCTTCCAGCATCATCATCATCATCATCATCCAGCATGGGGCCAAGATAATCATGTGACCTTCACATGAAAAATTCTCTCTTCTTATACCTCCCACTCCCATCAGATGAGTGCCATTTCTTATCAAATGTGTGAGTGTGATGGGCATTAATCCAAGTTTCAAAAAAGTACACGATGCCGTAGACTTTAAATTTAAGAAATAAAGGAACAAGCACCGGTGTAAGACAAAGATCTGAACAAGTGTGTATGAAAGGTGCCAGACAAAGCAAGAAAGAAAATTATAAGAAAAAAAAACAGACCAAAAAATCAGTCGACCTCGACTGGGGATCGAACCTCAGACCTTCTGATTACTGGTCAGACGTGCTACCATGGTAATGGTAGCACGTCTGACCAGTAATCAGAAGGTCTGAGGTAACATTAACTATATCTCAATGCATTCCTCTGTACCGACTTGTTCAATCAAGAGAAGAAAAAAAATTAGTGTGCGGCTATGTGGTCTAGTGGCAAGACACCCGCTTTCAGATCGGAAGGTCCTGGGTTCGAGCCTCGCGCTCGGCGCATAGTTGAGTCCTTGGAAAAGGCTCTTTACTCACTTTCACCATACTCAGGTGTAAAATGAGTACCTGGCCGTTAACAGCGTTGTCTTTGTCCGAAAAAATTGTAATATCGCCTGACAGCCGGCATGTCCCGTCCTACATGTTAAATGTTGCTGTTGACCAGGGACCCCTTGTAAAGCGCTTTGAGCACATTTAGTGGATATTGAATTATATAAAGCTCAAATTTTTTTAATTAATTTTTTTTTTTAATGAGGATCCCAAACGGAATGTCATTAAAACGTAAAACCATGAGGAAGACAGGTTTGGAATTTTATTTAAATGTTAAAAATCAGTAAAAACAATGAAACTTGTCAAATTCAACAGCTTTAATCTATAGAAACCAAAGATACAACAGAGTAGGTTATAATTATAATATTAAAATAAATAAATAAATTCTCAGATGAAAGAGCAATCCCATCACGAGTTGGTTTGATTAAGCCATATAGCTATCCCGGTACAACAACACTGGGTTTTGGTCCGGCTGTAGGAGAAATAAAGATTTAAATAAAGAAAGAAAAAAAAAATAAAGGGGGGGGGGGGGGGGGTGTTGATGAATGAATTGCAAACATGTTCTGATTTTCATTGAAAAAAAATGCTTGCTTTACACACAATATTTAAGGTTACAACAGCATTCAAGAATTAAAAGCTCAAATGAAACAAAGAAAGAAAATAAAAAGAAAGAAAAGTATATTAAATAAAAGTAAGACGAAAAAAATTAAAATCATCAAAGATAACCACAAACACGCCATCACCTCATCACAAACACGCCATCACCTCAGCACAAACACCATCACCTCAGCACAAACACCATCACCTCAGCACAAACACGCCATCACCTCAGCACAAACACCATCACCTCAGCACAAACGCCATCACCTCAGCACAAACACCATCACCTCAGCCCAAACACCATCACCTCAGGACAAACACGCCATCACCTCATCACAAACACGCCATCACCTCATCACAACAGCCATCACCTCAGCACAAACACCAACACCACAACAACAACTATTGACGATAACAACAAAAACAATCATTGTCATAAACATCATTATTTACTCACGCCCAAAAAGAATGCTGTGGTAGGATTTTAAAGCATAAAAAAATAAACAAAACAAAAAAAAAAAAAAAAACCACAACAACAATTTAAAAAGCTCTTTGTGCTGTGTTCTGTTGTTTAATGCTTTAAAAAAATATCGTATTGAGGCGTTTTCACTCATCTGTCTATGTTGAAAGTGACAAATTAATGCCTTATTTTAATACTTTTAAAATCACAGACTCATTCCCATCTTGTTTCATTAGTGCGGCTATGTGGTCTAGTGGTATGACACTCGCTTTCGGATCAGAAGGTACTGGGTTCGAGCCTTGCGCTCGGCGCATAGTTGAGTCCTTGGAAAAGGCTCTTTACTCACATTCTCTCACCACACTCGGGTGTAAAATGAGTACCTGGCCGTTAACAGCGTTGTCTTTGTCCGAAAAATTGTAATATCGCCTAACAGGCGTCATGTCTCGTCCTACATGTTAAATGTTGCTGTTGACCAGGGACCCCTTGCAGAGCGCTTTGAGCATGTTTAGTGTATATTGCGCTATATAAAAGCTCAATTTATTATTTCTTTTTTTTTTTAGTCTGGCATGACGACACATGATAAAATCGTTCTTTTTAACAATTCTTTCGTTTCTTTACAAAATAATGACTAAGTCACAACATCTTTTATGTACACAAGCTTTTTATTTCGTTAGTACGTACAACACGTTTTATTTTATTTATTTTTTTGTTGCTTAACTCACTCAACCCTAACTCCGACTATATCCGTAGTTTATCCGGGTTACCTTTAACCCCATGCCTATTTATTACAGTTTTCTGAGACAAATTATAGTCGTAGTATCAAAGCTAATGTTTTATAGTTTTTTGCATGTTAATGGTACAGTTGATTAAAACTGTCTATCTACATGCTCATTTTTAATATTTGAAAAGCTAGAGAAAGTCTCTAGGATTGAGTGAGTTAATAATTATTGTTTATATCCAAAACATTTCGAATTCGATTTTAAGCCCGGTGACCACTTACTTCAAATTTCAGCTTGTGGATGTGTGAGTCAACGAGACACGGGCCTTCGATAACCACATCTGTATCACAGGTTGCTGTGCCTACAAGACATTTTTGAAACTAAGCATTAATCACTGTTGAATTGTTTTGTTTTGTTTTGTTTGTTTGGTTATATTTTTCATTTTATTTTTGTTTTTGGACTTGCAGCAATTTAAAAACAGTACCCTAGAAAAAGAAATGGTACAACAATTCGACATCTAATTAATCACAATTACTGGATCAAAGACACAAAAACAAAACAAACCGCAAAAAGACATTTTGAGCTAAAAGTGAAAATGAATAGAAAAATGATTTAGGGCCATTAGACAACTTAAAAGTCTCACTCAGACAGCAGCACAAGATTCTCATTAAATACGAAAAAAAATTAATTAATTTTTGATTTAATGACATTCCAATTACCAGCTTTGACTGTATTTTTAATGGGGCTATGTGGTCTTGTGGTATGACACTCGCTTTTGGATCAGAAGGTCTTGGGTTCGAGCCTTGATCGGCGTACAGTTGAGTCCTTGGAAAAGACTCTTTACTCACATTCTCTCACCGTACTCAGGTGTAAAATGAATGCCTGGCTGTTAACAGCGTTATCTTTGTCAGAAAAAAATTTGTAATATCGCCTAACAGGCGTCATGTCTCGTCCTACATGTTAAGTGTTGCTGTTGGTCAGGGACCCCTTGTAAAGCCCTTTGAGCACGTTTAGTTGATATTGCGCTATACAAAAGGTCAACTAAATATAAAATACCTGCAATGAGTAGAACGTCTTTTATCATCCTCAAGTCAACTGTGTCCGACTTGACAAACTCCAAATGGAAGTCCTCTAACATTCTCAACAAGCTTTGCTTGGCAATACCCTGTTGTAGCAAGAGAAAGGAACAAACGTATACAAAGTAATTTTATTATCACATAGGAAAAACACATTAACTCACTAAACCCTAACACCGACTATATCAGGGTTATTTTTTTTTTTTTTTTTTTTTTACGATAACTACTATGTTACTAGTGTGCATCTTGTGTGAGTGTGTCTATGTCAATATTGTATTGTTATAAATGTGTAACCAAATGACAAATTGCCACTTTTTTGGGGACAATAAAGATATATTATTATTATTATTATTATTATTTTTTTTTTTTTTTACCCCATGCTTGTTTATTACATTTTTATGAGACAAATTATAGGCGTACTATCAAAGCTAATGTTTTTATTTTTTTCATGTTAATGATAGTTGAATAAAACTATCTATGCACATGCTCATTTTTAATACATATTTTCCAATTATAAAAAGTAGCACAAATCTCTAGGATTGAGTGAGTTCAGCGCGCCAATCTCTGTTTGCATTTAAATTTAAGGTTCTACTAAATTCTGCAGCTATGTTGTCTTGTAATATGACACTCGCTTTCGGATCAGAAGGTCCTGGGTTCGAACATTGCTCAGCGCATAGTTGAGTCCTTGGAAAAGGCTCATTACTCACATTCTCTCACCATACTCAGGTGTAAAATGAGAATCTGGCCGTTAACAACATTGTCTATGTCGGAAAAAAATTTAATATCGCCTAACAGGCGTCATGTCTCGTTCTACATGTTACGTGTTCCTGTTGGTCAGGGACCCCTTGTAAAGCGCTTTGAGCACGTTTAGTGGATATTGCGCTACTATGTATAGATAAAAGCTTAAGTTTAAATTCTATTGATTTGAGAGTCTACATTGTAAAGTGGAAATCCTTCTTTATTCTGTTTTTGAGAGTCTACATTGTTAAGTGGAAATCCTTCTTTATTCTGTTTTTGAGAGTCTACATTGTAAAGTGGAAATCCTTCTTTATTCTGTTTTTGAGAGTCTACATTGTTAAGTGGAAATCCTTCTTTATTCTGTTTTTGAGAGTCTACATTGTTAAGTGGAAATCCTTCTTTATTCTGTTTAGTTAAAGTTCTGCTACATTTTGTTTATCGTAAGTTCTACTTCGTTTAAGTTGAGATTATAAGTGGAATTTTATAGTTTGTAAATGACCCATTTTAAAAATTAATGACAATGTCCTTGTCTAAGAAGGACCCAATACGTAACATGGATGAACGAGACATGACGCCTGTTAGGCGATATTACAATTTTTTCAACAGAGACAACGCTGTTAACGACCAGGTACTCAATTTTACACTTGAGTACGGTGAATGTAAGGAGAAAATGTGAATAAAGAATCTTTTCCAAGGAATAAACTATATATAATATGTGCAGAGCGGGGCCCGAACCCTGGACTTTTCAATCCGAAAATCGTGTGTCACACCACAAGACCACATAGCTGCATAACACTGATATCTATATAAGTCTGTCATCTGCATTTTTTGCCAAATTGGGACCTAAAATTTGCCAAAATTTGTCAAGAAATTTGCCAAAAAGGCCAAAATTTGCAAAAAAATTTGCCGAGGAGAACTAAGCGTTTCAGTAAAAATTAACATGCGATACAGAAAAAAAATATATATAAAAGACAATTTATTACATTTAAGGAGCTACATTTATTAATTTACACAATGTAAAGCGATTTATGCGCCCAAACTTTCAGAGTAGCTTCCCTTGGTTTGGGCCCAGGCAAAGCTGCAACATTTCTCAAGTTTCGCACTTTTTTTCTTCGTTATTTTGTTTTCGCTTCTTTTTTTTTTTTCCCAAAAATTTGCCACGCGATTTGCCAATTTTCCCAAAATTTGCCAAAATTTGCGGATCGCCCTGATATTTGCGGCCGCAAAAAATGCAGATGACAGATAAGTTGAAACCAACCCGGTAAGTGGAATGGGTGGGTAGAATGTTTGAGGCTGTACGTATTGCTGTCATCCTCCACAATCGCTCATGCAGGGGGGGTTGTAAGTGGGAGAACACTTGTATAGCCCTCTCCATGCTCTGTTTGGGCATGTACAAAACCTGCCAAGGAAAATGAAGCAAACAAACAAACAAATGAAAAACAATATCCATCAACACGTCTAATGATTGGGAACAAAACTAAGACAATAAATGATATTGATATAAGATATAAAAATTTAAAAAATTACGCTCTTTCTCAACAGCACCATAAGA